>NC_000068.7:16912500-17258000 GCF_000001635.26 Mus musculus | reverse complement strand
CAAAGAATTCTCACCTGAGGAATACCGAATGGCTGAGAAGCACCTGAAAAAATGTTCAACATCCTTAATCATCAGAGAAATGCAAATCAAAACAACCCTGAGATTCCACCTCACACCAGTCAGAATGGCTAAGATCAAAAATTCAGGTGACAGCAGATGCTGGCAAGGATGTGGAGAAAGAGGAACACCCCTCCATTGTTGGTGGGATTGCAAGCTTGTACAACCACTCTAAAAATCAGTCTGGAGGTTCCTCAGAAAATTGGACATAGTACTACTTGAGGATCCCGCAATACCTCTCCTGGGCATATATCCAGAAGATGTTCCTACTGGTAAGAAAGACACATGCTCCACTATGTTCATAGCAGCCTTATTTATAATAGCCAGAAGCTGGAAAGAACTCAGATGCCCCTCAACAGAGGAGTGGATACAAAAAATGTGGTACATTTACACAATGGAGTACTATTCAGCTATTAAAAACAATGAATTTATGAAATTTCTAGCCAAATGGATGGACCTGGAGGGCATCATCCTGAGTGAGGTAACCCAATCACAAAAGAACTAAAATGATATGTACTCACTGATAAGTGGATATTAGCCCAGAAACTTAGAATACCCAAGAAATAAGATACAATTTTCGAAACACATGAAACTCAAGAAGAACAAAGACCAAAGTGTGGACACTTTGCCCCTTCTTAGTATTGGGAAGGAAACACCCATGGAAGGAGTTACAGAGACAAAGTTTGGAGCTGAGACAAAAGGATGGTTCATCTAGAGACTGCCATACCCGGTGATCCATCCCATAATCAGCTTCCAAATGCTGATACCATTGCATACACTAGCAAGATTTTGCTGAAAGGACCCAGATATTGGTGTCTCTTGTGAGGCTTTGCTGGGGCCTAGCAAACACAGAAGTGGATGCTCACAGTCAGCTATTGGATGGATCACAGGGCCCCCAATGGAGGAGCTAGAAAAAGTACCCAAGGAGCTAAAGGGGTCTGAAACCCTATAGGTGGAACAACAATATGAACTAACCAGTACCCGCCCCCCCCCCCCAGAGCTCGTGTTTCTAGCTGCGTATGTATCAGAAGATGACCTAGTTGGCCATCATTAGAAAGAGAGGCTCATTGGTTTTGCAAACTTTATACGCCTCAGTACAGAGGAACGCCAAGGTCAAGAAGTAGGAGTGGTGGGTAGAGGAGTGGTGGTGGGGGGGAGGATAGGGGGGACTTTTGGGATTGCATTGGAAATGTAAATGAAGAAAATACCTGTTTAAAAAAAAGTTTGATCTTGATGCCTCTGTCCCCTTCCGTACTCTGTGCCTGTTCAGATATATCAGCCTCATCAAATGTGTGGTGGCTATGTAGCTGCCATTCTTCCACCCAGGCTAAGACAGATGACCCCATCCTTGTAAGTCTTGGGGAATGCAATAATTCTTATATATACTCATAGAACATACTTGTTATGTGAGAAGCATTTAATTTCAAAGTGCTTTTATCAATGTCTCCTGTTTAAGATTGTTTTTGAGTCACGTGTGGTGACACACACCTTTAAACTTAGCACTCTGGAAGGCAGAAGCGAGCAGATCTCTGTGAGTTGGAGTATAGCCAGGGCTCTACACACAGGAACCCTGTCTCAAACTTCCTCTCCACAAACAAACAAACAAACAAACAAACAAACACCACAAAAATTATGATGAACTTAAAAATACACACACACACACACACACACACACACACACACACACACACACACGTAAGGTCATGGGCATATATTTGGGCTATGAGCAGTGATGTTTCACAATCCACATGTTCCCTTTTGTATTAGATAATATGTGTGCCTCAGGAGGGTTTAAAATTATTTTATTTTGAGAATTTCATATATGAACATATTGCATTTTGGTCACATCTATTCTTCCCTCCATTGTAGTTTTTCCTATGTCTCTCTCCACATCCTGCTTCGAATTCATGTTATCTTATGAAGTCCAATTATGGTTTTCCATATGAACATGGATGTAAGGCTCACTACCAATTGTAAGAGTTAGAAGACCCAGAGGGCTGCTGTGAGCATTTTATTGCAGCTGGGTCTGTTTTAATTTTATCCATTTAAGCACTATATGTTTCTAGGCATAGTTCATGATCTATGTAGTCATTTGATAGATTTTTATTATTTCATATCATTTTTATTTCTAATAGTGTTTGTCTTAAAGTCTAACTTGTCTATTATTAATACTACTAATCTTCACAAACACAGAGCACATTGTCAATCTCAAAAGTGATATCTAAACTTAAGAATACCTTAATAACTACCAATGCTTGCACCATGACCAAGAATAATCCATGTGATCTGATACTAAACTCAGCATTGATGATTGCATTTCATGAGAGAAATCCAGAGTGTACACATCATCTGTTGCAGGTAATTTATCTAAAACATGTGAAGTTTCTCTCAGGTTTCCAGTGAACGAGTACTTAATGGCCACCTGGAACAGTCACTCTTTATGAGAAAGTTGTAACATTCATTTACTAGTCTTGTTGTGGTCCTTTCTTGAGAAATGCTGTACTTTCTTGCTTATGAGTTATTGGAAGGAGAAGTAATTATGTCTCATACCTTTGGAATATCCTATTCTTCCTCAGCATGAAAGTGATGGTAATCCATTGGGTCCACCAGGTCTTTAATGTATATTGGAAGTATGCAGATACTTAATGTTCATTAACATTGTAGTATATATTTTCACCCATTTTATCCTTACAATTACTTTATTGACTCACAGTTAAGAATGGAAACACTAATTCTAGGGAAAAAATTTAAAAGTTGCTCAAAGGTCAGAATTAAGGATTAACCAGGTAAGCAAGACTGTTTTAATTAGGGTTTTATTGCTGTGGACAGACACCATGACCAAGTCAACTCTTATAAGGACAATATTTAATTGAGGCTGGGTTACAGCATTAGAGATTCAGTCCATTATCATCAAGGTGGGAGCAGGGCAGCATCCAGGAACACTTGGTGCAGGAGGAGCTAAGAGTTCTACATCTTCATCTGAAGGCTGCTAGTAGAATACTGGCTAGGAGACTGCCATATCCGGGGATCCATCCCATAATCAGCTTCCAAACACTGACACCATTGCATATACTAGCAAGATTTTGCTGAAAGGACCCAGATATGGCTGTCTCTTGTGATACTATGCTGGGGCCTGGCAAACACAGAAGTGGATGCTCACAGTCAGCTATTGGATGGATCACAGGGCTTCCAATGGAGGAGCTAGAGAAAGTACCCAAGGAGCTGAAGGGATCTGCAATCCTATAGGTGGAACAACAATATGAACTAACCAATTACCGCCCCCCCCCCAGCTCGTGTCTCTAGCTGCATATGAATCAAAGAGAGGCCCATTGGTCGTGCAAACTTTATATGCCTCAGTACCGGGCCAAGAAGTGGGAGTGGGTGGGTGGGGGAGTGGGTGGGGGAGTGTGTGGGAGACTTTTGGGATAGCATTGGAAATGTAAGTGAAATAAATACACAATTAAAAAAGAAGGTAGCTCTTTTAAGAGAGCTCACCTGATGCTCCTCAAAAAAAAAAAAAAAAAAAAAAGAATACTGGCTAGGATAAGGGTCTTAAAGCCCACACCCACAGTGACACACCTACTCCAACAAGGCCACATGTATTCTAACAGGGCCCTATGCTCTAATAGTGCCACTCCCTGGGCATATACAAACCACCACAAGGACTAAAACCCATATCCTTTAACTTTTTTCCCTTCTTTTCCTGTTTGGAAGACGCTGATACTTCTTGGCAGACTCTAAAATATAGGAAAGTTGAAAAATTAAATGCTTGTGCCTCAAGGATAATTGTTAAACATTTTTAGCTTTATGTCTTTCTTGTCTTCTTGATGCATCTTTTACAACAAGAAAAATACATCTCTCATTTACCTGTCTATTCACAACCCCTAAGTCTCAGTGTGATACAATAAAGAAGGCACCAGGTTAGACAATTCTAGCTCTTTTCTCCAGATCTTACACTGTTGTTCCACAGTCTGTTGCTTCTGGCTCCTGAAGGATTGTGTGAGAGAGAGGGAGGGAGAGAAATAGTAAGAATGCATCAGGCAGCTGATTGGGCCTATAGTGATCCCTTGGTTCTCAAATGGCTTAAAAACAAGTGGTTTCTGAGGGGTGGGGTTCCAAATGGCTGTAAGGTGCACTACTGTGTAGTAAGGAGTCTATTGGAAGAGTTATTAACACCATGGACAGACTGACAGAGAGGGAAGAGCATGGTGGGGACTCAAAGCAAAGTCCTGACACCAGGAGTAGACATAGCATAGTGGGGTCTCTGAGGAGGTCATCAGGTAGCAGAAGTGGGGTTTATTCTGATCCTTCTATGAGGCTGAGAGAGTTATTACAGCACATGCCTACAAGCCAGGCTCTTGATTCTTAGGCAGGAGGCAGGGAAGGGGTGGGGAATAGGAATTGTAGGGCACCAGTATACTTTTGATGAAATCCCAGCACTGGAAGTGTGTTAGCTAAGAACTCATAGACAGTATCTCAGTGGGGTGTGTGTGGTAGTGGTATGAATGGGCAGAGCTGCTGCAAAGCATTGTGACCTGCGCAGCATCTGTATCCTCACATTACATTCTTAGAGTGACCTGCCTATGGTGAGATCTGTGAGGTGTCACTGTCCATCCACCGTGAAATTGGAACTGCACCCTTCCTGCCCTGGTTGAATGGGACAACTACTCCAAACAATAAATCAATCACAGCCTTCTCATGGATGACCCAAGTAAGCCATATGTAGATTCCTGGCTCATAAAACTATGAGGCAAATACGCCTGTCTTGTTTTGCAAACTTGATGGCACTTATTTTGCATAACAACAGACAGCTAATAACTACTACAGATTTCCTTAGACTCTTCTTCTGGGATTTCTGACTTGAAATTCCCTGATATATTTCTATGAAATCTATCTTTCTCTCTTTCTCTTTCTCTTTCTCTTTCTTTCTCTTTCTCTTTCTCTTCCTCTTCCTCTTCCTCTTCCTCTTCCTCTTCCTCTTCCTCTTCCTCTTCCTCTTCCTCTTCCTCTTCCTCTTTCTCTCTCTCTCTCTCTCTCTCTCTCTCTCTCTCTCTCTCTCTCTCTCTCTCTGTATGTCTGGACCTCTATCAGAATTCTCTATCAGAATTATCTAAATCTTTGGCAAACCCTTTCAATACACATTTAACCCAGTGAAGCTTCTATCGTTTTCAAATACGTGTTCACATAGAAAGCCTCCTACATGTCCCTCTCTTTCTGTCAGGATATCACTAGCAATTACTAATCTGTTGACTTCCTCCACTAAGTGTCAGTCACCAGCCAAGTTGTTAAATTCAAGGGGACCCATCCATACTGGAGTCTCAACTGGCTTGATCTTGTGCAGGTAACAGGCACAGCTGCAAAGCCAAAAGCTCACATTTCATGGTGCCCCTCCCCATCTGCCAGGGTGACAATCTTTCTGCCCTCTCTTTGTTGTTGTTTTTAGAAATCTTTAATTAATTTATTTTATATACACGAGTGCTCTATATGTGTACCTGGTGCTCCTGGAAGCCAGAGCACATCAGGTCCCCTGGGACTGGAGTTACAGATGGCCCTGAGCTGCCACATGGGTTCTGGGAATGAATGCCAGTGCTCTTGACTGCTGAGCCATTTCTCCAGCACCTTTGTTGTTGATATTTTAAGAAAAGATTGCAAATAAATTTCATATTGATCCGAAAGAGAGAATCTACTTCTTAACTTTTTCAAAAATGCTATTAACTTCACCTTCCTGTGGAGTCTTTAGAAATCATCAAATTACAGGATTCAAAAATCATAAAAGACTCATGTACCCCAAGGTCAGAAGAGACCAGACTAATCCCTAAGAGCTCAGAAGTAAAAGCAGTAATGGAAAACAAGTCCTTCCTGAACTGAAGTCCCAGTAGGCCGAATCAACTGTGTGCCACATGCTATGCATTTCAGCTTTCTTCCAGCATCTTTTCTGTTGCACTCAAAATCAGCTCTTACTCCATTGTTAGGCATTTGTTAGGGTGGAAAGTAGACAGTACTTGCTGGTTAAAATAGTATCCTCCCTCACTCTTGTAGGCACATAAGGGGCCTCTTAGAAAATATAAGAATTATCTCTAGGCAAAACACAGAACACAGCCTGATGACAGGAAGAAGTGATGCTCAGATACTAGCTAGCTATCCTTGAATTCTGGAGAGTCAGCTGCCCTTGATTTAATGATTTTATTCTTGGGGATGGAGAGATAATGGTTAAGTGTATTTACTGCTTTTATGGAGGGCTCAAGTTTGGTTCATGCACCCATGTTGGGAAGTTTACACCTGCCTGTGGTTCCAGTGCTGGTGGGAACTGATGCTTCTGGCCTTACAGGCACCTGCATCTATAGGTACATACCTGCACACATACACATGCAAATAATTATAAAAACAAAATTTAAGTAATTCATTTCTGATATATAATTGGAATTTTGGGGTCATGCTGGGATTATTGTAAATTTAAATAACAGATCGATAAAATTGTTCAGCCTTTTCACATATCTCTATCCTGGGATTTGCTAAAGTATGGTGTGGTAACTGGTAGAAACCACTGTAGACACCATCCTGGGGGAACATGCTTAGGTCCTTTCACACAGAGAACAAAGACATTGCTTATGTCTCATTTTTAAGAAATGCACACAGCAATACCCAAGCAATTAGCCCATGTTTGGTCCATCTTCTAACTTAAGACAGTGTGGTGTGTTGCCTATCATTGTTTAGTAATGATGGCTTCTGCTTTCTGCAGCATGGAAAATGCATGCCAAAGTCTTTGAGACAGTTCTGCCTTACAACTTGAATCTTGTCACAGGAGCTTCTCACTAAAGGTATAAAAAAGTCTGCATTCTATTGTCATTATACATTGTTATTATTATTATTATTATTATTAATTACTAAAAACAGAAGTTGACAACAACAACAACAAAAAGTATTTTCTCCTCTTGGCATAACTGCTCTGCTGATATTGCCCTGGGTTTCCACTCGTGTTTGTGCTTCTTTCTGAGGTTTTGGTTGTATGCAGTTGATTAATGCAGTTGGCGGCTAATCAATATTAGCATCCAGGGTAGTAGGCATATTACTGAATTATAAATGATTGTTAAAGATGGGTTCCAAGAAGCAATTGCTTTTAGGCCTATATTTGTTATCACAATGTTGACAGCCTTGATATCAGGATTTTAATATCCGTTAGGATAATGAAATTTCAACTCAATGCAGGTTTTCTCTGTCTTTGTACTATAATAGCTGAATATATTGCTCCAGGTGGGTGAATGGTGCTGGTTTTTTCATTCTCTTTCATATGAAGATTTCAAGGAGGGTTTCTTTTTCAAGTTGTAGACTTTCTTAGACCCAAAGAGAAGGTAACAAAGGAGAGGTGCTTATCTGAGAAGAAGGAATTGTATTTTCTTCACCTTCCAGTTGGTCTTCTGTTCCAATCAGATATGCTGAGGTCTGAACTAATGGTCTCTTGCCATCAATTAATAGGAGAGGTGACAAGAATCTAAGGGGACATAGTGTATTTATAGAGATGAATGATGGAGAAAGGCTTAGAGGGAATCTTTCAGATAAGATTGTTCTCTGGCAAGTAATGTAGGAGTATCACAAGATCTTGATTGTGTGAGTTACTCTCATCATTGGTGTGTGGGAGGGGAAAGGCTCTCTTCATTCCATTCATCTTGCTCTGGCTCTTTCCTGAAGCAACTTGCTGATGGGTGAAAAGGATTACCCACTTTTATACTGAGCATTATTGTCTTATGCTGCCAGTCATGCAGTCTTTGATGTTAATAGTTATGTCATTAGTAATTTGAGTTAACGAGCACTGGCAGTGTTCAGTGCCTTAAACTCCAGCACCGTTAATTTCCTGCCTGCATTCTGCAAGTTCTTAGTTACATTCCATCCTATACATTGATCCTGCTTTGTGAGTGTGAGTGAGTGTGTGTGTGTGTGTGTGTGTGTTTCATCAGCCTCACAGAATCAGAGTGCAGTTTCTTTTCATTGGATCTTATATGGTAATGACCAAAAATTATTGATTTTTGAATTTGTGGAAAGGAAAACTTAGTCTGAGTAACAAGGATTTTCTTCCTTTGGTTGGCCGTGAGCTATATTTCTCTTTTTAAGGTGGCCTATTTCAAAGTAAGTATCAGAAATATGAAGATCTCTGTTGGAAAACTCAGAGAAGTTCCTCTTACCCAAAATGTGCCTAAGATATTAAGAGCCTCTCATATATGTGTGAGATGCAATGAAAAATTTACTGATAACCTGCTGATAGAAATAATGGCAGTTAATACTGCATGATAAGACAGAGACTTTTGTCCATGGCATCTTTTCATTCTAATCGGGAGTGAGAACGATAAAAGCTAATAATTTGCTTCTGTTCTCCCATATAGGTGGGATAGAGCTAGGACGTAACCTACAAGCATCTGACTCAGAACTGCCCTCTAATTGTGTGTCACTGTCAGGGCACAATACCTGAAATATCCTGGAATCAGACGTGGTCCCTAAGACCTCTCCATAAGTCTGTCCTTTCCAGCAGCAGGTATGCCTGGACTAGGGTCTAACCTTGATTCCTGCACCTCTACTTCTGGAACACCATATTTGGGTAGGAAGAAAGCAGATGCAGTTAATAATATTAATCACTCAATAGTGGCAATTAGTTGGACTAAGACTAGGTGGTAGATTTGAGATAGAAAATCAGAAAATACCGAATATGACTAAGAAAAACAGAATGAAATAAAACACAAAAAGCTTACAAGCTGCTCCATAAACATGCTTTCGTGTGTGGCAGGAGAATAAGCAGTTACACTCAGGAGAAGCTCTCTTTGAAATGAGTTCTGAGAGTGAAATCAGCTGAATGCATTGGAATGAAGAGTTAAAATTCATGAGTAAAATAGGAACTTGGGAGTACCCTAAGACACAGCATAAGTGTGGCAGACTATTTTCCTCTGATCAAGGAGAAAAGATAAGTGGGTGGCCCTGCATTGCTTCAGTCTGAACCTTGGGAAATCCTACTGAGGCCTAAGGGATTAGAAAGTCAAGGCCCTGGAAAGATTCATTAGCCAGGGGAGGAACCAGAGTAAAATGTGCTCCTGACCCAAAGAGCTGACTGGGATTTAATGAAATTAAAATGACTTTTTCTGAAAAGATGTCAGAAAATTTAAGGGCCATAAAGAAGAAAGGAAAAGAAAGAAAGGAATAGAGAAAGAAAGAAAGAAAGAAAGAAAGAAAGAAAGAAAGAAAGAGAGAGAGAAAGAAAGAAAGAAAGAAAGAAAGAAAGAGATGGTAAGCACTACAAAAGGATTCTTGACTATAAGAAGACACCAGAGCTGTCTTTCAGTTAGCAGAGGTTGTTATGAGTTAGAGGCATGTAGAACATATGAACAAAAAATTTCACTGAATTAACAGTGTTTTTCTTGGAGAACAAGCCAAGTGAATAAATGAGAAAATATAAAATTCTGGGACATACTAGATGACTGATATACTACTTAGCAGTGGCTGCATCACAAAAGAAAGTGCCACCCCTTCCACCAGCAACCTTTAACAGCAAATACATTCTCATAGAGGGATGGAGCTAGTGAGTATCTTCTCCTTTCCATTCCAGTCTGTACAGATAATCACAACTGTTAGGAGTTAATAAGCTCAGTGGCCACGTCCTTATGTTCACAAAGTTCAAGAAGTTAAAAAGAAAGACGTGGAAGTAGTAGGAAGACGAGTTGGGAAGAGGAAAGGGATTGGTGGGGGGAGGGGATAATAGAAGCTGATGTGGGATAGGAGATGAATATGTTCAAATATACATACATATATATATATATATATATATATATATATATATATATATATATGCACACACACATATATGAACTATATGTTCAAGACAAAATAGAATAGAATTATAGAAATAAGATGCCATGACATTAAGGGATATTTATTTATCTGCGAAGTTTGAAAGACTCTTAACCTGTTTACAAAGACAAGTGGTTGGTGGCCCACAGAGAAAATAGTCTATAGTTAGTTACTACTATTCCTACACCCAAGCTATCTGGAATCTTGGCTTTTGTACCAATATTCTTGTTTTTGATGTGACAGGAGCACAGGCCTCTCTATATGCCTAAGCAAGTTAAAAGAAACTAAGAATATTTTATACTTTAAATATAAGGCTCAGTATGTCATCTAATTTCTCTTTAAAATATAATAAAAACTTCAATGTAGATGTTAAACTGGAGTGAATGAGCTGTTTGGGCATTTGCTCCAGTGACATGTGTAGGCTTCCATGCCTGAATAAATTAGTGGATAATTCTTTCTAACCCCAAAGACTAAACTTACAGAAGACTATCTGTTTTGTCTGGTCATAGAATCAATTGACATAGTTTTTTTTTTTTTGCACTTTAATATACAAATTGTTTTAATGTAAAATGAATAGTGACTTTTAAAAGCTTGTGATCATATGAGCATCTTCCATGGCTTGTCATGGAATGGTAACACTTCTCTCTATTCATTTTGCAACAAAGACTGGTGTCCTATATTGTTTTTTGTAGATCATGAATGATTTGAATTTTCTTGTCAGGTATAGACCATGACCTTAAATAGAAAAGAAGTGAAGAGAGAATTGAAAAGGAGGTAGACCAGATGACCAGCGTTTTCTCCCTGTGTGCTTTGTAGCCAACTATTCTCTCAGAGCCTCCTTCAGATTGAAACAACAACAACAACAACTACAACAAAACAAAACACCAACAAATGTATAATATATTAAAAATTGAAAGCTCAATAGTAAAAATCAGTAGTTTGGGAATTTGAGGGCTCCTGTAGGAAAATAATTGCTAAGATGACATCCAAAAGGGGCATCATCCCAGGCTGCTTCCAGTAGAAGAATGCCTATTCCCAGAGCTCACACAGGGCTTGCTACCTCTTTAGTGAAGACCCATTTCTTCATTTTGTTGTTGGGAAAGGATTGTTTTTTCATTGAACCAAAATGTGTTCTTTGTACCTTAAATATTGTTTTTAATTTTTTTTTTTACTCCCTGGAACATAAGTATTTATTTTTTCCACTGAAACCATCAAATACACATACTTTTTCCCCAATAAATAATCCAAAGTTATTCAACACATTGGCTTATCAGTTTTGTTAATCATGTGAAATACTTTTTATATTACAGCCTATTACACACACACACACACACACACACAGACACACACACACACACTGATCAAATAAATGTTTCAAGAAAGAATAGTTATACTTAATATGAGTATATTTTATGATATTTTAAATTGTTTTGCAAAAAAAAAAAAAATAAATCCTATCATGATCCACTGGCTAACTTATACTCTGCTAATACCCACAGAGCTTGGTTAGAACAACACTGCCTTGGGTATGCTTATTTTTGAGCCAGCACTGGGTCACAGCTATGGCTAGAATCCAGAAATGGAGCCATTTGTTTTTGGACCTTGAGGTGAAATCCATAACCTGGTCTTACCATGCCTTTGATGCTGCAGAGGGAAGATAAGTGAATGTGTTTTGTCTCATATTAAAGGCTTCGTGACTCTCTAGCTGTTTGGGACGTGGTGAGATTGGGCAAATACCATCTAAAACCAGAGGGAGAGCTGAGGGAGACAACTCTTCCTTCTGCTTCTCTGCTCCGTGGTGGTGCTTTTGGTCTTTGAAGGCTATGTTTAAGAAATGATGCATCTCCATTCCTTACAGACAGGATTCTCATATCCCTGTCTTGAGGGTAAAGAACGATCATTTGCTAGGAACCCAGTCATGGATGCTATCCACCATGTCCAGTGTTAGTGGCCAGGCCTGGCAAGGAGCCACAGGGGCTATTGTCAACTTAAAGTCTACAGTTTAGAAAGTCGCTAATACCACTTTCATTATACAAAAAGCAACTGTAATTACTTGATGAGTCACTCAGAATGAAACTGCTGCCTCCAGTCAGCGCACATTTAATGAAGCCCACACAAATTAATTCATCAAGTCCTCAGTGCTGAGTAAGCCCAAAACAAAGCAGAGAAGGCCTTTGGGTGCTGTGAGAACTTGAATAGGTGCTCTGTTTAGAACAATCTTTGGGAATAACAAGCATTGTGCAAAGGCAAATGAATCTCTTTTTCTTCCACACATAGAGTAATTACCTATAGAATTTGTAGTTGAAAGTAAAACCCATGCCATTTAGGAAGATTTCTTCACAGCACATGAATTATACACAACTTCATATTGCTTGTGTTGACTTAGATGAATGACAACAAGAATAGGAAGTTATCTTTGAAACTAGTGATTATATATGTATATAATTTATGTGTGTTTGTATGTGTGTGTGTGTAGAGTGTTACAAACCAAGCATTATATTATAATAAATTCTAACAGTAATTGAAGATATGTAGCTAAAATTCCAATGGGTAACTTCAAGTGAGTTATTAAAGATAATCTAATTTAAGACAGTAAAAAATGAAGGAAACTAGTACAAAAATAGATTAGTAGTAGTCAGGTATAAAATTAAGTCCTACTATATCAATAGTTAAATTTAAATATTAACAAACTAAAATTACAATTATTGGTTAAAGTGATTAGACTAGGTCAAAAACAAGATCTAAGTGTACATTATATGCATAGGGTCTATTTTAAATACAATCATAAATATCAGTTGAAAATAAAAGGAGAGAAGCATATAGATTTATAAACAGTAATGATAAGAAACTAACATGACAAAAGTAATATCAAACAAAGTAGACGTGAAGGTAATGTGTGTTTTGCTAGAGATTTAGAAAAAAGTTTTATAATGATAATAAATTGGGTTTTGCAGAAAAGCGACACTTGTTATCCTTACTGTGCAGGCACTTAACATTGTTGTATTCCTCACTAAAAGAAGTTCTTGGGAAAAGAGTAAAAAAAAAAATCTCAGTTCTGAGTATATTAGGTTTTTCTTTTTAATTATTGAAAGAAAGTTTGCAAAGAGACATTAGCACTATCCTTGAGAAAGCAAGGTATAGCCATTACTTAAAACATAAGGGCTTATCTTATCAGTTTTAAAATTCATTATTTTGGAAATAGTTTAACTTGTGTGAAGACAGTTTATAAATAGCTTTGTTTTTAGTTGGGTAAATTTACATTCTTTATAAGAATGAAGTAAACTTAGAAGGGCTACACAATATCTAAATTTGGCAAATATTTAAAAGAATCAATAAATCTAGGCAATTTATTAGGTAAGTTTCTAACAAATTTGGAAAGGACATAAATGTCAGCACTTAGGAGATTATGAACTTTAAAATATTTGCATGTTTCTGAGAAAAGAATATCAAGACTGTCTCCCTTTCAATTGACTTTTCTCTGTGCTCACAGCACACTTTGGCATTTCTAGGGTCAAGTGAAGTACAAATGGCCTCAAATTCATAAAACTTAAAGTAGAAATTGGAGCAATTTATAGAGGGCCCTATAAATAACAAGCCTGTATAAAATGCACTTATTAAAAGTGCCAGTAAACAACACTTTATACAAGTGTGATAATGAAGCAGGTGTGCCTGGACAATGACTCAGGTGTCCAGGGCACATTCTGCTCTTCTGGAGAACTGACTTGGCTCCCAGAACTCACACTGAGCAGTTCACACCCTTTTGTTAACTAGATCTTCAGGATCTGTCTCCCTCTCCTGGCCTTACTGGGAGCCTGCACACACATAGTATTTATAAACACACACACACACACACACACACACACACACACACACACACACACACACACACAAATACACACATACACACACATGCATGTGTATCTATTTTTTTTTTTTAAAAAAAAGGTAAATCTTAAAAAGAAACTGGTAAGTGTATACAAAGAAAGCTTTTGTTTTGGAACACAGATAATCATGTGGAAAGCATTAACTTAAGAAAATTAGTAACATTTCTCTGTCTCTCTGTCTCTCTATCTCTGTCTCTGTCTGCCCCTCTCTCTTTCTCTCTGTCTCTGTCTCTCTGTCTCTCTGCCTCTCTGTCTCTCGCTCTCTGTCTCTGTCTCTGTCTCTGTCTCTCTCTCTCTCTCTCTCTCTCTCTCTCTCTGTGTGTGTGTGTGTGTGTGTGTGTGTGTGTGTGTGTGTGCAGGTACTACAATGCATGTTAGGAAGTAGGAGGAAATCTTTTGAGAGCAGATTTTTGTCTTCCACAAAGTGTGTCCTGGGAACTGAACTTAGGTATTAGACGTGCCTTTACTAACTGAGTCATCTCACAGTCCCCTTATATTTTCCATTGTGTATATTTTTGGAATAGTCCTCACTCTTATTCCCTGAGTAACCTTGAACTCACTCTTTAGGTTAGGCTAGCCTTGAACTCACAGAGATCTGTCTGCCTCTGCCTTCCAAGCAATGGTCTTAAAGGGATATACTACCAAACCTGGGCCATTAAAATTGGAAAAGTAGTATGTTTTTAGAAGTAATTTTTTCTATAACACAACTTTGGCCTTGGCATAAAAATTTCCCAGCTTTTAATCACTTATGTGTTCTGACAATCAAGAGCATCAATAGTAAATGAAATTTCTCTATTTGTCTTTGTGTATTTTTTATGTTTGGGAGTACATATTCATTTATTCAAACATTTTTGTGTATAAGTATTGATTGATATAATGGGTAAATATTAAAAGTAATTTATTAGATTTGGAATTGTTCTTAAACTATTAAGTGTAATATTTAAATTGCCTCTGGACATATTTTTTCTCACATTTTTATTAGATATTTTCTTTATTTGCATTTCAAATGTCATCCCCTTTCCTGGTTTTCCCTCCAAAAATCCCCTATCCCCTTCCCCCTTCTCCTACTCCCCAACTCACCCAATCCCATTCCCGGCCCTGGCATTCTGCTATACTGGGGCATAAAACCTTCACAAGACCAAGGGCCTCTCCTCCCATTGATGACCAACTATGCCATCCTCTGCTACATATGCAGTTAGAGCCACCAGTCTTACCATTTGATTAGTGATTTAGTCCCAAGGAGCTCTGGAGGTACTGGTTAGTTCATATTGATGATCTTCCTATGGGGCTGTAAACCCCTTCAGCTACTTGGGTATTTTCTCTAGCTCCTTCATTGGGGACCCTGTGTTGTGTCCAATATGACTGTGAGCATCCACTTCTGTATTTGCCAGGCACGGGCAGAGCCTCTCAGGAGACAGCAATATCAGGCTCTTGTCAGCAAGCTCTTGTTGGCATCTGCCATACTCTCTGGGTTTGGTGGTTGTTTATGGGATGGATCCCAAAGTGGAACAGTCTCTGGATCATTGTTCCTTCAATCCAAAATTTGTCTCTGTAACTCCTTCCATAGGTATTTTGTTCCCCCTTCTAAGAAGGATTCTGAGCTTCTGGGCTATATCCACTTATCAGTGAGTGCATATCATGTGTGTTCTTTTGAGACTGGGTTAATTCACTTAGAATGATATCCTACAGATCCATCCATTTGTCTAAGGATTTCATAAATTAATTGTTTTTAATAGCTGAGTAGTACTCCATTTTGTAAATGCACCACATTTTCTGTATCTATTACTCTGTTGAGGGGCATCTGGCTATTATAAATAAAACTGCTATGAACATAGTGGAGCATGTGTCCTTATTACAAGTTGGAACACCTTCTGGGTATATGCCCAGGAGAGGTATTGCTGGATCTCAGCTATGCCAAATTTTCTGAGGAACCACCAAACTGATTTCCAGAGTCGTTGTACAAGCTTGCAGTCCCACCAGCAATGGAGGAATGTTCCTCTTTCTCCACATCCTCGCCAGCATCTGTTGTCACCTGAGTTTTTTATCTTAGCCGTTCTGACTGGTGTGAGGTAGAATATCAGGATTGTTTTGATTTGCATTTCCCTGATGACTAAGGATGTTGAAATTTTTTTAGGTGCTTCTCAACCCATTTGGTATTCCTCAGTTGAGAATTCTTTGTTTAGCTCTGTACCCCATCTTTTAAATAGTTATTTGGTTTTCTGGAGTCTACCTTCTTGAGTTCTTTATATATATTGGATATTAGTCCCCTATCAGAATTAGGATTGGTAAAGACCTTTTCCAAATCTCTTGGTTGCTGGTTTGTCTTTTTGAGTGTTTTTGAGTTACAGAAGCTTTGCAATTTTATGAGGTCCCATTTGTCAATTCTTGATCTTACAGCACAAGCCATTGCTCTTCTGTTCAGGAATCTTTCCCCTGTGCCCATATCTTCCAGGCTCTTTCCCACTTTCTCCTCTATAAGTTTCACTGCCTCTGGTTTTATGTGGAGTTCCTTGATCCACTTGGACTTGAGCTTTGTACAAGGAACTGAGAATGGATCAATTCACATTCTTCTACATGCTAACCACCAGTTGAACCAGCACCATTTGTTGAAAATGCTGTATTCTTTCCACTGGAGGGTTTTAGCTTCTTTGTCAAAGATAAAGTGACCATAGGTGTGTGGGTTCCTTTCTGGGTCTTCAATTCTATTCCATTGAGTTACCTGTCTGTCATTGTACCAGTACCATGCAGTTTTTATCAAAATTACTCTGTAGTAAAGCTTGAGGTCAGGCATGGTGATTCCACCATAAGTTCTTTTATAGTTGTGAATAGTTTTTGCTATCCTAGGTTTTTTGTTATTCCAGATGAATTTGCAAATTGCCCTTTCTAACTCTGTGAAGAATTGAGTTGGAATTTTGATGGGGATTGCATTGAATCTGTAGATTCCTTTCAGCAAGATAGCCATTTTGACTATATTAATACTACCAATCCATTAACATGGGAGATCTTCCATTCTCTGAGATCTTCTTCAATTTCTTTCTCCAGAGACTTGTAGTTCTTGCCATATAGATCTTTCACTTCCTTAGTTAGAGTCACAACAAGGTATTTTATAATATTTGTGACTTTTGTGAAGGGTGTTGTTTCCCTAATTTCTTTCTCAGCCTGTTTATCCTTTGTGTAGAGAAAGGCCACTGATTTGTTTGAGTTAATTTTATCTCCAGCTACTGCACTGAAGTTGTTGATCAGGTTTAGGAGTTCTTTGGTAGAATTTTTGGGGTCACTTATATATACTTCTTATCATTTGCAAATAGTGATATTTTGACTTCTTCCTTTTCAATTTTTATCCCCTTGATCTCCTTTTGTTGTTTAATTGCTCAGCTAGGATTTCAAGTACTATATTGAATAGGTGTGGAGAAAGTGGGCATTCTTGTCTAGTCCCTGATTTTAGTGGGATTGCTTCAAACTTCTCTCCATTTAGTTTGATATTGGCTACTGGTTTGTTGTATATTGCTTTTATTAGGTATATGTATGGGCCCTGAATTCCTGATATTTCCAAGACTTTTATCATGAAAGGGTGTTGAATTTTTTCAAATGCTTTCTCAGCATCTAACAAGATGATCATGTGGCTTTTGTCTTTGAGTTTGATTATATAGTGGGTTATGTTAATTGATTTCTATATATTGAACCATCCTTGCACCCCTGGGAAGAGGCCTAATTGATTATGATGAATGATCATTTTGATGTGTTCTTGGATTCTGTTTGTGAGAATTTTATTGCAAAAGCATTGATATTCATAAGGGAAATTGGTCTGAAGTTCCCTTTCTTTGTTGGTTCTTTGTGTAGTTTGGGTATCAGAGTAATTGTGGCTTCATAGAATGAATTGGGTAGAGTACCTTCTGTTTCTATTTTGTGGAATAGTTTGAGGAGTATTGGAATTAGGCCTTCTTTGAAAGTCTAATAGAACTCTGCTCTAGACCATCTGGTCCTGGGCTTTTTTTAGTTGGGAGACTGCTAATGACAGTCTCTATTTCTTTAGGGGATATGGGACTGTTTAGATCATTAATCTGATCCTCATTTAACTTTGGTACCTGGTATCTCTCTAGAAAATTGTCCACTTCATCCAGGTTTTCCAGTTTTGTTGAGTGTAGGCTTTTGTAGTACGATCTGAAATTGTTTTGGATTTCCTCAGATTCTATTGTTATATGTCCCTTTTCATTTTTGATTTTTTAAATTAGCATACTGTCCCTGTGCCCTCTAGTTAATCTGGCTAAGGGTTTATCTATCTTGCTGATTTTTCTCAAAGAAAAAGCTCCTGGTTTAGTTGATTCTTTGTATAGTCCATTTTGTTTCCACTTGATTGATTTCAGCCCTGATTTTTACTATTTCCTGTCTTCTACTCCTCTTGGTTGAATTTGCTTCCTTTTTTTTTTTTCCACTTTTAGGTGTGCTGTCAAGCTGCTAGTGTATGCTCTTTCCTTTTCTTTTTGGAGGCACTCAGAGCTATGAGTTTTCCTCTTATAAATGCTTTCATTGTGTCCCATAAGTTTGGATATGTTTTGGCTTCATTTTCATTAAACTCTAAAGTCTTTAATTTCTTTCTTTATTACTTCCTTGACCAAGTTATCATTGAGTAGAGTGTTGTTCAGCTTCCATGTGCATGTGGGCTTTCTATTATTTATGTTGCTATTAAAGATCAGCCTTAGTCCATGGTGATCTGATGGGATGCATGGGACTATTTCAATCTTCCTGTATCTGTTGAGGCCTGTTTTGTGACTGATTATATGGTCAATCTTGAAGAAGGTACCATAAGGTGCTGAGAAGTATGTGTATCCTTTTGTGTTAGGATGAAATGGTCTATAGATATCTGTTAAATCTATTTGTTTCAAAAGTTCTGTTACTTTCACTGTGTCTCTGTTTAATTTCTGTTTCCAGGATCTGTCCGTTGATGAGAGTGGGGTGTTGAAGTCTCCCATTAGTATTGTGTGAGGTGCAATTTGTCCTTTGAGTTTTAGCAGTTTCTTTAATGAACGTGGATGCCCTTGCATTTGGAGCATAGATGTTCAGAATTGAGCATTCATCTTGGTAAATTTTACCTTTGATGAGTAAGACGTGTCCCCCTTAATCTTTTTTGAGAACTTTAGGTTGAAACTTGATTTTATTTGATATTACAATGGCTACTCCAGCTTGTTTCTTGGGACCATTTGCTTGGAAATTTGTTTTCCAGATTTTTACTCTAAGGTAATGTCTGTCTTTGTCCCTGAGGAGGGTTTCTTATATGCAGCAAAATGTTGTGTCCTATTTATATAGCCAGTCTGTTAGTCTATCTCTTTTTATTGGGGAGTTGAGTCCATTCATATTAGGAGATATTAAGGAAAAGTTGTTGCTTCCTGTTATTTTTGTTGTTAGAGTTGGAATTCTGTTTATGTGGCTATCTTCTTTAGGTTTGTTGAAAGATTACTTTCTTGATTTTTCTAGGTGTAGTTTCCCCTCTTTGTGTTGGAGTTTTCCCTTTATTATCCTTCAAAAGGCTAAATTTGTGGAAAGATAGTGTGTAAATTTGGTTTTTTCATGGAATACCTTGGTTTCTCCATCTATGGTTATTGAGAGTTTTACTGGGTATAGTAGCCTGGACTGGCATTTGTGGTCTCTTAGAGTCTGTAGGACATCTGCTCAGGATCTTCTGGCTCTCATAGTCTCTAGGGAGAAGTCAGGTGTAGTTCTGATAAGTCTGCCTTTATATGTTACTTGATCTTTTTCCCTTACTGCTTTTAATAGTCTTTCTTTGTTTTATGCATTTGGTGTTTTGATTACTATGTGACAGGAGGAATTTCTTTTCTGATCCGAAGGATTTGGATTTCTGTAGGCTTCTTGTATGTTCATGGCCATCTCTTTCTTTAAGTTGGGGAGGATTTCTTCTATAATTTTGTTGAAGATATTTGCTGGCCCTTTAAGTTGGAAATCTCCCTACTCGTCTATACTTATTATCCTTAGGTTTGGTCTTCCCATTTTGTCCTGGATTTCCTGGATGTTTTGGGTTAGGATCATTTTGCATTTCACATTTTCTTTGATTGTTGTGTCAATGTTTTCTATGGTATCTTCTGTACCTGAGATTCTCTCTTCTATCTCTTGTATTCTGTTGATGATGCTTGCATCTATGGCTCCTGGTCTCTTTTCTAGGTTTTGAATCTCCAGAGTTGTCCCCCTTTGTGATTTCTTTCTCATTTCTACTTCTATTTTTAGATCCTGGATTGTTTTGTTCAATTCTTTCACCTTTTTGGTACTGTTTTCCTGTAACTCTTTAAGGGATTTTTGTGTTTCCTCTTTAAGGGCCTTTGCCTGTTTACCTGTGTTCTCCAGAATTTCTTTAAGGGAGTTATTCATGTCCTTCTTATAGTCCTCCATCATCATCATTAGAATTGACTTTGGATCCATATCTTGCTTTTCTGTGTGATGGTGTATTCAGGACTTACTATGGTGGGAGAGTTCGGTTTTGATGATTCCAAGTATCCTTGCTTTTTGTGGCTTCTGTTCTTAAGCTTGCTTCCTGCCATCTGATTATCTCAAGTGCTCCCTGACCTCAATATATCTGATTGTATCATCTCTTTCCTGTAATCCTAATTGAGTCAGAACTCCTCAGAGTCCAGCTTTCTCTGTGATCCTGTGATTCCAGGATCCTCTGATCCTGAAATTCTGGGTGTGTCAGAGTTCTTGGCTGTCAAGGTTCCTCTGAGACCCTGAGATCCTGGTGTGACCTGGGATCTTGGGATCCTAAGATCTTGGGCGTTTTAGAGCACCTGGAAGTGGTACCTCCTCTAGGGACTATAGGGCTGTCTTCTGAGTTTGAAACCAAGGTAGACCAGCACCTACTGGAAGGAACCCTGATCTCCTGGTTGGCAGGGCTCCTGTGTACCCGTGTCCTCAGGCACTCCCAATTGTGTTAGTGTTCCACTTACCAGTGATCCTAAGATCCTGGGCATGCTAGGGTGCCTGTGGTGTGGATAGTCCTCTGGAGACAGTGGGACTGTCTGCTGAGTTCGTGCCCAAGGTGGGCAGGAGCTTACACCAACTGGAAGAGACATAGTTATTTTTAAAACATCTTTATAAATAGCATATAGCTTTATTTGTCACTGACAATTGTGTCTAAATTATAAGTGAGAAAGGGCAGATTCTGAGCAGGTACAGGTTGAAATTTAATGGGAGAAAGAAAGCAGAATATAACTCTGTCTAAATTATTACTTCAGTTGTTGAACCTGCCTTAAGTTACTTTTGCCTTACTTCATGCTCCCTATGAGCTGAACCTCCCAAAATGAGCACACTTTCCTTCTTTGTATTTCTTTAACTATGGTAAATAGCTTTAAATTACTATAACAGGAATTAGCAAAATGGCTCAGCAGGGGAAGGCACTTGTACTAAGCTTAGAAACTTGGGGTTTAATCTCTAGAACCTACATCATGGAAGGAGAAAACTAATCATCTCAGGTTATTGTCCTACCTTCATTTTTGTACACACACACACACACTCCAGATATGTAAATAAATGAATGTAAAAATTTAATTTTTAAATTCGTACAATGGCTTAGAAATTTAAATCGATTATAAAAATTAATGAACTGTTTACTGACCCAATCTGAATTATTCAATGAAAAGATTAGAAGGACTAGGCCAAAATGAATGTTTTCTTAATCCAATTAACTCTCATTTGTGCCTTTTCTTTCCCATATGTACACCAGTGGAATATATTATTCCCATTGTTGTTTTATTTTACAGAGGGAGGTGCTATAGAAAAAAAGATGCACATAATGAATACATGTTAAGCCAGCATTTGCATCCAGGAGTTGTGACTTGAAAAACTGAGTTGTATTCACAAGTGCATGTGGATTTTATTCTTAAATGTGTCCCTGTATCAAGCCAATAGGTTTTAACACTTTAAACCAGAAAATATTTGCATGTGGTAAATATTTTTGAGAAGTGCTCTATCTAAGGGCATTTTCCTTGTGTGTTAAATCTTAGGACCAATCTTGAGATACTGTCTCAACTTATATTTCTCCAGTATTTTCCATGCATACTATGGCTTTTAAATTTTTTTCTTGGAATTATTTTGGTAGATAATGCCTGAGGAACTAGTATGTTGTGCTGGCTAACTTTATGTCAACCTGGCCAAGTCATCTGAGAGGAGGAAGATCTAACTGAGAAAACATCTCCATAAGATATGGCTATAGGACAGCCAATGGACATTTTCTTAATTAATGATTGATGTGGGAGGTCACAGTCCATTTTGGGTAGTGCCACTCTTGGGATGATGGTCTTGGTTCCTATAGGAGATCAGCTGGGAAGGAGTGCTCCTCTGTGGTGTCTACATAAGTTCCTACCTATAGATTCCTGCCTTGCTTGAGTTCCTGTCTTGACTTCTTTTAATGATAGGCTATAATGTGGGTGTGTAAGCCAAACCTGAAAATAAATAAACAAACAAACAAACAAAATCCCTTTTACTCCCCGACTTGTTTTTTGTTTTGTCACAGTGATACTAAGCCTAATAAAGACATCTTTGTAGGCTTTATAGATAAAAGCCATCATCTTTTAAATTTCTTATTTCATTTATGTGTATGAATGTTTGCCTGCATTTATGCATGTGCACTGTTTGTATTCCAGGCCTGAATAGGTCAGAAGAGAGTGCTGTATCTATTAGGACTGGAGTTGCAGATGCTTGTGATCAGCCATATGGGTGCTGGGAACCTAATACCAGTCTTTTGTAAGGGTTGTAAGTGCTTTTAGCTGCTAAGCTAACCCTCAAGTCATCCCCCCCCCAAATCTATTATCATAATTATTTTAATTCATTTGTAACCTTGTCCTCACTTTTCAAAGTTTATTATTTCTTAAAAGTTATTCTAGATTTAAAATTTCAATGTCAAATATGCATCACTATCAATTATGTTGGGAACACTTCTAAGCTTTTTTGGGCTTCAAGGTTATTATGTATTTATACTCACATAAAGAGAATTATACTAAAGGAACATAATCACACAGTTGGCAGCAGCAACTATGGCATAGGTTGTCCTGGTCTCTCTGTGATGGTCTGCAATGTGATGTCTTCCAGTCTTGTTATCTATCTAAGCTGTGTATCCAAGACTTATACAGTAGGAAATATATAACATATAGTATGCTCACCCAAAGTGTTGCTAGAAATCTGCTATGTTCCTCCAAAATATCCATGTTAAAACTTGACCACCAATGTGATTGATAAGAGACTTTGATACCCCTGTCAAATGAACAAATAGATACCTTTTTGGGAGGTGGCCTTGCCCCTCATTAGTTGCAGCACTCAGGAGAGCAGTCCTTGGATCTTGTTTGGGCATCACAGTAGTGCTGGCCCTGGTAGAGGACTGAGCAAGGGAGAGCTGGCCCTGCTGCTCATCTGCAATGAGATGGAGAGTGTGTGGGGGTGATGCCCACCCCTCTTCATCCCTAACCATCTACTAGCCCTGAGGGCTCAAGAGCAGGGGACAGCCACTGCTCCCTCACTGGCTTTAATACCTAGGAGAACGAATTTGCACCTCACCTAGGTGAAGTGAAAATTTAATAGTTCTTTGGAAAGTCAGTTGTGTTAGATGGTGTTTTGCTGGGGCAAACACATGAAGGAGTGTTTTCTTGAAGCAGACCAAAGGATAAGGGTGTTTTGCTAAAGCAGACGTGTGAGGGAATGTTTCTCTGAATCAGACACAGGTGAAAAGCTAAGACAGAGAGATGACTTACACAACAAAGCCTAGGCTCACAACCAAACCCTCAAGCTCTATCACATAATGAGGTATGAAGTGAAGTAGAATATGAATAGAAAAATGTATTTATTTTAAGCAACTGTATTGGGATCATTATTAACATAAAATACACAATATTTAAGCACACACTTGGATAGGTTTAGGCACACTCCATATCCACAAACTCATGACCCTGGAATCTTTCTGTTCCCACAACTGCACTGTCTTTCTAGCACATTTTGTCACTGTGGCCAGTGCTGTGATTTAGAATCTCCCTGGTATACTTATCTTAAGACTCACTAGTACTACATGGACAGCTGCTTTGTTCCTGCTCACTGTTGAGGGCTCTGACATCATTACATATGGATACATCTCCACTGGTGCATTTATTCACTCAATCATGGACATTTGACTTACTTCCAGGTTTGGGTTCTTATAAACAATGTTTCTAGAAGTTAATTTCTTTACAAATAAAACAATCAAAGAATATATTGTAATGGGTTTTGCCAGATGTGCATATCCAGGCAACCGTTGCCTTGATCAGCTTACAGGGCATGTCTATCACTCTCAACACTTCCTCCTGAACCTGCGCAGTACACTTCTCCGTACATTCCTGTCAATAGGCATCTGCTAATCCGGTTTTTGTCACTATAGATTAGTCTCTGTTTTCTAGAATTTTATGTGATGATAATCATGAACTATGTTTTGTTCCCATTTTCATATTTGTCTTTTTAATCATCATAATAGCCTTAAGGTTGCCAATTTTGAACACCCACTTATCTTTACTTTATTGTTGGACAATGATCCACTGAATGCATAGACCACAGATTCTTTGCCAGTTTAATGGACATTCGAGATTATTCCCATTTGGAGCTGTTGTGAAGAATTGTTGAGGAAATATATATACCTCTGTGTGAACTTAAGAATTTAACTCTTAGTTTTAAATAGATAAGTACCATACGAAACTGAATCAGAAACTTCCAACTTGGTTCCCTTTGAACAAGTGTTTTACCCTAATGAACTCAGTCAATCTGTGGCTAGTGATAGTTTCTTTTGGCTTAGAATATACAGTGGTCACTGTAGAGGTTCTAAGTTATCGGGGCTGTGCAAGTTGTCACTGGGTGTAACTCCTAGTGCCAGCACCTCTTCTAATTCACTTAGCTGTTTTCATTATGTGTACACTCACCTCTGGGTTTTAATCATCTGTTTTCGTAACACTGTGTGTTTTAAAACATATACCTAACAGTCATTTTTTAAAGGAAAAAGGATAGTTACATCAAAGCAACATTAAATCATTAATAAGCATCAAAAACATCGATAATTTGAAAGGTTCAAGGGGCCTTCCTTTTGCTCCAAAATCATTTTCCTTCATACTTGTCAGCAATGGCTAACATCTTTCCATTAGAGATCCATTACATTTGATTAATGGATACTTTCAGTATTTCTTACTAGAAGGGAGTCTTCCAAAATGACAATGTACTCTAATGTGACTCAAGGGTGAGGGCATTTGTCTGAGCCCTTCCAAGTGGACAGCCAGATCTGGGTGGTGTGAGGAGACTAGAACTTACTCCACCATGAAATGAAGAGCTCCAAAGGGAATAATGAGCAAGAAAGAACAGCGCAAGCAGCAGTGTTCTTTCTTTACTCTTCTCCTTGCTGAGAAGTGAGAACACTAGCTGTGTTTTCTGCCCTTTTTGAGGGGGTAGAGAAGCATCTTCACTCTGTCAGAATTACATTAGCTCACCCCAACAACTAATCTCTTCTGCAGAACTACCTGGAAACCTTTGACTAACAAAGCAGAAAAAGTGGAACTTAAAAGTAAATGCAGAGGGTTCTAATTTAAAGTCACCTGCTTAAAGATTTGGAATGGACTTCTATAGCATTCCTCAGAGCAATGAGCAAATGTGTTGCAGCTGAAAAGGAGCCAGGCAATATAAAGGGTTCAGTGGGGATCTAATGCTATGTATGAACTGAAAGCAACAACAACAACAACAACAAGAAAAACCAGTCACCAGGCATGATTGGCAACCATGAATACACACCCCAATCAATAAATTTGGCACAGAGACCAGGTAGTATCCCCGAAGCAACTCTGAAATGAGAGCAAGTGGAGCAGAAAATTTTCTCGTCTGCACAGCAAGCTAACCTAAGAAAACCCGGTGAAGTTCACATGCAAAACTAAATGCCAGGAAAAGTTCTAAGCACCAGCAAGGCTGATTCAAAGAACGGGAAATACAGATGAACAAGCAGGGAAGTGTAGATTCAGAATACACCTTGGTTTACACATCCCTTGTTGGTCATATTCTTGTTGGGAGAAAGAAATTATTTTTATGACATCAAATTCTTAAATATATTTTACCCTTTATAAATTCAAGTCAAATGCCACTCCTTGGCTTGAAAAAGTTATGTGAAATGACCATATAGACTTGTATTTGATGAAAAATTCCTTTCTGTGGCTTCCAGGTGGAAAACTCAATTAGGCAGCTCTTCAGTACAGGTCAGAAGTGGTAAGACATTGATTTATTGTTGTTGATCTTTGAAGGTGGTAGTTTATTGATATATTTTCTTCATGAAGTCCATGTATCTTCTATCACTCAATATTCAGTATTGATCTCATGTGGGAGGCAGCACTTGTTTTTAGAATCAAGCTGTAAACATTGTAGATAAGAAATCCAGCTACAAAACATACAGGGTATAAACAATGTACATTATAGCACGTTTTAGGGAATAAAGCGAGAGGGATAGTATAATTTTATTACCTCACAGTGTGAGAGCTTAGAAGACTTATAATGAAGCTCTTTATGAATATTAATTAATGTAGTAAGTAAGAATGGCTAGATGGATCTCTATATCTCAATCCAGCCTCACCCTGAGAGAAGGGTAATGATGTCAGAAACTTGTAAAGTTCTTAGAGCCACATGTGTCAGGGAGTTTCATGACACACAAACGGCACCCTAAGCTGAAATGCAGCTATTCTCTCTCAAGTCACAATCATAGTTTATTACCCACTCAATTCTCTTTTGGCTACTACTACTTAATTTCCTTGCCTGCTGAGACTCCAAGTTTTCTTTATTTAGATTCACAGGTAGTGAGGTACTGTTATTAAGAGCTGAGCTTTGAAGAACATGCCCCTGGTCTCTAAGTGGCTTGGGATCCATTTATAGAGGGTTAGTTACCTTATGTCATTTCACTCTGCCATCACATGTCTCCCTCGTACATCTGCCTCTTCCTGTACCTTATATTTCTACTTGTCCTTTTCCCCATGGCCTTGATGTACCATTGGTCCATGATTTTGCTTACCTTCCACTGGGTGCTGAAATATCAGCAGATCTAGTTTACTGGCGATTCCCTCAGATGAAGGCCATATTTGGTGGGTGTGTGTGTGTGTGTGTGTGTGTGTGTGTGTGTGTGTGTTTGTGCATGTGTGCGTACACTCGTGCATGTCTGTATGATGCATTGTACATGTGTGTACATGTTCACTGTTAGGGTAACCAGAGTTTGGTATTATTATTAACATGGCGACAACATAATTTGTAAATATTCCTTCTGAATAGTTTCTTAAAATTCTGATGGCCTGTGGCAAATGCAGGAAGTACAAGGTAGGACTTCTGGGATAAATGGAAACTCTGGGAGAGTCAGGCGTGGTAGAATTTGGCAGCAAGACATGGAGGGTAAAAATAATTATGGGTGCTTTTCTATCCTGTTTTTGATTCTGAATAAAGTCATAGAGAACTTATATTTATTAAAAGCTTTCAAGCATTAAGCTGGGTAAATACTAACCTATTCTAACTTACTATGTAGGCCTGAACTACTTCCCATCCATGTACCCCATTACTTGCCATCTTTTTTATTAGATATTTTATTTATTTACATGTAAAATGTTATCTGTTTTCCTCATTTCTCCTCCAAAAACCTCCCTACTCAATACCCCTCCCTCTGCTAACTAATCCACCCACTCCCACTTCCCTACCCTGGCATTCCCTACACAGGGGCATCAAGTCTTCACAGGACCAAAGGCCTCTCCTCTCAATGATGTCCCACAATGTTATCCTCTGCTACATACACATCCGGAGCCATGGGTCCCTCTATGTGCACTATTTGGTTGGTGGTTTAATCCCTGGGAGCTCTGGGGGTGCTGGTTGGTTCATATTGTTGTTCCTTCTATGGGGCTGCAAACCTCTTCAGCTCCTTGGGATCTTTCTCTATCTCGTCTACTGGGAACCCTGTGCTCAGTCCAATGGTTGGCTGAGATCATCCACCTCTGTATTTGTCAGGCACTGGCAGAGCCTCTCAGGAGACAACTATATAAGGCAAGCATTTGTTGGCATCCATAAGTTGTCTGGGTTTGGTGATTGTATATGGGATGTATCCCCAGGTGGGACAGTCTCTGGATGGCCTTTCCTTCAGTCTCTGCTTCAGTCTCTGTAACTCCTTCAATGGGTATTTTGTTCTCCCTTCTAAGAAGGACCGAAGTATCCACACTTTGGTCTTCCTTGTTCTTGAGCTTTATATGTTCTGTGAATTGTATCTTGGGTGTTCCGAGCTTCTGGATTATTATCCACTGATCACTGGCTGCATATGTTGTTTTGTGATTGGGTTACCTCATGCAGGATGATATTTCCTAGTTCCACTGATGCCTAAGAATTTCATAACTTCATTATTTTTAATAACTGAGTAGTACTCCATTGTGTAAATGTACCACATTTTCTGTATCAATTCCTCTATTGAGGTACATCTGGGTTCTTTCCAGCTTCTGGCTATTTATATTTATATATGGCTGCTGTGAACATAGTGGAGCATGTGTCCACAATTTGGAACATCTTCTGGGTATATGCCCAGGAGTGATATTGCTGGGTCCTCCGGTAGTACTATGTCCAATTTTCTGAGGAACCGCCAGACTGATTTCCAGAGTCATTGTACCAGTTTGCAATCTCACCAGCAATGGAGGAGTGTTCCTTTTTCTCCATAACCTTGCCAGCATCTGTGTCACTCGAGTTTTTTATTTTAGCATTCTGACTGGTTTGAAGTGGAATCTCAGTGTTGCTTTGATTTGCATTTCTCTGATGACTAAGGATGTTGAACATTTTTTCAGGTGCTTCTCAGCCATTCAGTGTTTCTCAGTTGAGAATTCATTGTTTAGCTCTGTACCTCATTTTTAATGGGGTTATTTGGTTCTCTGGAGTATAACTTTTTGAATTCTTTGTATTATTGGATATTAGTCCTCTATCGGATGTAGGGTTGGTAAAGATCTTTTCCCAATCTATTGGTTTTCATTTTATCCTTTGCTTTATAGAAGCTTTGCAATTTTATGAGGTCCCATTTCTCAGTTCTTGATCTTAGAGCATATGCTATATCAATACTTTTAAAACTATTCCATAAAATAGAAACAGAAGGTACTCTACCCAATTCATTCTATGAAGCCACAATTCTAAACCACACAAAGACCCAACAAAGAAAGAGAACTTCAGGCCAATTTCCCTTATGAATATAGATGCAAAAATACTCAATATAATTCTCACAAACTGAATCCAAGAACACATCAAAATGATCATCCATCATGATCAAGTAGGCTTCATCTCAGGGATGCATGGATGGTTCAATATATGGAAATCCATCAACGTAATCTACTATATAAACAAACTCAAAGAAAAAAATCCCACATGATCATTTCTTTAGATGCTGAGAAAGCATTTGACAAAATCAAACACCCTTTCATGATAAAAGTCTTGGAAAGATCAGGAGATCAAGGCCCATATTGAAACCTAGTAAAAGCAATATACAACAAACCAGTAGTCAACATCAGACTAAATGGTGAGAAACTGGAAGCAATCCCACTAAAATCAGGGACTAGAAAAGGCTGTCCACTTTCTTGCTACCTATTAAATATAGTATTGGAAGCCCTAACCAGAGCAATTAGACACCAAAAAGAGATCAAGGGGATACAAATTGAAAAGGAAGAAGTCAAAATATCACTATCTGTGGACGATATGATAGTATACTTAACTGACCCCAAAAATTCCACCAGAGAACTCCTAAACCTGATAAACAGCTTCAGCAAAGTGGCTGGATATAAAATTAACTCAAACAAATCAGTGGCCTTCCTCTAAAAGGATAAACAGGCTGAGAACGAAATTAGGGAAACAACACCTTTTACAATAGTTACAAATAATATAAAATATCTTGGCGTGACTCTCATTAATCAAGTGATAGATCTGTATGACAAGAACTTCAAGTCTCTGAAGAAAGAAAGCAAAGAAGATCTCAGAAGATGGAGAGATCTCCCATGCTCATGGGTTGGTAGAATTAATATAAAAATGGCCATCTTGTTGAAAGCAATCTACAGATTCAGTGCAAACTCCATCCAAATTCCAACTCAATTTTTCAGAGTTAGAAAGAGCAATTTTCAAATTCATCTGGAATAACAAAAAAACCCAGGAGAGCAAAATCTATTCTTAACAACAAAAGAACTTCCGAGGGAATCACCATTCCTGACCTCAAGGTGTGTTACAGAGCAATCGTGATAAAAACTGCATAGTATTGGTACTGTGACAGACAGGTAGATCAATGGAATAGAATTGAAGACCCAGACATTAACCCACACATCTATGGTCATTTGATATTTGACAAAGGAGCTAAAACCATCCAGTGGAAAAAAAAAGACAGCTTTTTCAACAAATGGTGCTGGCTCCACTGGCAGTCAACATGTAGAAGAATGCAAATTGATCCTTTTTTGTCTCCTTGTACAAAGCTCAAGTCCAAGTGGATCAAGGACCTCCACATAAGACCAGATACACTGAAATTAATAGAAAATAAAGTGGATAAGAGTCTCTAGCACAGGGCACAGTGGAAAATTATTTGCTATTTTATTCTTGCCCTGTCTTGTTTTGGCTTTCTTTGGTCCAAGTGTGTCCTCATGTCATCTCCCTTTGTGACTTGCTCATGGAGAAGCTTCATGGTCCATTTCCTTCTATCTGTCTCTCTTTCTCTCTGTCTATGTCTGTCTCTGTCTGTCTCTGTCTATGACTCTCTCTGTCTCTCTGTCTCTGTCTCTGTCTCTTTCCCCTCTCTCTCCTCCTGCCCAGCTGATCATCTCTTTATTAACAAATTAGACGTAATGGAAAACAATTTTTACACATCATTGAGACAAGAGATGCTTCAATAATCACAGCAATGAAATGTCTTGCCTATAAATTCAAGCCATTTACAGACTAAGCCATTTCTCTGATCATAGAGATATTATGCACAGAAAATGATCTATGATAGTTTTATTTCCAGTTTTGAATTAGTGGGTTTATTAAATATACAACAAGCAAAAACAAAAGAATGATGAGCAGGTACTAGTTTAAAAGAAAAAAAAAAGATTAGAAGGCAGGTATCAAATCAGGCACTTACAACAAGCAAAATTCAAACAGTGTAGCTCCATAAAGACAGCCAGCTCAAGTTTGCAACTGAGAGTCCTGCATGGAGCAGAGTGTCTCCTTAAAGCAAAGCTTCCAAAAAAGAGCAAGTAGCTGATAGCAGAACATTATCAAACTGGGTGCTTATACCATCTAACAGGAACAATTGGGGAAATACAGTTAAAAGCATCTATCTAGACTTTCTCTCTGTGGATGAGCTCCCACTTTCTGGTTCTCACCATCGTTGTTTTACACCATGAGAAAAACAGCAGTAACCTCTCCTGGAAATGAATTATCTTCTAGCTGTTTTCAAGAGTGCAGTGTTTTTTAATATCCTTAGCTCTCTATTCTATTCCCTGTTTGCCCTATAACAGAATCACGGGGGAAGGGAGAAACAGCCTGTTTTAGGATAGAGAGTTTAGAGGACACTTGAAAAAGCCATACTTGAACATGGGATAATAGAGCCCTCTCTCACTCCTAGAATCTTCTTTCCATTTATGTTTGTTTACATCTAAAATGCTGCTCCCCCCATCCCTTCACAGAGTCCCTCTTCCTATCCCTTTCTCTTCTGAGAAGGTGGGTCCCCAGGTATCACCCTTACATGGCTCATCAAGTCTCTACCAGATTAGGTGAGTCCTTACAAGGCAGCCATAAAGACTGAGCTGGGGCAGTGGTGCTGCATGCCTTTAATCCCAGCACTTGGTAGGCAGAGGCAGGCAGATTTCTGAGTTTGAGGCCAGTCTGGTCTACAGAGTGAGTTCCAGGACAGCCAGGGCTATACATAGAAACCCTGTCTTAAACAAACAAACAAACAAACAAAACAGAACAAAACAAAAAAGCTGGGCAGTGGTACTGCATGCCTTTAACGCCAGCACTTGGGAGACAGAGGCAGGAAGATTTCTGAGTTTGAGGCTGGCCTGGTCTACAAAGTGAGTTCCAGGACAGCCAGGGCCCTACAGAGAAGCCCTGTCTCAAAAAAAAAAAAAATCCAAAAAAAAAATGAGCTGACTGTCTGCTACATATATGCCAGGGCCTCATTCCATCCCATGTATGTTCTTTGTTTGGTGGCTCAGTCACTGAGAACTCCTAGAGGTCCAGGTCAGTTGACTCTGTTAGTCTTCTTGTGGGGTTCCCTTCCCCTTCTGAGCCTTCAATTCTTCCCCCAACTCTTCTATAAGGTCCCTGATTCCATCTAATATTTGGCTGTGGGTATCTGCATCTGCTTCAGTCAGCTGCTGGGTAGAGCCTCTCAGAGGACAGTTATGCTAGGTGCCTGTTTACAAGCATAACAGAGTATCATTAATAATGTTAAGGGTTGGTGCTTATCCATGGGCTGGGTTTCAAGTTGGGCCAGTTATTGGTTGGCATTTCTTTACTCTCTGCTCCATCCCTGCATTTCTTTTAGACAGAACAAATTTTTCGATCAAAAGTTCTGTGTGAGAACAGGTTCCCAACTTTAACAACAAAAAGACAGGAAGCAACAATTACTTTTCTTTGATTTCTCTTAAGATCAATGGACTTAATTTCCCATTAAAGAGATAGACTAACAGACTGGCTACACAAACAGGACCCAACATTTTGCTGCTTACAGGAAACCCACCTCAGGGATCAAGACAGACACTACCTCAGAGTAAAAGGCTAGAAAACAATTTTCCAAGCAAATGGTCTGAAGAAACAAGTTGGAGTAGCCATTCTAATATTGAATAAAATCAACTTCCAACCCAAAGTTATCAAAAAAGACAAGGAGGGGCACGTCATACTCATCAAAGGTAAAATTTACCAAGATGAACTCTCAATTCTAAATATCTATGCCCCAAATGCAAGGGCAGCTGTTGGGGCCAGCCTGCGGCTCTCATGTCTAGGTTCGAGCCTGGGAGGTAACCTGGAGCTGAAAGAAAAGAGGGAACCTAGGCAGGTCGAGAAATAATGGAACTAAGACAACTAGTCTGCTCAAGGTTCGAATGTTTAACTAAAAAGTCTGCACTTATAAAGAGGGAAACCCATCCCCTATCACACCAAGTTTCTTGATGTCTGCACAGCCTTTTAGCAGTAATTTGCCAGATTCACAGGTTGTAGTTAACTCCTGAAAATCTTGGAGAACCTGTTGAGCCTCACGGCAGGTGGCAGGCAATGTAACATCAGAGAAAACTAGTTGAGTCAGAGAAGCAGCAGGCAGGTCTGAACCAGTCTGCCTAGGCTGAAGGAGGTTACAGGCAGCTACATTCATTAAAGAAACTGTAGTAAAGCTCAAAGCACACATTGCACCTCACACAATAATAGTGGGAGACTTCACACCCACTCTCACCAATGGACAGACACTGGAAACAGAAACTAAACAGGGACACAGTGAAACTAACAGAAGTTATGAAACAAATGGATTTAACAGATATCTACAGAATATTTTATCCTAAAACAAAAGGATATACCTTCTTCTCAGCATCTCATAGTACCTCCTCCAAAATTGACCATATAATTGGTCACAAAACAGGCCTCAAAAGATACAAAAATATTGAAATTATCCTATGCATCCTATCAGATCACCACAGACTAAGGTTGATCTTCAATAACAGCATAAATAATAGAAAGCCACCATTCAGGTGGAAACTGAACAACACTCTACTCAATGATACTTTGGTCAAGGAAGAAATAAAGAAAGAAATTAAAGACTTTTTAGAGTTTAATGAAAACGAAGCCACATTCCCAAACTTATGGGACACAATGATGGCAGTCCTAAGAGGAAAAATCATAGCCCTGATTGTCTCCAAAAAGAAACCAGAGAGAGCATACACTAACAGTCTGACAGCACACCTAGAAGCTCTAGAACTAAAGGAAGCAAATTCACCCAAGAGGAGTAGACAGCAGGAAATAATCAAACTTAGGGCAGAAATCAACCAAGTGGAAACAAAAAGAACTATACAAAGAATCAACCAAACCAGGAGCTGGTTCTTTGAGAAAATCAACAAGATAGATAAACCCTTAGCGAGACTAACTAGAGGGCACAAGGACAGTATCCTAATTAACAAAATCAAAAATGGAAAGGAGACATAACAAAAGAACCTGAGAAATCCAAACAGCATCAAATCCTACTACAAAAGGCTATACTCAACAAAACTAGAAAACCTGGACGAAATGGACAACTTCCTAGACATATACCAGGTACCAAAGTTAAATCAGGATCAGGTTAATGATCTAAACAGTCCCATTTCCCCTAAAGAAATAGAAGCAGTCATCAATAGTCTCCCAACCAAAAAGAGCCCAGGACCTGATGTGTTTAGTGCAGAGTTCTATCAGATCTTCAAAGAAGACCTAATTTCAAATCTGCTCAAAGTATTCCACAAAATAGAAACAGAAGGTATTCTACCCAGTTCGTTCTATGAAGCCACAGTTACTCCGATACCTAAATCACAAAAAGATCCAACAAGGAAAGAGAACTTCAAACCAATTTCCCTTATGAATATCAATGCAAAAATACTCAATAAAATCCTTGCAAACCGATTCCAAGAACACATCAAAATGATCTTCCATCATGACAAAATAGGCTTCATCCCAGGGATGCAGAGATGGTTTAATATATGGAAATCCATCAACATAATCTACTATATAAACAAACTCAAAGACAAAGATCACATGATCATCTCGTTAGATGATGAGAAAGCATTTGAAAAAAATCCAACACCCCTTCATGATAAAAGTCTTGGAAAGATCAGGAATTCAAGGCCCATACCTAAACATAATGAAAGCAATCTACAGCAAACCAGTAGCCAACATCAAACTAAATAGAGAAAAGCTAGAAGCAATCCCACTAAAATCAGGGACTAGAAAAGGCTGCCCAATTTCTCCCTACCTATTCAATATAGTACTTGAAGTCCTAGCCAGAGCAATTCGACAAAAAAAGGAGATCAAGGGGATACAAATTGGAAAGGAAGAATTTAAAATATCACTATTTGCAGATGATAGATAGTATATATAAGTCATCCCAAAAATTCCACCAGAAAACTCCTAAACCTGATAAACAGCTTCAGCACAGTAGTTGGATATAATATTAACTCAAACAAATCAATGGTCTTTCTCTACACAAAGGATAAACAGGATGAAAAGAAATTAGGGAAAAAACACCCTTCACAATAGTCACAAATAATATAAAATAACTTGGTGTGACTCTAACTAAAGGAACAACACTGAGATTCCACTTCACTCCAGTCAGAATGGCTAAGATCAAAAACTCAGGTGACAGCAGATGCTGGTGAGGATGTGGAGAAAGGGGAACACTCCTCCATTGTTGGTGGGATTGCAAGCTTGTACAACCACTCTTGAATTCAGTCTGGCGGTTCCTCAGAAAATTGGACATAGTACTACCAGAGGATCCCGCAATACCTCTCCTGGGCATATACCCAGAAGATGTTCCAACCAGTAAGAAGAACACATGCTCCACTATGTTCATAGCAGCCTTGTTTATAATAGCCAGAAGCTGGAAAGAACCCAGATGCCCCTCAACAGAGCAATGGATACAGAAAATGTGGTACATTTACACAATGGAATACTACTCAGCTATTAAAAACAATGAATTTATAAAATTCCTAGGCAAATGGATGGACCTGGAGGGTATCATCCTGAGTGAAGTAACCCAATCACAAAGGAACTCACACAATATGTACTCACTGATAAGTGGATATTAGCCCAGAAACTTAGGATACCCAAGATATAAGATACAACTTGCCAAACTCATGAAATTCAAGAAGAACAAAGACCAAAGTGTGGACACTTTACCTTTTCTTAGAAATGGGAACTAAACACCCATGGAAGGAGTTACAGAGACAAAATTTGGAGCTGTGAAGAAAGGATGGACCATCTAGTGATTGCCATATGCAGGGATCCATCCCATAATCAGCTTCCAAATGCTGACACCATTGCATACACTAGCAAGATTTTGCTGAAAGGACCCAGATATAGCTGTCTCTTGTGAGACTCTGCCAGGGCCTAGCAAACACAGAAGTGGATGATCACAGTCAGCTATTGGATGGGTCACACAGTCCCCAATGGAGGAGCTAGAGAAATTACCCAAGGAGCTAAAGGGAACTGCAACCCTAGAGGTGGAACAACAATATGAACTAACCAGTACCCTGGAGCTCTTGTCTCTAGCTGCATATGTATCAAAAGATGGCCTAGTCGGCCATCACTGCAAAGAGAGGCTCATTGGACTTGCAAACTTTATATGCCCAAGTACAGGGTAATGCCAGGGCCAAAAAGGGGGAGTGGGTGGGTAGGGGACTGGGGGTGGGTGGGTATGGGGGACCTTTGGGATATCATTGAAAATGTAAACGAAGAAAATACCTAATAAAAAAAAATTAAAAAAAAAAAGAAGTGAAAGATCTGTATGACAAGAACTTCAAGTCTCTGAAGAAAGAAATTGAAGAAGATCTCCGAAGATGGAAAGATCTCCCATGCTTATGGATTAGCAGGATTAATATAGTAAAAATGGCTATCTTGCCAAAAGCAATCTGCAGATTCAATGCAATCTCCATCAAAATTCCAACTCAATTCTTCACAGAGTTAGAAAGGGCAATCTGCAAATTCGTCTGGAATAACAAAAAACCTAGGATAGCAAAAAATATTCTCAACAATAAAAGGACCTCTGGGGGAATCACCATGCTGACCTCAAGCTGTACTACAGACCAATTGTGATAAAAACTGCATGGTACTGGTACAGTGACAGGCAGGTAGATTAATGGAATAGAATTGAAGACCCAGAAATGAACCCACACACCTATGGTCACCTGATCTTTGACAAGGGAGCTAAAACCATCCAGTGGAAAAAGACAGTATTTTCAACAATGATGCTGGCACAACTCGTGGTTATCATGTAGAAGAATGTAATTGATCCATTTTTATCTCCTTGTACAAAGCTCAAATCTAAGTGGATCAAAGAACTCCACATAAAATCAGAGACACTGAAATTTATAGAGGAGAAAGTAGGGAAATCCTCTATAAATTCCTAAACAGAACAGCAATGGCTTGTGCTGTAAGATTAAGAATTGACAAATAGGACCTCATATAATTGCAAAGCTTCTGTCAGGCAAAAGATACTGTCAATAAAACAAAAGGCCACCAACAGATTGGGAAAGAAATTTTACCAATCCTAATCTGATACAAGACTAATATCCAATATATACAAAGAGCTCAAGAAGCTGAACTCCAGAAATTCAAATAATCCCATTTAAAAAATGGGGTACAGAGCTAAACAAAGAATTCTCAACTAAGGAATACTGAAGGGCTGCGACACACATGAAAAAATGTTCACCATCCTTAATCATCAGGGAAATGCAAATCAAAACAACCCTGAGATTCCACCTCACACCAGTCAGAATGGCTAGGATCAAAAATTCAGGTGCCAGCAGATGCTGGCAAGGATGTGGAGAAAGAGGAACACTCCTCCATTGTTGGTGGGATTGCAGGCTTGTACAACCACTCTGGAAATCAGTCTGGCGGTTCCTCAGAAAATTGGACATAGTACTACCGGAGGATCCAGCAATACCTCTCCTGGGCATATATCCAGAAGATGCCCCACCTGGTAAGAAGGACACATGCTCCACTATGTTCATAGCAGCCTTATTTATAATAGCCAGAAGCTGGAAAGAACCCAGATGCCCCTCAACAGAGGAATGGATACAGAAAATGTGGTACATTTACACTTACATAGTGGAGTACTACTCAGCTATTACAAACAATGAATTTATGAAATTCTTGGGCAAATGGATGTATCTGGAGGATATCATCCTGAGTGAGGTAACCCAATCGCAAAACAAGTCCCTTGATATGCACTCACTGATAAGTGGATATTATCCTAGAAACCTAGAATACCTAAGATACAACTTTCAAAACACAAGAAAATCAAGAAGGAAGACCAAAGCGTGGATACTTGATTCCTCCCTAGAAGAGGGAATAAAATATCCATGGAAGGGGTTGCAGAGACAAAGTTTGGAGCTAAGATGAAAGGATGGACCATCCAGAGACTGACCCACCTGGTGTTCCATCCCATAATCAGCCACCAAACTCAGACACTTTTGCATATGCCAGCAAGATTTTGCTGAAAGGACCCTGATATAGCTGTCTCCTGTAAGGCTTTGCCAGTGCCTGGCAAATACAGAAGTGGATGCTCACAGTCATCTATAGGATGGAACACAGTGCCTCCAATGTAGGAGCTAGAGAAAGTACCCAAGAGCTGAAGGGGTCTGCAACCCTATAGGTGGAACAACAATATGAACTAATCAGTACCCCCAGAACCCATGTCTCTAGCTGCATATGTAGAAGAAGATGGTCTAGTTGGCCATCCTTTTGAAGAGAGTCCCCTTGGTCTAGCACACCTTCTATGCTCCAGTACAGGGGAAAGCCAGGGCCAAGAAGTGGGAGTGAGTGGGTAGAGGAGCACGGCAGGGGGAGGATATAGGGGACTTTTGGGATAGCATTTGAAATGTAAATGAAGAAAATATGTAATAAAAAAATTTAAAAATTTTTTATGGGTGTGTTTGTGTCCTTATCCCTCCACTGGGGGTGCTGCCTGGCTATAGGAGGTGGCCTCTTCAGGTTCCATGTGTCTACTATTAGGTATCTTGACTAAGTGACTCCCAGAAGCCTTGCCTATCCCAGATCTCTGGGACTTCCTAGAGACTCCACTTTTCCCCACTGTCCCCACAGGTAGCTACAGATGTCTATTCCTTTTTCTGGCCCTCTGAGCCTCTTTCCTGTCTTTCCCCCTCACCTAATCCTGTCTTCCCACTCCCTTCCTGTCTTTCGCCCAATTCTCTCCCTCCCTGTGCCTTCTATGACTCTTTTGTTTCCCCTTGTAAGTGTGATTCAAGCATCTTCACGTGGGCCTTCCTTCTTGTTTAACTTCTTTGAGTTTATGGAATGTATCATGAGTATTCTGTATTTTATGGTTAATATCCACTTATCTGTGAGTACATGCCATGCCTGTCCTTTTGGGTCTGGGTTACCTCACTCAGGATGATATTTTCTAGTTCTATCCATTTCCCTGCAAAACTCGGGCTGTCCTGGTTCTTAATAGCTGAGTAGTATTCCATTGTGTAAATGAACCACATTTTCTGTATCTATTCTTCACTTGAGGAGCATCTGGATTGTTTCTAGTTTCTGGCTATTACAAATAAAGGTGCTATGAACATAATGGAGCACATGTACATGTGGTATGATGGAACATCTTTTGGTTATATGCCCAGGATTGGTAAAGCTGGTTCTTCGGATAGAACTATTTCCAATTTTTAAAAAAACTGCCAGATTGATCTCCAGAGTGCTTGTACCAGTTTGCAATCCCCCCAGCAATGAAGGAGTGTTCCCCATTCTTCACATTCTCACCATCATGTGCTGTCCTTTGAGTTTTTTATCTTATTTATTCCGATTGTTATAAAATGGAATCTCAGGGTTGTTGTGAATTGCAACCTCTGGAAGAATCACCATTCCTGATATCAGGCTGTACTACAGAGCAATAGTAATGAAAACTGTATAGTATTGGTACAGAGACAGACAGGTCAATCAATGAAATGGAATTGAAGACCCAGAAATAAACACTTGGTATTTGTCAAAGAAACCAAAAGTATACAATGGAAAAAAAATAAAGCATCTTCAACAAATGTTGGTAGTCAAACTGGATGTCTGTGTGTAAAAGATGCAAATAGATCCATTTCTATCACCTTGCACAAAACTCAAGTCCAGGAGGATCAAGGACTTCAACATAAAACCAGATACACTAAACCTAACAGAAGAGAATGTGGGAAATTCTGGATACATTGGTTCAGAAGACAACTTCCTGAACAGAACACCAAAGGACACTGTCAACAGAACAAAATGTCAGCCTACAAATCGGAAAAAGATCTTCACTAATCGTACATCTGACAGAGGGCTAATATCCAAAATATATAAAGAACTCAAGAAGTTAAACTCCAACAAACCAAATAGCCCAATTTAAAAGTAGGGTACAGAGTTTAACAGAGACTTATCAACAGAGTAGTCTTAAAGGGCCAAGAAGCACTTAAAGAAATGCTCAACATCCTTAGTCATAAGAATCTGCTTCCAATAAGTGCAAATATCACATGGAAATTGATCAATACAGTTTATATCACAGAAGATCTCACAATGAACCATGACACACAAAGGTGTCTCTATGCTATGTATATATCCTGTTAGGTTGAGTAGAGCTGGTCTTGGTTGTAGGTAGGACTTTATTATAGTTCCATATGTCATCATTTATAATTTACAAAACTTTCTTATTTATTTTTGAGTCCTATAGTTTTATTTTTTTAATGTTGAAAGTCAATGTATAAATTTGTTTTATCTTAGAATTTTCTAAGCTGCGTTTTCTGCTATCAGGCTTTTGAAGACACATCAAGACATGCTGTTGATAAATCCCGAGGATTAACATGGAGTGTTGGGGCCGGCCTGTGGAAGGCATCTTGGAACTGGAAGAGAAGAGGGAATCTAGATGGGTTGAAAATTAATGGAACCAAGACTTCTCAAGGTTCAAATTTTTAATGGCGGACACGCTTTATAAAGGAGAGGGGAAAGCCCATTCTCCCCAAATCATCCTTGGAGCCCAGCTGCAGGTGACCACTTGTAGGCTGCAGAACAGCCAGGCTGACTCCCAGCAGGTAGCAGCAGGGCATTGGCTGAACAATAGAGTGATCCAGGGAGGCAGGCTCCACCCTAGGTAATCTCCTTAGTGACAACAAAGTCAAGGTCTGGCTCAGCCTGCTTCAGGCTTGTGGGAGGTTACAATGGAGAATAAATTTGTCCTTATTTTTCAGAAAAAGCTAAGATTAGAAAATTTTCTATTTTAACTCCCAGGTTGGGTCCCTTTCTGACAGGGTTCTTTTAAAATCCATGTTTAAATTGTGTCTCAAGTATTCAAATGGCAGGGTTTCGCCTTCAAATTAAAGGACTGAGAGCAGAAGGTGGGCTCCCTCATGTCTGTGCCAATAGTGCAGAAAGAAATCTGTAGTTTATAACAGGAATTCACCCAAAGCTTACTAAAATTCCTGAGTTTCACTAAACTGAGGTATATATTTGAACAATAGGAACTTTATTTTGACCTCTACTCTGTTTTGATGGATTTTTAAAAGTGTATTATTTTTCCAGTTGCATCCAAGCCTGATAAGGTGCCAGCCAACACTGTGGGATGGTAATGTCATCCCTGCATGTGTTGAGTTTATTGGTTCCATTGGTTCCAATGACTTGCTTTCCAGGCTCATTTCTCATCTCTGGCTGTTTTCAGAAACATGGCTTTTCTGGAATATTCTTCACAAAATCCCCACAATCCAGTTTTGTACATCACGTAACTTCATTGTAAGATTTCTGGGTCTTTCTTAGTCCAGCTTTCTTCAGAGTCAGAGGTGTGGGCTGGTCCTACACATTCTGAAAGGCTATGGCTGTTAAGTATCGCCTAGGTAGCTTTGTGGATCTAATCCAGTTTAATTGGCTTGGATACATATCATAGCACTATAGAAACATAAACAATTCTTGTGGTTTTGCACCTGCTATAGCTTCCAGGCTCAAGGGGCAGAGCTGTGGTAATACGGTATCCTGGTCTAAGTACTCTTGCTTCATGGACCTGGCATCTTAGTATTTATGTCCATTTTTCAGGAAAAATTTAAAAAACAGTGCTTTCTGCTCTTCATATATGCTGTTTTGTGATTCCCCACAAACCAACTAGCACACAATAAGAGCATAAAACACATTGAGTCTCTGGTAGGTGATAGAATTTTTACTGCTGCTCTATTTAGAAGCACAAAGCTCCTTGGTGCATCTCTGGACACCAAAGCTAACACTTCTTTCCTGCAAGATATTGAGATTTCAAAGTATCCATAGGATATCTTTTATTCTTTTGCTTCCAAATTTACACAGGCAATTGTGCTACTCTATCCTGATTGATGCCCAGACTACCCACAATCTACTTATCTACTTGGACCAGACGTTAGGTGGAGAAAATTCCCGTTTATGACTTAAGAATTTAATTCAGCTATAAATTCTGGAAAGGCTGGCAAACAGGCATCTCCAGCTTAGGTTTCTGCCTCCTCTTAGGTTGAGAAGTCTCTTTATATTTATTGCATAGATACGTGGAAGGGAGTCAGATCTGAGGCTAGAGTCAATGGGCAAATCTGGCAATGTTTTCTGTAGCCACATGACAATTTTTAGTGATATAAATTCCACAGGCATGTCCAAATATAACTAACCAAATTTACCTCCAAGCTAAATATAAATTTGTAAACACTGTGACTTTGCTGTCATTAGTAACAGAATGACTGTTCACTTGTAATGCAGTGAAATTTGAGACTTGAATGACTAGCTCTGCTCTCATCTATTTTCCATCATGAGAAGGGTCACTGGACTTAGTAAACAAAGACATAAGCTATCCATTTGATTTAAATTGCAGATGTACAATGAATAATTTTTTTTGAGTCTAAGTAAGTGCCATACAGCACTTAGACAAAAACTGCATAGGGACTATGTGATGCTAAAATCCTGTGTATTTGAAATTCAAATGTAACTACATTTTTCTTTCTTATCTTAATGTGATTAAGTAATTGCATCCAAACCAGTGTCCACTACCCTATCTCTACAGTCTTCTCTGGTTCTGAACCTCTGAACAAAGAAAGGAGTCCTCAGTGCATTACACCCAGAATCTCAGAAATGTAATTGTCATCTTCCTGTTTTCAAATAGACTAGAAACCTGTAATTGAAAGAGCCCTAAACAGGAAACATGGCTCATCAGATAATCCTACCCTACTCCCTCCAATGCAAGTCATTAATGCATGGTATTTTGCAGTTAGCTAAGCCAGCTGCTGTTACCACGATACAGGTGGGGACAAAAGGACATTTACACATTTTCAAACTCAGGTAAATAAGTTTGCACCAGCAGGTGTTGTAAAGAAGGAACAGGGTTGAAAACAGAATCCGTTCATTTAGGCAAATGTAAATGCAAACCTGACTCTGTGGTTTAAGGTCCAGAATAAAGTGCCTGCCATTTGCTGGTCCCCAGGTGGGACATTAGGTATCTGCGGTATGCAGATGTGTGAGGTTTATATTACCTCTCAGCATTCCCTAAAATGGGCCATCAGGGCCATTCAGCAGTTTAAATTTGTCTACCAAAATGGCCAAATTACTAAATTATCCTCTTGCTTCTCATGTTCAGACCCATTTTCTGAGTCATAAGTTAGAGGAACGAAGCTATTACTTTGCAAGTTTCCACTGTTAAGTGCAGAGACCCAAGACAGTGCTTCATTTCCAGCCAGAGCTCAGCCCACAGTTCCCGCAGAAGCATCTTGAAAGCCCTGCTCTTCATCAGGCAGAAGCTTGGAATATTGTTAGGATGTTCAATTGAAGACTTAGGACTGCATTTCCTGGCAGGGCATTTAGGACTGACAGGAAAGGCAAAAATCCTCATATCCTGTGTGATACTCCTGAAATGGGGTTAGCCTTCTAACACCTGACTTATGATTATCTCTTTGTGAACTGTGGCTCTTCTAAAATCTTTTCCAAAAATGATGAAAAGTTTTCCAATTTTATTCTCAACTTAGAATCAAAGAAGTATTTACTTTATTCCTATCAGTGGCAAGTCCATCTTTCAGAAAAGCTTAAAGAGGGTGACAGAGGACTTCTGTGGAGCTTCCAATGTGTTTACACAGAAGCTGGAGAAGAGGGAATACCGTGCATGCTACAAATTTCCAAAGACATTCTTGGCTAGTGTTTTCTGATTTTCACTTCTACCACGGAAGTGAGAATTCTATTTCTGCAGCTGCTCCTGATTGGGTTCCCCAGGGATTGACCACAGCTCTGTGCAAAGAAGTAGGAAGCAAGTATCATGTTTTCCATATATCTCTATATACTTCCCATGCCCAGCAGAAGGCTGCTCCAAATCCTTATCCTGTCTTTGAATGGCACCTCAACACAGTAATGTTTCCCAGTGAAGGATTCCCTTGCAGTGGTATGGTGCTTAGGGACCATTGGCTTCATGCCATAGTGTCATGTCCAAATGATTCTCTAAGGGTTGGAAGTATTCCTAATCAGAATCACTGTCCAGAGTACGGCACCTAATTTGTGTTTTCAACCCACACTTCCCTGGTTCCAATAGACAATTTCAACACCTCATGGATGCTAGTTGATCTTGTGAGTATTCATGAGATGTTAGCAAGGCAGTTTGTGCAACCTACAGCATCTAGCAAAGGTTTGCAAGTGTGCAAGTACAAGGTCTGCTTCATACTTGCCTCTACCTTTCTTGTAGATTCTTCCCTTCATTCCATTCATTAGGAAGTCGGAGAAAGGGTATCTTTCTGACATCCACATGAACAAACTCTACCATGTTTTGGACACTTCTTTGGATAGAGTCTTTATATATTGAACTAAGCATACTAATGCCTCATCCTTATGAGTACCTCAAATTCTAGGTAGATGCTCTCTCTTCCTACTGTCCTTTCCTCCTTCCATCCCAATCTGCCTTCCTTCTTCCCTTCCTTTTCACTTCCTTTCTTCCTTCCTAGGGATCAAACCTAGAGCCAGACACATGTTCTACCACTGTATAGTATCCCAACCCCATGCTACGTTTTAGATACAACTTTAATGATGTATGAAATCTCACTTCACTTCTTCAATTTCTAAATTCACCCACTGTTCATAGTCCATTTTAGGTATTCAGAAATTAGCTAGAGAGACAAATGAAATAGGACTGTACAGCATAGTGGTGGTCTAAATATGAATGGTCCCATAGGCTCATGGATTTGAATGGTCATGAATGTGTGGCACTATTTGAAAGGATTGGGAACTGTGGCCTTGCTGAGAAAGTGCACCACTAGGGGTGGACTTTGAGCTTTCAAAAGCCCATGACAAGCCCAGAGTCTTCCTCTTGGCCAGTGGTTCAAAGTATAGCTCCAGCTACTTTTCCAGCACCATTTCTGCCTGTGTGTCACCATGCTTCCCACCATGATGATAATGAATAATAAACTTCTGAAACTTTAAGAAAGCCCTCAATTATTATTATTTTTTTAAATAAGAGTTTGCCTTGGTCATGGTTCCCCTTCATAGCACTAGAACACTGACTAAGACAAATGTATATATAACACATGAAACCCAGGCTCTATAGATCACACTAAAAACAGTATCCATGGAATATTTTCTACAAAAACAGTGCCTGGGATGGATTTTGAAGGCCAACTGTTGATTGGAGAAAAGGGAAACAGAATCCAGCTTCAGGGAAAAGTTATGAGCAACAGCAGTAGCAACAGATCATGTTGGCAGAAGCGAATGGATTCTGTTGGAAAGCATGAGGCTTTGTGATCAGCCAAACCGTAAATGGTTCTGTGTGATGATGTGCTGTGAGCTTCATTCTGTGAGCAGGGAGCGTAGCAGAAGTATTTTATTTCACTGTTCTTTTCTTACTTCATACCATACAATTGTTTCTCAATAGCCATGGGAATTGTTTCTAGGATTCCTCTCCAAGACACAAAAATCCGCAGATGCTTAAGTCTCTTAGGTAAATAACTTCATAGAGCCCATGCAACACTGCATCATCTCTAGACATGTGTATCTTACATAATGCAATGTAAATATGTGTGACAAGTATATATGTATATATATATTTATATATACATGTACATATATATGTGTGTGTATGTATATATATATATGTGTACAATTTTTTTCAAATATTTATTGTGTGCAGTAGATTGAGTCCATGAATTCTGAATCCATGGATACAGAGGAACAAATGTAATTGCCTATTTTATATATGTTTTCCCAACAAAAATGATATCTGCTTTATGGAAATGATTTATATTGCTTTATCTTGTTTTCTAGAATTTACCAAAATATATAGTGGCTAGCAGATTTTCTAGAATTGTTTTGGATTGATAAATGAATAATGTAAAAGGTATCTTTGAATTTTTCTCATATAAAGGTATTTTAGATTTGTTGGTTCATTTAAATAGGTTGGCATGAGGGTTTAGATTTAACTTAAAATATATTTAGCAACTAACTTTTGAACACATATGTGTGCATATATGTTTATATGTGTAAGCAACTGGCTTTCAGTTTCTTTGGGTTCTGAAAACACCTGCTTGTGAACCCAGTCATCTATCCTTCATTTTATTTTTCAAATTTTATTTATAAAGCAATATGCTAAATAACTCATGGTCATGTGGGCAATGGTGCAACAAAAGAGAGAGAGAGAGAGAGAGAGAGAGAGAGAGAGAGAGAGAGAAATCAACCACAGTGCTTCCAACTTAGAACCTAGCACACTTCAGTAAGTGTGTCTTACTTCCTCAGAAAAATGGTGACACATTATGTTTCTGTTACTCCATTCTTAGTGCTACAAGGCTCTGGTCACATGGGTCTACAGAGGAACGGAAGTTCAAGACTGTTGCTCACTCATAAAGAAGGGTTTGACTTCAGTTTTCCAGCTGTCAACATTCGCACCACAGCTTATGTCAGTTGATAAAAAGAACTGGAGCAGTGTTTTCACATCCCTTTGGGCACTGAGCTGGAAGTCAGAAAGGTTGCTTCTTCCAAAAGAGCAGAAATGATGTATGTGGGTGTGGGGGGAGGGGGATGAATTCTCTTCACAGAACACAAGTCTGGACTTATTTCTGTCATCTAACTCTTTATACCTCCATATGGGTCTAAATGTTTGCTCTATTTGTCACTGAGAAGGAGATAAGAATGAGAAAGCCATAGGCCCTCAGCAGAAGGCCATGAAACAGCTAAGCTAGCCTGTGACTGCCCCAGGGTTTATGGGTAGTCCTATTTGGAAGAAATTTTATAGGTCAGATGGTCTAGATTAATTAGGCTGATTTCATGTTCATGTAAAACTCATATTATGAGGTGACATTTTTATGAATGTGGCAAACTTTAAAAAACAAATTCCTTTGACCTACTTCTTTACTTTCTTTTTTATTTTTAATTTCATTTTAAACTTATTTTTTACACTCCATATTCCATCCTGCGCCTCTCCCCATTCACCTTCTGACTGATCTACATCCCACACCTCCTTCCTACCCCACCCTGTCTCCACGTGGATGTCCCCACTCCCATACCCCCCACCCCAACCCCGTGAACTCTAAACTCCATGGGGCTTCCAGTCTCTTGAGGGTTAGGTGCATCATCTCTGAATGTACACAGACTCAGAAGTCCTCTGCTGTATGTATGCTAGGGGGCTCATGTCAGCTGGTGTATGCTGTCTGTTTGGTAGTCCTGTGTTTGAGAGATCTTGGGGGTCCAGATTGAGACTGCTGGTCCTTCTATAGGGTCATCCTTCTCTTCAGCTTCTTTCAAGCTTCCCTGATTCAACAACAGGGGTCAGCTGCCTCTGTTCATTGATTGGGTGCAAATATCTGCATCTGACTCTTTCAGCTGATTGTTGAGTCTTTCGGAGGACAGTCATCATAGATCCCTTTTTTTGTGTGAGGTTTCCATAGCCTCGGTAATAGTGTCAGGCCTTGGGACCTCCCCGGGAGTTGGATCCCACTTTGGGTCTGTTGCTGGACCTTCTTTTCCTCAGGCTCCTCTCCTTTTCCATCCCTGTAATTCTTTCAGACAGGAACAATTATGGGTCAGAGATGTGACTGTAAGATGGCAACCCCATCCCTTACTTGATGTCCTGTCTTCCTGCTGGTGGTGGGCTCTATAAGTTCCCTTTTCCCCTGTTGGGCATTTCATCTGAAGTTCCTCCCTTTGAGTCCTGGGAGTCTCTTATTTCCCAGGTCTCTGGTGCATTCTGGGGGGGGGAGGTCCCCCAACTTCTTTACTTTCTAATTTAAACAACTAGAGGGAAAAATCCTCAGGATTGTCCCTGTGTGTTCGCTCTGTGACAACTGGGTTGCCCAGGTTGAAGGATCTTGCACTGATCTAAATTGGAGAAGCTGTTCTCACAATTTTTCTGCATGACAATCCTGGTGTTTTGTAATCTGTGATGTGAGTGGAGAGAACAGGGGAGAAAAAGCACACAGACACAAAAGCAAATGATGGAATGTAAGTGATTGGACTTCACAAGGTGAGCTATTAAGAATGAATGTCCTGGATATATGCCCAGGAGAGGTATTGCGGGATCCTCCGGTAGTACTATGTCCAATTTTCTGAGGAACCGCCAGACTGATTTCCAGAGTGGTTGTACAAGCTTGCAATTCCACCAACAATGGAGGAGTGTTCCTCTTTCTCCACATCCTCGCCAGCATCTGCTGTCACCTGAATTTTTTATCTTAGCCATTCTGACTGGTGTGAGATGGAATCTCAGGGTTGTTTTGATTCCATGGATCCATCCCATAATTAGCCTCCAAACGATGACACCATTGCATACACTAGCAAACCTTTGTTGCAAGGACCGTGATATAGCTGTCCCTTGTGAGACTAGGCCCGGGCCTAGCAAACACAGAAGTGGATGCTCACAGTCAATTATTGGATGGATCACAGGGCCCCCAATGGAGGAGCTAGAGAAAGTATCCAAGGAGCTAAAGAGATCTGTAACCCTATGGGTGGAACATTATGAACTAACCAGTACCCCAGAGCTCTTGATTCTAGCTGCATATGTATCAAAAGATGGCCTAGTCGGCCATCACTGCAAAGAGAGGCCCATTGGTCAGGCAAACTTTATATGCCCCAGTACAGGGGAACGCCAGGGCCAAAAGATGGGAATGGGTGGGTAGGAGAGTGGGGGGTGGGGGGGACTTTTGGGATAGCATTGGAAATGTAATTGAAGAAAATACGTAAAAAAAAAAAAAAAAAAAAAAAAAAAAAAAAAAAAAAAAAAAGAATGAATGTCCTGACATGCTAAGGAAGAAGTTAAGGGAGGGTGAGTCTGAGGAAGTCCTGATTCAATTTCATCTCATTACAACAAACCATTACATAAGATTAACTCATGTAGTATCCTGAAACACTCATACTCTATGTTTTACAACTCTTATGTGCCAACACTAAGACAGCTTTCTCGACTTTGCCATTATGGATAGCATGGGCTGAGTAATTCATGGTGGATAACTGTGCTGTGCATTGTGGGATCTGTAATAGCATCTCTGGCTTCTATCACTATAAGGAGCAGCCAGTTCTCCAATCTTTGTCAATTAAAAATGTCTCTAGACATTTTCTAGTGTCCAGGCATGGAAGGTGGGCAAAAGTCCACAATTCTAATGCTTAACAAACACTTGCTAAACAGAATTATAGCCTTAAGAAGTCTTTCTGCCCAGTTTATTTTTTTTTAAGATTTGTTTGTTTCATATATATGAGTACACTTCTGCTGTCTTCAGACACACCAGAAGAGGGCATTGGATCCCCATTACAGACCATTGTGAGCCAACATGTGGTTGCTGGGAATTGAACTCAGGACCTCTGGAAGAGCAGTCAGTGCTCTTAACTGCTGAACCATCTCTCTAGACCCTCCAAACAATTTCTTTTTAAAAATATATTTATTATTTTTTAATTAGGTATTTTCTTCATTTACATTTCAAATGCTATCCCAAAAGTCCCCCAGCTCCCCACTCCCCTACCTATCTACTCCCACTTCTTGGCCCTGGCGTTCTCCCGTTCTGAGGCATATAAAGTTTGCAAGACCAAGGGGTCTCTCTTTCCAATGATGGCCAACTAGGACATCTTCTGATACTCCAAACAATTTCTAACTCTGTATAATTAGTCAGTTACCCACCATCTGTATTTTAAAACCAATATTAAACTGGATCTAGAGGATGATTCTAAACATCAAGGATATACAACAACTAGTCACTGGGGGGCAATAACAGCCCCTATTATGAAGGGGTTACTAATAATTAAATGAATACATAATTACATCAAAATAAGACATATACAAGGTTACAATTTATCAACCACAAGTGAACATGTGCACTGAGCTGAAAAGCATATCCCCAAAAGCAACAGGGCAAAGCTTGTGGGCAGAGTGAGGGCTGGATACTACAAGCCTGCGTCTGTGTACTGCTGTCTCTCATGTTATCCACTATTATCATAATATGTTATGAAATTATTAAAATCTATTTGGGGAGTTAAAGTTTTCCAAAGATAAGGGAAGGGTGGTATTTATTTATTTGTTTCCATGTTGGTTCCTTTTAAGGTCATTTTGAGTTTTTTACAGGAAAGTCATACCCATCTACACAGTCCTTGGCATGACTCATTGAAGTCTATCAGTTCAATAATCACTTCTGTGTTATCACCTGTTTTTCTGTATTCATAATTCCATTTTCTTGAAATGTCATTTATGGAGCACTAGCTACATATGAACTTACAAACATGAATCATCCTCTGTTAAAATGTGAAAGTATTCATAATGGTTGTACAACCACTACCCTGTTTGATTTCAGAAACTTGTCCCATTCTAGAAAGGAACCACTAGAAATACCTCTCATTCACTGAACTGGGAATGTCTGGGTTCTTGTAAAACAGAGTTTTGTCAGAGCAGAAATAGGTAAGAAGATGTTTTGCTGAAGCAGACACAGCTCAGAGGATGTCTTGCTGAAGCAGACTGTGAGAGGACATATGATGATCAGAAAGAATAGAAATATGACCCCACAGATAGTGGGACGGGGCTCTGGCATTGTTTCACTTTGCTCTGCTTTGGTAGTCTTCCCTGACGACACTTTTGTATTGGTTCACCTTAAATCACATTGCTGATCTTCACTTGTTCTGACTTCTTAGAGAGGAACTTACCAAAGAACTTTGTAATATTCTAGTGGCTTCTTGCCACTTCCATGGACTTGGGCTGAGGCTTGCAATTTCTTTGCTGATTTGTGAGTGGCGATTGCTGAGTTGACTGGACTGCAGCTGCTGATTCGTGTTGGTGTTTTTCTAGAGGACTGGACTGCTGACAACAAACACTGGAATAGCCCCCAAAGAACCATTTCTCAACAGGCTCACAAATCCCATTTCCTATTAACTTTTATTTTCCACTACCTCTGGTAAGTGGTGGGTGAGAAGGGAGGTTGAAGGGTAAGAACCTTTATTAAAGTAAGTTTTGAAAAATCAAAGCCAACAGGTCCCCATCCCTCAAGTTTCAATCATCGCCATGAAGTAGCCTCTTCTGGACAGAATTACACAGTAATGACTCTTGGTGTCTGGCTTCTTTCACTTAGAACTCTTTCTTTGAGACTCATTCTAAATCAGAGGCTTGTCTTGTCAACCATCTACTTCATTGGCCTCTTTATTCTCACACTGCTTAGGACTGACTGAATTCAGTGTCCCCACTCTTGCATACAATCTAATAATTCCTGTTCTTAGCCAGTGATGTCCAGTTACACTTTACTTTTTGATGGAATCCAATTGACTGATGAATCCTGTCTTTTCTATGGTATCACTGGTTCATTCACACCTCCATATCCTTCTTCTAGGGTGTTTTGTGGTCCTGTAGCAGGTCATTTATTACCACACATCATCTACTGCATGTTGCCTCTCCCTTTCTTACTTTAATCTTCCTTTGGTTGCTCCTACCCCAAGGAACATCATTGAAAGCCTCAGTAGGCCAGGTCAGCTTCATATTGCACTATTTATACTCACCAGCTCCTTCTATCCATGTTTTATGTACACTTTTTCTAAAAGAAGAAGCCTGTTGTATGTTCTCAATTACCTATGTGATTAGCTTCTGTCATTATCTTAGATGTGACGATGGGAGATGTTCTTTCTTTGGTCTGGAAGTCTTGGTAATCTCTCCTTCAGGATGATGTCTCTAGTGTCCCCTATTCCACCTGTGCAATTTTCTTTCTCCTACTTTCATAGGTCAGAGAAGGTATCACACTATAATTTTCTGTTCTCTACCTATATCTACTAAATTATCTAGTTATACTAAAGTATCTTATATACTTTATTATTTAGAAATATTTATTTATTGAAGAGGATCTTAGAAAATACAAGAATAAATGAGAAAATGTAAAATTAGAAGTCATGGAGAAAAAGGTAATAGAGAAGAAAAAGACGTTCCAGAAAATCAGACCAGAGACCCAGGCTATACAACATTACCAATTCTCTGTGTTGATTCAGTTCTGACTTCACAAGGACAGGAAGCAAAATAAACATACTAAGAACTATATGAAATGCTAAAAACTATTCTTTTCAGCTTAGAGAATAATAATATTTGAACAGATATATTTTATAATCTTAAGTTTCTATTTTAGTTAATGTTTTACTACTACGAACAGACACCATGACCAAGGCAAGTCATATAAAAACATTATTTAGTTGGGACTGGCTTATATGTTCAGATATTCAGTCCAGTATCATCAATGTAGGAGCATGACAGCATCCAGGCAGGCATGGTACAGGCTGAGTTGAGAGTTCTACATCTTCTTCTGCTAGCAGAATACTGACTTCTGAGCATCTAGGATGAGGGTCTTAAAGCCCATGCCAACAGTGATACACATACTCCAAAAAGACCACATCTCCAAATAGTGCCACTTGTTGGGCTAAGTATATTCAAACCATGACCTTTTCCTCCTGCCATTTCATTTTGGATGGTGCTTAAACTTAGAAAAGTAGGGTGGGGATAGTATTTATGTTCAAGGATTTATAAATTTAATTTTGTTCATTTACTTGGAGAGGTGGAGGTATGGTTATAAATGTTATTTCAGTATAATTTGCTTTTAAAAACAACTTTATCATGCTTAATTGAAAGAGGCGTGCCACTAGATTTTCCCATATTCACCTTCAGTATAATAAAGTCCTCCTAGTGAAGATTTAACACTGATATTCCAAAGGAATTGGTGGCGAATAAAATCAGATAGGAAACAATTTATTAGGTTGTCTTTGTTTTCAGCAGAGAGTGTTTATATAAGGCTTAAAAATTTAGAAAAGATCTTCAGTTTTGGGTGCTGTTGACAGTGAGAGAACATTATGGCTTGTATCTAGAATGTTCCTCACAGGCTCATGATGTGAGTGCTTGCTCCTCAGGTTGGCATGCCACTTTGAAAACTATGAAATTTTTAGAATATAGGTCATAGAATGTAGAAGTAGGTCACTAGGCGTGAGACTTTAAGAGTTACAGCATCTCTGAGGTGTCTGCTTAGTGCTCCATGTGAGAACAACAGCCACTCCCCTTTTACTGACCTGCCTTCCCCATTGAAGGGTCTGCGATCCCTCTGAACTTATAAACCCAGACCAATCTTTCTTCCATTACTCTGTTACCCATTTTAGTTCTAGTAGTGTGAAAATATCTGGCTATGGAGAACATCTGTGACTTTGAAGGGTTCTCTTGAGATGTTGACAAAGCTGCTACAGATGCAGAAGCTAGAGCAGGGTTGAATGATGGTGCTGAAATTTTATAGATCCAAGAGCAGTGTAGAACGTAGAATTTGACAGACTTCTCAAAATTTTTACCTAAAAACTGATTTCATAGTGAATTCTCAGTTTTGTATATAGACATTGAAGAGTAAACATGAGCCTGTTCTGAGTGGGTACTTTGTGTGTGTGTGTGTAGACATATAGATACAGATATTGAGATAGAGATAGAGATAGAGATAGAGATAGAGATAGAGATAGAGATAGAGGTAGAGGTAGAGGTAGAGGTAGAGGTAGAGGTAGAGGTAGAGGTAGAGGTAGAGGTAGAGGTAGAGGTAGAGGTAGAGATAGAGATAGAGATAGAGATAGAGATAGAGATAGAGATAGAGATAGAGATAGAGATAGAGATAGATAATCTTGTTTAATCCTTATATCCTGAAGGTGAGTGCTGTGGAGGCAGGATAAAAAGACAGGAGAATTAAGGGGATATGGGAGGGGAGGAAAGCTCCTCATGTCTAATCTGACATATGAACACATGAACAGATAAAACAACTCTGCAGGAGACTGCCTACAGAAATATTACTCCATTTTCTGAGAGATAAATCAAGCAAATGTGTTAAAATGACAAATGAGTCTTACTCAAGGGCAAACTGCAAGTGAACCTTGAGACTAAATTTACCAGAATGCCTGTCTACCCCAAAACCTGAGCAGTGCCTGACTCCAGATTTTTGTTACCAAGGATGTGAGACAGCACAGAACTGTTCTGAGATGTTATCCAGCTTTGGTTACTTTGAAGTAATTGTTGGGAACTAGTTTAGGGCAGAAGGGAGCCAGTTACCAGGCATAGTGAGTCTTTCAGCACGTTGATTTCTTAGAAAACTTCCATCGGGAGATGAGAAGAAGGAGAGTAAACTGAGAAAGGAGAGGAGATAGTAAAATAGAAGCAGGAATTTAAAGGAAGAGTTATTGGTATTTTATTTTTCTGTTTGTAAAGTCACTTATGACTTCACATGTGTTTTGATAATAATATTTCAGATTTTCTGTTAGATCCATACTTATCTAGTAACTGGGTTCATTTTTCAGTTTGGGATTTTGTGTGTGTGTTTAATTTGTAGTTATTATAATTGTAAATTGTAGTTAGTTATATATTTTCTCGGTAATGAAATTTCAACATAAGGACAACATGTAGGCATATTGTACACGGTCTGAGCTAGGGCAAAAATTATAATGCTAAGTGCCACATGAGAGAGTTGAAAAAAAAATTGTGCAACTGGATTACTCCAGGTTTCCACTGATCTGCATGCACAAGAAAATCTGTGGTTTTGTCTTGTGCATTCATTTGCAAGTGTTAAGAACTGAAACACGTATATTCCTCATTGGTTATGTAGTTGTTGTAGGGATGAAAAGAAAGAACACAAAAATTGCAGAAGTGGTCCAACTGAGGACAATGGGGAAAAATTCCATCCAATTCCATGTATATAGTGTATATAAATATTATATATATTATATAGGTAGACATACTGTTATTTAAAATTTTATTCAACACCATCAATATAAAATCCTTGTTAAACTTGCTTTATATATATTTCCAACATCGTATTTTTATTGATTCTTTGGAAATTTCATACCATACACCCCCTATCTCTTTTAGTTCCCAGCTTTTTCTGTCCATACACCCTACCCTTGTAACTTCCCCCAGCATGCACACAAGCACATATGCTCGCACTTGCAAATGTACACACACACACACACACACACACACACACACAGAATTCAATTTGTGTTCTCTATATACTCAACGGAGCATGGTCAAACTCTACGTGGCCTATCCCTTAGACAGAGATGAGTTTGTCCCCTCTTTCACCCCTGCTGGGAGCCATCAATTGTGGAGGGCAATGCTTCAGCATTCTATCACAGAGTTTAAGAGTTCTCTTCAACGTTTTGCTGTTTAGGATGTTATTACTTTTGAGAGGCAGTTGGGGTGGACATAGAGGTTTTCATAGATGTATTCCATGTTCCTTTCTCAACTGTGTATCTGCAGTCATCAATGTCACTGCCAAAGTAGCTTATTTGCACTTTAGCATCCATTGGAGCATGGATCACAGGCTTCCACACGGGTTCTGGTGTCAGCAGAGACCACAAATAGGGCTCCCAGTTGTAGTAGACCACACACAGGTAAGGCTCTGTCATGTTGCTGAGATCATTGACATCAACATGGGTTCAGGCTGCAGTATAAACCCCGGACATCTACCCAGCCTTCTGTGGCAACACGGGCCATAGACATTAACACCGACACAGCTGCAATGAGACCGTGGACTCAGATATGGCTCTCAGTGGCATTCTGGGTTGAGATATCACTGTCACCACAGGTGGCAGTACAAGCTACCTGCATCAATATGAACCCTGGAGGCATCATTGCCCATGGACATCAACATGGTTGCAGACTGCAGCACAAATCATAGACATTGGTATAGCCTTGGTAGTAGCACAGGCCACAAAAATCAATACAGACCAGGCTGCAGTAAGACCACAGACCCAGACATGGCCCTCTACAGCAGTATGGATACAGAAATCACCACGGACCTCAGATGGCAGTACAGGCCACTCAGAACTATATGGCCCCCCAGTGGCAGCATGGTCCACGAACATCAACATGGTTTCAGGGAGCAGCAGAGGAAAGAGACCACTGCTTGGCCTTCAGTGGTAACATGGGCCAAAAACATCAACTCAGACCATGGCTCTAGCAGTACCTCAGATCCAGACATGGCCCTCGACAATAGCCTAGACCCAGACACCACTGTGGTCTCAGGTGGCAGCATAGGTCACTCAAATCAGTATGGTCCCTGGGGGCAGCATGACCCATGAGCATCAACACAGATTCATGGCACAGGCCATGAACATTTGAATGTCATCAAGTGACAACACAGTCCTAGGACATCTACCCAGGAAATGGCTACACCAGGGCTACTGACCCATGTATAGTCCTCATCAACTCTTTTGAGGAGGTTAAATCTAGAAAGCAGACAGCTCCTCATCTTTGTCATCCATCATTGTCCTGAGCTAGGGTGATTGGGGAGGCAGCTTGTCTATGGTTAAGATCTAACCTGCTCCACACCATTCTGATGACCCCCCACTGGGCCATGCCATTATCCACCATAGAACTAAGCTTCTCTCTTTCTCACTGCCACTGTCACTTTACCAGTTTCATCTCCTTGCTGTGGTGTCTGCCAGTGTGTGTGTGTGTGTGTGTGTGTGTGTGTGTTAGTTTGTATTTTATTATTGTGAAGAGTTACCGTGAATTTTGGGCTGGCTTATAGTTTCAGAGGTTTACTCCATTATCATCATGGCATGCCAGGAAGCATAGCCATCTCCAGACAGACATGGTTCTGGAGGAACTGAGAATTCTACATCTTGATCTAAAGGCAGCCAGAAGGAGACTGCATTCCACACTGGGTAGAGCTTGAGCATGTATGAGACCTCGAAGTCTTGCCTCCACAGTGACACACTTCCACTAACAAGGCCACACCTACTCCATCAAGTTCACACTTCCTAATAGTGCCACTCTCTATGGCCAAGCATTCAAACATGTGAATCTATGGGGGACAAACCTATTCAAACCACCACAATAGAAATGAAAAGTTATTGAGTCTTTGTGAATTTCATCTCATGCACCCCAAACCCAGTCATCTCCCTATCTCTCTGTATCTGCCCTCTGAGCTTGCAACCACCCCCTCAAAAGAAAACAGAAAAATATAAATAAAAAAAAATAAGAAAAATACCTCCCAGTGGAAGCAGCAGTGTGGCACAGGGTGTAACAAAGTACACCCTTTTGCCCAAACAGCTTTACTCACAAAAGTTCATTACAATGTGTCATTGGTCTGGTTTGAGGCCTCTGGCTGCTGCCACACTATCAGTACTGGATCCTCACTTGGATTCTTCTGTACATCCTATTGTTGCCCTGTGGCATGGAGAGCCTGCAACTTTGGATGTGCTGGACCTGCCTCGTCACATGCTCCAGCAGTGCATAGATGGGATAGATACTGGGGTGGGCCAACTCAAAGTCTTGGATCTGAGCCTGGGTGGTAGCCCTGCCAGTTCTCCTGTGCCACCAGAACCAGCTCTTCCATTTTTCCCAGGCAAGGGTGGGGCCAGCTCCTCTGTTTGCAGCTGCTGGCAAGATGAGGAACCAGTTCTCCAGTGGTCACACCATCAGGGGCAGTTCTCTGGGTTTGAAATACTCTTCTCTTGGACAAGAAACTCTAGGTTTAAATTTATTTAAAATAAGCTATGTTGGCCCAGTACAGGGGATAAAGTTTGGAGCTGTGACGAAAGGATGGACCATCTAAAGACTGTCATATCCAGGGATCCATCCCATAATCAGCTTCCAAACGCTGACACCATTGCATACACTAGCAAGATTTTGCTGAAAGGACCCAGATGTAGCTGTCTCTTGTGAGACTAGGCCGGGGCCTAGCAAACACAGAAGTGGATGCTCACAGTCAGCTATTGGATGGATCACAGGGCCCCCAATGGAGGAGCTAGAGAAAGTATCCAAGGAGCTAAAGGGATCTGCAACCCTATAGATGGAACAACATTATGAACTAACCAGTACCCCAGAGCTCTTGTCTCTAGCTGCATATGTATCAAAAGATGGCCTAGTCGGCCATCACTGGAAAGAGAGGCCCATTGGACTTGCAAACTTTATATGCCCCAGTATAGGGGAATGCCAGGGCCAAAAAGTGGGAGTGGGTGGGTAGGGGAGTGGGGGGGAGGTGTATTGGGTACTTTTTGAATAGCATTGGAAATGTAAATGAGGAAAATACCTAATTAAAAAAAAATAAAATAAAATAAACTATGTTAGATTAAATACATTTATTTGTTTGTTTGTTTGTATATTTATTTATTTAGGATTACTTACAGGAGAGTGGGTGAGAGATTATTTACAGGAGTATGGCCCACTTATAGGCAGCTACACCGCTGAACAAAAATAAAATCTTTATTTCTTCCTCAGGAAACATTGAAGTTCACTGCCTGTGAATCTTGGAGAGGGGTCAGGCCTTGAGCCTTCTCTTCTCCATGGCACATAACTAATGTTCCCAGTATTGCACAGGTGTTCACAAGGACAAAAGCCACACATGTCATGCATGCCTGGTCATATCATACCCACCTGGGAGATAGCATCTCAAAACACCCATTTTAAGGTTTTTTTTTTTTTTTTTTTTTTTTTTTTTTTGTCAATAACTGTGGGTGGAGCAAAAAGATCACAACTTCCCACTTCCACTGCCTCAGGAGAGGCCTACAGAAGATGGCTCATTTGTAACTGAGATCTGCCTTCCTTTATACAAGTTCTATATGTAGCTGTAAGATCACATGGCTGATAATGGATTCTAGAGGAGGTGTGTAGTACATTTGATTAATTTTGCTAAATGCTTCTTTTAAAAATTATTTATTGTTAGTTCCTGTGCATTTGTGTTTTGCCTACATGTATGTTTGTGTGAAGATGTTGGATCCTCTGAAACTGGAGGTACAGGCAGTTATGAACTGCCATGTAGATGCTGGGAATTGAACCAGGGTCTTCTGGAAGAGCAGCCAGTCCTTTTAACTGCTGAGCCATCACTTCAACCCCTCATGCTGAATGCCTCTTTAATTTTTCTTAAACCCTCTTGATTTCATTAGTAATCTTTTTGTATCTGGAGACCTGGACCCAGTAAGTTCACATTCCTAATGTTTCTTTCATTTGCCCTGACTGTTATTTCTTATTTCTCTTTGAAGATTTTAGTCATTAATTGATTTTATTTTTAGTATATACTTCATGTATAGAAATATCACCATTGAACAAATGCATGAAACTTATATATAATTAACATAAACACAGAGCAGTTTTAGTATTCTATAAATTTTATCATGTTCCTATGTGATCAGTTCTGGCAAACATTGATGATTTTTTTTGTTTGTTTGTTTGTCTTTCACTTTCCAGAATGTCTGCCACATAGACTGAATCCTATGGTTTGTTACCTTATGAATCCTGCTCCTTTCTCTTAAGAAATGCACTTGCAGCTTATCTAAGTCCCCCCAAGGCTCAATAGGGACAAGGCTGTTGCTGAGGTGCACCAGGTCCTCTGTTGGTTTAAGATAGTTTGCTCACTCACCAGGAGGGCATTTGGAATAATCTTCCTTTGTGGAAACTGTGGGTGAAATCGCTATCCATACATTCACAGGAAGAGTGTTATGTAAACACACCTTTTATTCATCCATTCATTTTTTTCCAATATACATTTTACTGTGTGTGGATGGTTTATCTTCCTATCTGTCTGCGTACCAAATGTATGCCTGGTGCCTGCAGAAGCCAGAAGGTGTCAGATCTGAGTTGGGAGCTGCCCTGTGGGTCCTCTGCAAACGCAACAAGCACTCGTAATTGCTGAGCCTTCTCTGTAGCCCCTTTATTTATTTTTAATGCAACAGGAACTTAGGTCAGTTAAAAAGTAGCTGAAACTCTCTGCTTATTAATGAATTTATTACAGCTTAATTAGGAAAGTGAAAAACAGATATCAGAGTTATTAAATAACTTGAGGGAACACGGAGACCAGAAAAGGCAATTAAATCGTGCCTTTATTTCTCAATTAACAAATGAGCCTAAAAAGATTTATTTTGGTGAAACATAATTTGTGAGTATATTTTACGTAGGGGAAAGCGTGAAGCCAAGTGAAAGGAAATCAAGGGGCAGGACATACAAGGTGGCCAAGTGATTCAGTGAGATCCATCTTCAAGGGATGCTCATTGCTGCCTGATCATGGTGTAATGTGATTTAAGCAGCACATCTCACGCTCAGCAGTAGTTAGATGCTGATTGTATTGGGAACTCTGTAAATTCAGACTCCACGAGGCTGGTGTAAGATGGTCTTAACCAGTTAGCATGAGGTGATATACTTAATGAGCTTTATAAGTTTCCTGGCCATTGGGTTTCTATTCAAGGGAACCCACTGTGGGTTCTGTTGGTATATTCAGTAATCCCATGCCAATGTATGAAAACTCAGTGAACAGGGTCATGCATGAAAAAAGTTAAAACGTTCTCTGAGACTTTTCTTTATTCATTCCATTTTTTTTCTGGCTTTCATAAAACCAATCAGCAAGCCTTTCCACACACATATCTCTACACAGGCATTTGTGAGTCATCGGAAATAGAAAAACATTACCTGTGTGTCCTCAGAAAATGCATCCCTTCTTACTCAGAGCCATGAAAACTGAGGTGTTTTGCTTTATATCAGTGATTAATGAATAGATTTGAGAAATTGTTTTGAGTTTCAGTTTTGTTTTATGCAAAGCACAATTGAAGTTACAAATTAACTAAATATAAATGTGTTAGTTTCTCTTCCTTTCCACTGAGTGTTTTTGATCCTGAGAACAACGTTCTTGTTATTAACCACCTTTAAGTTGCTTGTTTGTAGGCCCACACTTTGCTTATTATTCTCTAGCTCCAGCCATTGTCCTTTTTGTTTGGCTCCAAGGAAGCTGAAATAAGTGCAGGTTGTCTTGTCACCTTGGGATCTCTTTGAACATTTGTCCAGTCATTTGATCACCCGTTTCCTCTTCCCATCCACAAAATCCCACAGAGGTAGATCTTGCCCAGTTTTTTTACAAATGGTTGATGTTCGCAGCTTGAATGTGTCCAACCTATTTCGGTTTGATTTTCATTTTAATGAAAGCTCATAGTTTTGCCCAGAGATGAAAGCAATGTGTTAGAAATTCCCAAACTTCCTGGTTGTTAGATCTCTTAAACATTAGTTCAACTATGGCTTCTCTATTTTTAGTAGCAGAATGTGTATTAATGAGCACAATTCAAAAATAGCCACCTTAAAATTTTAGAGGATTCCAAATGTCCTTTTGGTGTCTGATTTCAAAAGTTCCTTTGAACTTCTAAATTTTCATTTTAGAAGATTATGTGGTTACAAGATAGTTTAAAAAAAAAAACAAGCAAAGAGGTAGTTCATGGGAAACTTGAAAAGATTTCTTTTAATATCTATGGCCCTGTCTTAAGGCAGAATTCTGAAGTTTGGAAGCTGTCCTGTCTCAGAACATTCTCTTTAGCTACTGAAGTTGTGACCAAGCCATGTTCCTCCTGGATTATGGCAATATCTAGAAATTTAGAAATTATGAAAAGACAAAAGGATATATTGACAATAATCTCATTATTTTCATACCTCTTTGACATATCTAACTAATACACATGACAATCCATAGAAAACATTCTGTTTTTATTTGAAATAGAATTATTTGTGAAATGAGAATAACAGTTTACCACATGACTAACTCTAGTAGAACTGTGTGGTAAGCCAAGCATACTCTGCTAGTGTGCTGATGTGAATTGTTGTTTCTTAGATACTGGTGGCATTCCAGCAAGGCTGAGCAAGTTACTCACTTTCCTAACTCATCTACATTTTTCTGGTTCTTTTGAAGAATCCTGTTTCAGAATTTATATTACATTATTCTGGGCTGAAACTGAGTCATGCACATATGTAGGTTTGAAGAAACTTTTGTACTTGGCAGAACAAACCAAACCACCACCACCACCAACAACAGCAGCAACAACAACAACAACAACAACAACAACAACAACAACAACAACAACAACTACTACTACTACTACTCAGGTTTGTTACCCTTTCAGAAATTTTTAAAAATCATCCTGTATCATATTCCATGTATTCAAAGTAATGGATAAGTATAAATAAATAAATAATGAATGAGCTTCTTCGTGGTTTCTGAAGTGATTTTAGTTTGTTTTATACATTGCCATATAGTCAGATGGTATCTAAGGGTTTAACACGATTTGTACAGACTTTATAATACAGTATGTCCATGTAAGTGACACATGCTTTCTTTATAAAACAGGAGAGAAATTAGCAACCATGAATAGTTTCCACCTCTTAGAAGTATAGGGCTAATCTGGAGATTTTTTAAATCAATTAATTTATTTACTTCACATCCCAACTGCAGTTTTCTCTCCCTCCTCTCCTTCTGAATCGCTATAATGCATTATCATTTATTTTTGTTTTTTCTTTTTCATTTTTTTTTTAATTTTTTTATTGATTCTTTGTTGTGGTATGAAGTCCATCCACTTCCGTCTAGGGTGTCAGATGTCTCTATCGCCTGTCCTAGGAGGTGCAGCAGAGCCAGAGATGAATATGTTCCACAGGACTCCAGCCCAGGTGGGACGACCAGGAGTGTTACAGCTCTTAGAGGGAAATAAAGAGATTTGGGCAGGTTCAGTGGGGAAGGTAGTTGGGGTTCCCAGGTCTCTTGGCAGTGGCTGTGGTGGCAATGGTGTGAGCTGCCACTGAATCTGATGTGAGCCTCTACAGGCAGTGAGAGCCTTGCCAGCCAGCCAGGTCCAGGGTCTAGTGGTGAATGCTTCAGGAGAGAGGACTCTTCCTCAAGTTACAGCTCAGTAAAGACAGCCACTTTCAGTTGATCCTCAGTGAAATACCTTTGTATGCCTTATTCCACGTGGACAGGGAGCAGGATGGGATTTGGGGGAGGGTGTAAATGTTTCCTATTGGCTGACTTTAAGATGTTAGTGATGCTCCATTTGCACGGGGAAGGACTCCAGGTGCTACATTATCTGACTGACGGACTGTGGTCCTCTGTTAGGTGTCCTGGTTATGTGTTCTAGAGCAGGCATAGAGACGTGTGAGAAGCTTCTCTACACATGCCGTCCATTCTCAAATCTCTGAGATTCCCTGGGTTTGAGCTCACGGCGCATTAGCAGTTCTTATGCCAGGCACAGCCAGGTGGCACAGTTTATTTGTCCCACACTTTGTGACTTTCACATCATGCAACCCAGTTCCACTCATCTTCCAGTCTCTTTGTATCTGCCCTCTGCCCTTGTGACCTCCTTCTCCAAAGAAAATTAAGAACAAAAATTAAAAAACAAAGCAAAACAAAGCACAGAAAACATCTTGTAGTGGAAGCTGTAGTGTGTCACAGTGTGTCCTACAGCATGTTCTTTGTCCACATGTCTTTACTTTGCAAATATTCGTTGCAATGTGTCATTGGTCTGTTTTAAGGCCTCTGCCTTCTGCTACACCATCAATACTGGATTTTCACTGGACTCCCTAGCTATTTTTATCAATTGCTTTCTCTTTAATTTATATCCCACAGAGCATTCTGCAAACAAATTAACAAATAAACCAACAGAAAACAGCATTCCCAGCTACCACTGGGATGGCATAGTACTTGAAGAGAAGCTATGGACTTCTTTGGTTACCTGAATCTAAGGTCACTCAAAATCCCGATCTTCAACTGTGATGGGCAGACATTTGTAGCCATTCTTTGTTGAAAAGATGTGTGCATGCAGGCAGTCATTCTAGGACAACCCCATGTAACAATACCACCTTTGCAACCTGACATCTCTAGGAATGACAACTGTTTTTATTTCTGTTTTAATGGAAGGAAACTCCTGAGGGAAGATTGTGGTGACATTAGAAGTGGCATTTATGTTTACTGCTGTTTTCAGTTGCCCAGGTTTTCATAATGCCACCTACAGATATTAAAATATGACACACTGCTTCAAATCTGCAAAGTCACAAAGAGCTTTAACTTTTCTTTTCTCTTTTCTTTTCTTTCCCTTTCTTTCTTTCTTTCTTTCTTTCTTTCTTTCTTTCTTTCTTTCTTTCTTTCTTTCTTTCTTTCTTTCTTCCTTCCTTCCTTCCTTCCTTCCTTCCTTCCTTCCTTCCTTCCTTTCTTTCTTTCTTTCTTTCTTTCTTTCTTTCTTTTGTAAGTAACAGGAGCACTGAAGCAGAGTTTATGAGCACATTTTCTGCATTTCTTCTTAAAGATGATTTAAGAAGATCTTGATGATTGATGCTTTCTACAGGTTTTGATTTCAGGGTTCTGCTCTTTCTCAGTAATTTTTTTGAGAACATTCATTCTCCAGCTCAATATTTCCTGCCTTTCCACCCACACCACATGTGCATCTGGGAATATCCAGCAGGCTTTGAGTGATATCCTTTTTTCCATCCCCCTCTTCCCACAACCCTTCCTGCCCCACGCCCTTTTGCAGCTGTCAGGCTCTGAACTGTTTCCTCACAGAGGAGCTATGTCCAACCCCGGTATATCCAAAGTCAAAAACAAACAAACAAACAAAAAATAGCCTTTTTTAGTCAAAAGATACTAACTTGACTGTGTTTGCCTCGTGAGTTTGCCTTTCCTGAGATATGATGACAGAATTTATAATGAAAAACTATCATTGATATTGGGGGAAGGGAATTTTTACATGGGGAACGAAGGTGTATTCTATGCTGTGTCATAGTTTTAGACTTATTTTGGGTTTGGAAGTTTGCAAGGGACTCACATAACAGCTTAGGATTTGGATGAGAACAAGGAGACAGACAGAATTCAAGAGTTTGAGTCTCATTTAATCCTTTTAATAACCTATTTGATTTTTGAGCAGCTTCCTCTGAGAGTCAACTTTTCCAGAATCATAGCTGAGATAGTTCTTATTATAAAGGCAAATTATTTTGTTAGAGAAGTTGGAAGAGTGCCATGTGGCTTTTAAACATTTTTAAATTGCTGTTTTGGTTTTTCCTGGTTCAGCTCTAGTTTGGTCTATTCATCTTCATGGCATCCGGCTATTTTCTTTCTTTCAGAACACTTCCTCTTCCCCTAGTTCCCCCATCCCTAATACTTCTATTTATGCTCTCTTCTGCACTGCTTATCCTATAGTCATGTGACATAGTCTTAAGAATTCTCCAAGCATATCATATATTCATATCTTTGCTTTCTGAGATAAGGTGAGGGTGTTAGCAAATAGGCACTCACTCATGAAATTGATTTTTAAACAACAGTGGTATGAACTCACCAGTTAAAATATCCCACATAATCAGAGTTTGCACATGTTTTCCCAATTTGATTTGAATTTATTGTGATTGACACCAGGATTATATTTAAGCCTCTTCATTAATGCCAGTTACAGTGAGAAAGAGACCCACTCCCCTTTCCTCAGGCTACAGTTACCGTGGAATAAAATAACAATAAGGAGAAAACTAATAAGCTTGTGAAGAAAACTCATAACACTTGCCATATAATCCTGGAGACCTTAGTTAGACCCCAAGAACTCACATAAATGTAGACATGAGAGAAGAGACTTATCTCTACACAGTTGTAGTTGTCCTTTGTCCTGTAACCTCCATACACACATTGTGACACATCTGTACTCCCCTGTCGATCCATAAATCAATCAATACTTCAAAAGAAATTACGAAATTATTTCTAGTATTTTCTTCTCTTTTCTGTATCATCTGCCCTGTCCATACAGTCTCTCTTCGAATTCCTAAGACAAGTTAGTTCACAGGTTGTATTTAATGTCATGCTCTGAACACAACTTCTCTCCCATGCCTTATATCATGATGGTTTGTCTCTCCTTGTGGATTTGATAGTCATTCCTTTTCATGGCAGATATTGCCGAAGCCACGCCTTGATGTGTCCTTCAATGACTGCCAGTGTTAGAAGTGCACTCTCTAGTACAGGCTCTGATTTCTGGATTCCCAAAGCTATACTTTAAGTCTTCCTGTGGTTCTCACTTTTGCTCACTTTTTGGCTGAGCATCTGTTACCTAGTTCACATATCAAGAGCTTGCACTGTGGTCCAAGTATTTCCTTTCTGGTGCTAGGTTACTCAGCTGTATCAAACATTCATGTTAACTCCCACCCGATACCCTTTTCTCTTTTACTCCATATGAAATCACCAGCCTCCACCACTGTTCATGTTGCTCCTTTCAGGATTACCAATAAGAGGACTCATTACTGGGACAAGCAAATTATGACTCTTGTAGACATCAATAGCTGTCTTTAGCTTTTTGTCAAAGGGTGGGGACCTGTTATGGTCTTGCTTATGCAGCCATTTCTAGGAGAGAATATTTTATGGGACTGAAATGGACTACTATTTCCTGATATTCTGGCTCTCACAGAGGGATATTCTTCTTCTGTTATGTTTTCTAAACCACATATATAGCAGCTGTCTAGTTTGTCATGTTCATATGGAGTCATCCTTATTCAGCTCACCTTTCAGTGGTCATGTAAGTGAGAGTTTATGCGTATAGCTTCTGACATTAGTAGGAGGCATAATCTCATAGCAAACCCCCTGATCTTCTGGCTCTTACAGTCTTCTTCCTTCTCTTCTGAAATGTTTCCTGAGCCTTAGGTATGGGAGTGTTTTACAGATATAGCCATTGGAACTTGGCTCCACAACTTTGTCCTACCAAAACAATATAAGACTGTCTCACAGCAGACTTCCTGGTATCTTGTTCTTCTAATCTTTCCTTCCCCTCTTCTATGATGTTCCTTGAACCATAGATGTAAGAGCTGTGATTTAGAATGTACCCATTGGTGCTAGACTACCCACAATCCATTGGATCTCTGTATTATATCCAGTTTTGGTTTTCTATGACCATACACATGTATTGCAAAGAGAAGCTTCTTAGATAAGGGATGGTAGCTACATACATCTTTTGCTATAGAATAGGATTTAGAATGCAGTAAGGAATTACATTGATTTTCAAAGTTTCAGTAGTAGATTATTTTCTAATGTTCTTGACTTCACTGGTCCTGAGAAATTGTTTGGGTTTTTAGTTCCAGGCATTGTTTCCCTCCTTTTAAGTGGGTCTTAAGTCCAATTTGACAACTACTGGTTATACCAAAATGTGAGTGCCACTTGTTGGGCCTTTATTATCCTGCTAGTCATTGTTGTGGTTCATAGGTCTGGATAAGACTATTGATTTCTTTCCTCCTTTTTCAGCTTGTATAGTATTTTCTCGTACAATAAATTAATCAGCTGACTAGACTAGAGATTGTATGATCCAGTCATTTCTCCAAAGCTGTACCTCTGAACAGTACACCAGGGACTAAGCATTTGTCTTGCTGTGAAGTGTCACCATGGCCATGGGAAAGGGAAAAGCATTTAATTGGGCCTTGCTTACAGTTTCAGTGGTTTAAGTCTATTGTCATCATGGAGGGCAGTATAGTGATATGCAAGCATGCATGGTGCTGGAGAAGGATCTGAGAGTTCTACATCTGGATCTTTAGGCATCAGGAAGAGAGAGCCACTAGGACTGTCTTGGGATTTTGATACTCCAAAGCCCACCTTCAGTGACACACATCCTTTACCAAGCCATGCCTACTCCAACAAGGCCATATTTTTCAATCCCTATCAAGTAGTACTACTCCCTGATGACTAAGCATTCAAATAGATGCGGCTATGAGAGCCATTCTTATTCAAACCTACACAGCCTTCAACAATATTTTAAGGGTGACTTTTCTGCAGATTGTTAATTAATATCATTGCTGATAAGAGTATTTGGGTGTTATCGTAAGTAAGCCCTAGCCCTAAAGAGCCATCATATGGATGTGGGAATTGGACATAATAGGTGGAGTTCTTTCTTGTGGTTGCTAATAGACAAAACCCAAGATGTTTTCCAGAAATGTAGAGGCCAGATGGGCTGATCACTAATAACAGTAAAGACTAAAGAAAGCTCACCCTGCCCCAAATCAATGTTGAGCCACACAACACTGGCCAATGGGAGCTTGGCCCGACAGACTGACAGTATAGATCAACTACCAGAGCTTTTCCTGAGTTGGTGAGAAAGGCCAAGGTACCTTGCACTGGGAGATTCATTTTAGGATCTATGCTCTTTGCGAAAACCCTCTAATAACCTGGCTTCCCATATGCCTGCTTCTCATTATACAGTAATAAACAGGCTTTCAATTTCTGTGAAGTTGATTAGGGCAAGTTTGCCTCTGAGGGATGATGGAGCTACTTCAATGTACTCAATAAAATCAAGTCTCTTAACCTAACGCCTGAGACCACACTTAGGGCTACAGTGACTTCATCAAGGTGGATAGAACCTTGTGGGAACTTGAAAAGCAGCCAGCTATGACACTCAAAATTATGAAAACTCTCTCTGTAGAGAAATTTTAACCTGCATCTTACTATATTTTATTTGAATAGAGGAAGGGACACTCATTTTCTTTTATGCATGCTCTTCCTGTCTTTTCTGGGAGAGATGAAGAAACCTGTGGCAGACACCTTAGTAGGTAGGGAAGGAAAGCCATATGAGGCTCTGACTCTTACCTAGGCTACAATCTCTAGATCTCTGTCCATTTCAGGTCATGTTCTGATGAGCTGCAAAATTTATTTAGAGAAACATAAGTGTGGGGAAAAATACTAATCTTTAATCCATGATGCCTTTAATTTTGTGTTGAATCCCCCAATGACACTTGAACTGATATAAAATTCTGTCACCTGCTCTTAAAATTCAGAGATAGTTCCCAAACCACTGAGACTAATTTTCCTATGACAAATTGAATAGCACACGCTTCAGGAAAGTGACTTTGACAGATGAACAGCAGTGAGCATTAGCAGGAAAGATGCTGCCTGTTGACTGTTGAATGATGCTTTGCGTTTCTATTGCTGCCGCTCAAATGAGTCTGGTGCACAGACTCATCATACTGAAGCAGCAGGGGCTCCCACAGAAGTGTATTTGAGAACTATGATGCTGTTTTTGGAAGATAACTGAAGTGAGATTGACAGTAATGTGCCTCTTTAATTTCGGAAGGAAGTTTTGGGAAAAATCATGTTTTACTATGATGAATTCCATTTAAATTTCTCCTGTGATTAAAGAAGAAAATTTAAAACACCAGTGATTTCCCCTTTCCTTATCAAATTAAGAGCTGGACTATAGCTCAATCAGTAAAGTGCCTACCATGCCAGCATAAGGATCTGAGTTTGATTCCCTAGACCCCAAGTAAAATGAACAGCATGGTGACATCTGCATGTAATGCCAATGTTGAGAAGGCTTCCTGAGGCTCATTCACCAGCCACTCTAGTATACTTGGTGAGATTTATGGGAATGAGAGATTTTGCCTCAAACAACAAGGCAGTGGTGACTGAGGCATAGCTCCTAAGGCTGTCTTCTGGGTTCCATATGTCTGTACACATACATTCACATCCATGCCTACAGGTACATTCACATACACACACAGACAGAGACACGCAGACACGCAGACACACAGACACACAGACACACAGACACACACACACACACATACACACACACACAGACAAAGAGACAGAGAGACAGAGTGACAAAGACAGAGAGAAAGACAGAGAGAAATTCACCAATGAACACAGAAAAAAATTAAAATTATGAACTGTCTCCTTTAAGTACTGATGAGCAGCTTTTATGTACAGAATCCTGTCTTGGCCAATTACTGGAAGAAGTGAGATGCAGACAGATGATTGGTTACACAGCATCTACCCTGTATGGACCACTCAGATCCAAGGCTGTGAGTTGAACACATGCTTGTAAGATATTTACCAATTCTCATTGCTTAAGTCTACTCCAAGGCACCTTCATTAGTCTTTGAGTACATTAAAGATGTGAAACGTCCTGAACTAAAATTATTTAGCATGTACTTGAATTTAAAACTGCAAGGCATGGAATGAACAGTGTTAGAAATCCTTATAAGCGAGTATAAGTCACATTGCAGAGAGGCTGCCATGTGCTTTAATCCTGTGTTGACCAAACAGAGGGTGTTTCTTTCAAAGCATTACTTCATGATAGCATATTGCTGCTATCAATTACAAACAGACTGCTGCTTTTTACAGCATGGAATATACATCAAAGAGGTGTGCATCTTCATGGAGCACCTGCAGTGAGGTAAAGTGAGCTTATGCAATGGCAACCAGAGAGTGATAATTTTGGGAGATGACTATTTCCGTGGGAGGATTGGTGTGTGAGTGCAGAGGTCTGGATTTTCCAATAGATGGTGCTGTAGCTTGGCTCTTCCATGTAATCCAAAGGTCTATGTGTTAAGGATTGTTTCCTGGCTTGGAGCTATGGGAAGGTGGCTTAGCCTTTTAGATGGGGATCCTATGGGATGTATGTAAGTCACTGGAGTATGCTCTAGAATGGGACTATTGGACTCTGATCTCATTTTCTCTTTCAATCCCTGGCCATGAAGTCAGGGGTTCTTTTTTGTTGTTTTTTCTCTACCCATGTTCCTATTGTGATATGCCACTGGCCTATCACACCTATCTCACCGTGACTGGCCTAAGCCTGAAGCATTAGTAATGGACTGGAACTTCCAAAGTGAACCACTTCTGTTTAAAAGTTTAAAAGTTGAGTGTCTCAGCATTTTTTATTGTAATTGAAATCAGGTAGACAGGGTAGTTTTATGATTGTAGAAGGTTTGGATAAATGAGCTTTATTTGGAAAGGAAACTATGAACATGGGGTCTATGTTCAATGGTATCCAAGGAACAAAGGGCAAGCTGGTGACCTGGGAAAATTCCAGTTTCCCTGGATAGTGAATTCACTAACAATCAGAATCCTTTCAGATGGCACCAGCTGCTGGAACAAAGCCTAGGGGTTCCTAGTTCACTCTGGTCTAGAGCAATTTAGGAAGGAGATACTGTATGTGTTAAAGGGGCACTGGGGCTCAAGGAGACAAGAATAAATGCTAACTCCAAGAGATTCTTTCTGCTCTGATTTAGAAACCAAGTATGAAAGCCAAACTTCTACCAAAGAAAGTTCACATTTTAACACAAGTAAAAAGAAAGTTGATTTATTTGTTTGAGCTCAAAGACAGTTACACAGAGTTTATCTTATTAATGTCAAAGCATGATCAGATTCTGAAGTATTCAAGGACTATGAAAGCAGAAGTCTCCAGTATGGGATGCTCTTACTGTAATAGCAAGTTCAACAGACAGCGGCTTCTTTGAAACTCTCTCCCCCAACTTAGTAACCTATTCACTCACTTAGCTGGTCTCTGAAACACATTGTAAGTTGTCACCCCAAATTGTTGGATTCAATTCAGCCAACCCTAGCTTTTGAGATTAAAAACAGAGACTCACCTCTATGTTACAAGCCTTACAATCTTCTTAAAATTTCTCTGAGAGGTTCTCCCCACAAAGGCAACTGGTATGAGAAGGGTGTCATTACATGGTCTCTGGTGGCTCTGAGCTTTCTATTTAATGATCTTTGTGCTTTCATGGCATGTTTTGCATGCTCTCACTCTTTTTTTTTTCCATAGGAACAGCCCCTCATTCAAAATCCCAGAAATATAATAAATTCCATTATATCTGTCTGAAATGAGGCAGGTATGAAATTGCCAGTGCAGCACAGTTGTCATGAAGCTTTGTAGTGGTGGAGGTAATTACGTATGTTCCTGTCCCTGGAGACTTTAAGCAGAGCCTGAGCCTTTCATTAGATGCCTTCTATCGTTTTGTCACTAGACAGTGCTACCTATCCGTATCTCCCTGTTCTGATCTGTTAAGAATGCTCCTCAGTCCCTCCATTTTCTTCTTCTCACTCCCCTCATTCTTCCTTTCCCCTCTCTAATACCCTTTACTTCTTTCTTCTGAGAAGATCAGTTTTGTCTTTGTTTTATTGATCGATTACAGGCTGGTGCTTTCCAAACTGTACTTTCCAGCATTTCATGGAGCTTTCGTCCATTCAGGTTGGCATGCATCAAACAAACAAATCCCCAAACATAGACTGTGAGCTTGTGACTGTAAATATTTATTTCTCACAGTTCCTAAAGGTAGAAAAATTCAAAGATCAAGTAGATTCCAGTAGATTTAGTGCAGGGAAAGGACCTGCCTCCATTACAGACTGACACATTTGTATGTTCTTGCATGTCAGATGGGGGCCGGGAGATTCATTTTTTTGTTCTCAAAACACTATCTTATGGATTGATTTTTTTTCCACAGACCTTACCAACAAATCTAATCATACTGAGGTATTATGTGTTAACACATACATTTTAAGGACACAAAACATTCAGCATATTTGATTTGAAATAAGGATTTGCAAAATTTGAAATAGAATAAAATGAAAAATATCTAAGTTTAATTGTAGAAGATAGACTTCTGAAGTAGATTCTACTCTGTTATCAAATATATTACTTTCAGTGATTATAAGTTAAAATATATTTACACTGACACAGACTACGTGATGCAAGTGGTCTTTCTATAGACATAAGTTCTATCAAGGCATTTTCCTAAACAAAGGGAATATTTTATGTTCTGTAGAATTCCAATAATCAAATCTTCCACCATTGCTGTTGGTGGATGGGGTGTCAAAGGTTCCAGACTCTTTCCTCAATGAGAAGTCTCAATTTCCCATTGAGGACATCTCTCTGGGCAACAACCTTCATTTAGATGCATGCTGAGTTTTGGTTAGGAAAGAAATCCAAGCTGAGTAGTTAGTATTCACAGTGCTACTTACTACCAAACACTTTAAAGAGATTGAAGCGTGTTCTAGAAGACTAAGGAGGAAAGATCTGGCTTTCCAGTTGAAGTTTCTCATCTACAGTGTAGGTGTCAGTATCCTACCTCCTTCCTGCCTCCTATGCTGCCTACTGAGAAGAAGCTGGTGATCCTGCAGTGGGAAGGAACATTGATGGTCAGTAGCTGAACCAAAAGAAGGAATATTGATGGTGAGTCGTTGAACCAGAACATTAAGAGAATGTTTTTCTTCTTACATTTCTCTTATCCTACACCAAGAATTTCCAGTTAAAATGATAAAATTTTGAGAATGGTAATTCTGTCTGCTTCAATTCCTACATCAAAATTCCTACATACATGAATGTTAATTCTCAATAACATTACAAACTTAAAGGCATAAAAGTGATTACAGGAATAATTCATATAGTACACATAGGTGTTGTGGAAAGGAATCATTATCTGTGACATTCACAAAAGTCTGTATTTTCCTTGCAGAGAGAGATTGGTTGATTGGCTCTCAATGCTCAGGGGAAGAGCCCAGGTTCTCTGATTCATGATGCTATTAAATGTCTTTACACAGAGAAAATCGGTTCTTTGTAGAACTATCCAGGACAGAGAAACTTGGTTCTAACAGTGGCAAATTACTTAGAGGATAGTCTCTTAGCAGAGTAGCTCTAAACAGTAAATTGTCTACATCCATTTGCAAAATACACTGAGAGGCCAACAACAGCATGGCATTTATATGAAAACCCGCGATGCTAATGCAAGCTAAGGAAGGAGAGTATTGACCAAGATGGATCACATTTTAGAGCCTGTTCCATTCACTGTATGTCTGTGGTTATTTTCCATTCACTGTCCCAAAATCTTTATGAAAGTTTGATTATTAACAGTTACTGTCTGTAAGCAACTCCATTTATAGTAAATACTATTCTAATACACAACAATAGAGGTGTCTGTCTTAGACAGATGATAAGGAACTTCTGGTGTCAGCAGTAACAACAAAGCTATTTTTCAATTACTGGAGTGCAAGGCAGCATTTATTCCTTTTTATGTCTCTGGGAAGAGCACCATATGTCATTTTCTCTCTTTTGGGGGAAGTGGATGCTGTGACTGAAGCACACTTGGTCATTTTACGAGGCTACAAAGAGCAAATTGTATGTCGTTTTTCCTATGCTGACTTTAACCCAGTCTTCTCACTATGGGTTAAATGTAGCTATGTGTGCAAAAATTGTATTCAGGATAATACACTTTAGCAGATAACAATGCCAAATGTCATAGTTTTCTTTATATCCACAAATTGCATATGGATGGAAATAAAAAGAACTAAATTCCTTAAAGATGAGACTTCTTAGGTAAGTAAAGGAAAGATGAAATACTTGCACATATCTCCAGGGAATTTATTTTGTTTCTCTACATATTCCAAAACCTGTATATGTATAGATTTCTTAAATAAAATGGCACACTACTTGCACATTACCTAAGCTTACAATTTATGTACTTTAAATGGCTCTGTGTAACTTGTGAAGCCCAAAATAAGATGTAAATGTGTGCATAGTTGTCATATTTCATTGTTTAAGGGCTAATGGTGAAGAAAAATGTTCACACAGGGTCAGTGCAGACATCGTTTTCTGTCTATCTCTGTTTTCCAGCTGGTTGAATCCACAGATGTGGAAGGCCAGCTGTGCTGTCTTATATGGAATGAGTCTCTGAGACTGGAATAGGCTTAGAATCAAAAGCCTGCTAAGGGAGAGCTATCTTTACTTCATGTAGAGAAGAGCGACTGGACTTTGGACAGATGTATGTGATTAATTTGATAGGACAGTCTCTGGGATGATTTCCACCATGAACTTGTTCTCTTTTCAGGATTGCTTTTTACTGCATGTTAGCAGTGGTAATATTGTGGAAAAAAATGGAGAATTAAAAACTCTGGAGACAATGAGAAGAATGGTTGCTAGGGGTTAGGGAAAGAAAGGGATGAAGAGACAAAGCACAGAGGGCTTTAGAATAAGGAAAGTAGTGCATATGATCCCCTAAAAAACAATATGTGCCATTGTTCGTCTATTCAAACCCATAGAATATTAGGGCATGTCCTATAAATTATGCACTTTAGGCAATAATGATGAATGACACTGTAGTAGTAATATTTGAAATCCCGGCCTAGGGCTTCTTCTCTGCTTTAGCTAATTTATGTTCCCAGATGAAAGATGCACACAGTCTTTACATTTTTAATATGCTTTAGGCAGCACAATAGCTACCAGTTGCCTACCAACCATGTTGTTAGACTCTACCCCAAATTATCACTTATGTTCCATCTGGGCTGCACTGAACTCCCTCTGGGCCACATTCTCTTGGCCCTTTGCTCATGGTGGCTATCCTTCTCTGTCCTGCTCATTCTTCCTTTATTTCAAGATGACTTCCATCTGCTCCTTCCCTTCTCATGGTCCTCTATCTTCTCCAAGTCCATGAAAACTCAACCCCACCTACCCAACTATTGGCTGTCAACATCTTTATTCACCAATCTGAATTAACTTGAGGGCAGGGTCTCAGGGCTATGCATAGACTCCAGGTCCTGGGGACCTGCACTTAGCATTATAATAGACAGATAGTAGACAGTGAAAGACAAAACCTCAACAGAAGGTAGGTTCACTAACTGTCAGAAATGTATACCTCAATAGGTGAGGCTGATAGTAAGGGCAGTGGTGTGGTAAGGGAAAAGCAGGGGGATAAATGGAAATAGAACTTTCTGCTTAACTGTTCAGTGATCCTAAGACTATTCTAAAGGTGACTAATTGAAAAAATATGTGGGGGGGTGGTGAAAAAAGACTAACCTTTGGTGTGTAGGGGTGGCTCTGAGTACGAGTTCTTGGTGCAGAAGTATGAGGGCTTGACTTCAAATCCCCATCTATATAAAAGCCAAAAGTGGTTATACACTCTTACCTGTAACCTAGAACTTGGGCGGGGGAAGGGACTAGAGGATTCCTAGGGCTTGCTGTTTGCCAGCCTAGTTTCAAGTTCAGTGAGAGACCCTGCCCTGAGAGAATAAGCAGAGTATGGTTAAACAGACTATTATAACTCCTGCTGGGGTTTCTGCATTCATATGCAAATGTATATATATATATATACATTGTATACACACAGCTTCTATGATAGTTTTAACATGCTTGGCCTATGAGAAGTGGCACTATTAGGAGGTGTGGCCTCATTGGAGGAGGTGTGACCTTATTAGAGAAAGAATGTCATTGTGGAGGTGGGACTCTGAAGTCTCATGTATATGCTCAAGTCTGGCCAGTGGAATCAGAGCCTCCTCCAGGCTGTCTGTGGAAGACAGTCCCCTGCTGCTGCCTGAGAATCAAGATATAGAACTATTGGCATCTCCAGCACTATTTCTGCCTGCACAGTGCCATTCTTCCTATCATGATGATAATGGACTGAACCTCTGAAACTGTAAGCTATCCCCAATTAAATATTTTCCTTTATAAGAGTTGCATTGATCTTGGTGCCTCTTCACAGTAATGAAACCCTAACTAAGATATCTTCCCTCACAAAACCAACAGACAAGCAAGAAGCTCTTCATTTCATGATTTAAATTCATGGATCCTTAAAATTGCCTATACTTGAATTTTTTAAATTGTTTGCTTTCTAGGGTGACATTCTAATAGCCTTGATCTTTTGAGAATCTTAAAATAATAGGTTTGTCTCCCAATTTCATAGCTTCAAGTCTAAGGTCTCACCCGCTTGAAGTCCTCAATGTCTGACCATGAAACACCACTAGAGGGAGAAGCTTGAATCCATCCTTAACAGGCACAAAGGTAAATGTGATCAGAGTCTAAAGTAGCGGCAACAAAATCCCATGTAGTCCATAACATAATATAGCAAACAATAACATTTCTGGGACAGTTTAGAGGTTCAGGATATAAGAAAACAGTTCACCTAAGATTCCTGTTGTTCATATAAATATGTTGCTATATTCATATTAATATAGCCCTGAAGGAGTAGAGCCATATCCTAGCCTCAAATTTCATCCTTGACAAATCTTTCAGACATGAAATCTAAATAATAAGTTTAAAGTATCATATAAAAGGCATAAAATTGTCCAAAACCAAGTGAAAAATAAAAAAGCATAGACTAGACACAAGATATTCTAGAACTGAAATCCAATGAAAGAAGTTTACGGAATTTATAGTACTGACTTGGCAAATGAATACAGAAGAAAACATGAATGAATCTATAAATATATTAATAGAAGTTATCCACTGATGACTGTAGATTTAGATTTTTCAAAACCTACTTTAATTAGGGTTCTTAAAACCTTTAACCTCTTTTCTAGCCACTGACAGTGGTAGCAGAAAAATATGCTTAATGACACAAGGGGGATGCAGTCCTGTTTAGATGTACTTTTTTGGGGGCGATCCAATCTTCACTATCAGGATATCAGCAGTCCAGTACAAAGCATCAAACACAAATCAGTAGCCAAAGTCCAGTGAAATTAGAAAACCCTGAGCTTGAACCAGTAGCAGTGTCTTGATCCAGAAGAAACTGCAAGGCTCAGCCAAATAGGCATGAGTTCAAGGAAGTAAGAAGAAGTAGCCAGAATACCACAGAAAGTTCTTTAATGTATTTCTCTCTACAAAGTCATGACAAAGGAAGATCAGTGAAGACCAGCAAAGTGTTGCAAGTTGAACTAATGCAAGACCATCCTCTCACTCCCTGTGGGGTTATATCTGTATTCCTTCTAAACATCACGTACCCTCTTAAACATCTGTTTCAGCAAAACATCACCTGTCTTTCACAAGACAGCTTCCAGAAAAACCCTACGTGTCTGTTCTCAGCAAAACATCCCCTCATGTGTCTGCTTCAGCAAAACATCCCCTCCTGTGTCTGCTTCAGCAAAACATCCCCTCATGTGTCTGCTTCAGCAAAATGTCCTCTCATAAGACAGATTCCGGAAAAACTTCATGTGCCACAACTGAGTCTCTAAAGAAACCAGAAATTTCCACTTCAGATGACCCAGTGAAAAGCTGAATACAGATAGGGAAAGCATTTCTTGGCATGAGGGAGTATGAGACACTAAGGCAGGTGTGTAATTACAGTTCTAGAAAGAGTGGAGATAGAGGGTGGGCAGAAGGTTGGAAGAACAATTTGTCAAAATGCCCATATTTGATCAAAACTAAAAACCAAAAGATAACCAAGCTAAATGAATTAAAGTGTGGTGAATACCATGGGCAATTGATGTAGGCACATCAGAACAACATATTCTTGGAGAGCAATTTCAAAAAAACAAAATGCGATTTTTAAAATGTTAAAAGCAGACTTTTCTTCACAAACTAACAAGAAAATGATAGCAGACCTCTTCTTATAAATGGAGGTAGGCCAGCATACCCTAGTACCACACATTTGGGAAAAAAACAATTATCAACTTAGAATGCTTTAACTGATAAAAGCCCAAAATACCTTTAAAAATGAGGAATATCTAGGTTTTGATTCAAATTTATAATTATTCTACCTCAGACTCCCCAGATACCCCAAGCTTCTGGGACTGTGTGTTCGACCATAGGCAGATTAAGGAAGACATGTTTTTTAAAAGACAGTTATTTTTAAATTTATTCTCTGAAAGTTTAAACGATATATTTTGATCATATGCACACTAAACTCCTCCCCTTAACCTCTTCTGGATCCACCTCCACTTCCCTGTTCTTTTGAAAATTAAAGCTATTGGCTATAATTTTTGCTGTCTATTTAACAATGAAAATCAAACTATTTTATGCATAGTCATAAATTGCTTAGTGTGTGTGTGTGTGTGTGTGTGTGTGTGTATGGCACAGGTTGTAACCAGAACATGTAGAAAGAAATGAAAACACAGAAAATAAACATGTTTTAGCTAACTAAGATACATGCTTTTATTTTGTTTTTATTTAGTGTTAGAAGTAAGAAAAATCAGACCCAGCATCCCATACACCTAGTTAGAAGAAATATTTAAATATAATTTTAATATGTAGTTTATAAAGTATTAGTTAAAGACTATTATTTAAATAAAAATAACTACAGGTTTTTTTGACATAGATCAGAAGATCAGGAAATGGATTTTAATGTTGAAATGTTTGTACATGCTGATGAATTAACACAATTTGAAGACATACCATGAAAATCCAAGTTCTTACTGTTAGAACAAAAAATGCAATATGAAAAAGATGAGATTAGAATAATCGCTGTGAGGTAAAATCTTCAAAGAGGAACTCTCAATTCTGAATATCTATGCTAAAAATGCAAGGGCAGCCACATTCATTAAAGAAACTTTAGTAAAGCTCAAACCACACATTGCAACTCACACAATAATAGTGGGAGACTTCAACACACCACTTTCACCAATGGACAGATCATGGAAACAGAAAATAACAGGGACACAGTGAAACTAACAGAAGTTATGAAACAAATGGATTTAACAGATATCTACAGAACATTTTATCCTAAAACAAAAGGATATACCTTCTTCTCAGCACCTCATAGTAACTTCTCCAAAATTGACCATATAATTGGTCACAAAATAGGCCTCAAGAGATACAAAAATATTGAAATTGTCCCATGCATCCTATCAGATCACCATGGACTAAGACTGATCTTCAATAACAACATAAATATTAGAAAGCCAACATTCACGTGGAAACTGAACAACACTCTACTCAATGATACCTTGGTCAAGGAAGGAATAAAGAAAGAAATTAAAGAATTTTTAGAGTTTAATGAAAATGAAGCCACAACATACCCAAACTTATGGGACACAATGAAAGCATTTCTAAGAGGAAACTCATAGCTATGAGTGCCTCAAAAACAAAAACAACAACAAAAAACTAGAGAGATCACACACTAGCAACTTGACAACACACCTAAAAGCTCTAGAACAAAAGGAAGCAAATTCACCCAACAGGAGTAGATGGCAGGAAATAATCAAAATCAGGGGCGAAATCAACCAAGTGGAAAGAAGAAGAACTATTCAAAGAATCAACCAATTGAGGAGCTGGTTCTTTGAGAAAATCAACAAGATAGATAAACTGTTAGCCAGACTCACTAGAGGGCATAGGGACAGCATCCTAACTAACAGAATCAGAAATGAAAAGGGAGGGATAACAACAGATCCTGAAGAAATCCAAAACACCATCAGATCGTTCTACAAAAGGCTATACTCAACACACCTGGAAAACCTGGATGAAATGGACAAATTTCTAGACAGATACCAGGTATCAAAGTTAAATCAGGATCAGGTTAATGATCTAAACAGTCCTATATACCCTAAAGAAATAGAAGCAGTCATTAATAGTCTCCCAACCAAAAAAAGCCCAGAAACAGCTGGGTTTAGTGCAGACTTCTATCAGACCTTCAAAGAAGATCTAATTCCAGTTCTTCACAAATTATTCCACAAAATAGAGTCAGAAGGTATCCTACACAATTCATTCTATGAAGCCACAATTACTCTGATACCTAAACCACAGAAAGATCCACCAAAGATAGAGCACTTCAGACCAATTTCCCTTATGAATATCAATGCAAAAATACTCAATAAAATTCTCGCTAACCGAATCCAAGAATACATAGAAAAAATCATCCATCCTGACCAAGTAGGGTTCATTCCAGGGATGCAGGGATGGTTTAATATATGAAAATCCATCAATGTATTCCATTATATAAACAAATTTAAAGACAAAAACCACATGATCATCTTGTTAGATGCTGAGAAAGCATTTGACAAAAGCCAACACCCATTCATGATAAAAGTCTTGGAAAGATCAGGAATTCAAGGCCCATACCTAAACATGATAAAAGCAATCTACAGCAAACCAGTAGCCAACATCAAAGTAAATGGTGAGAAGCTGGAAGCAATCCCACTAAAATCAGGGACTAGAAAAGGCTGTCCACTTTCTCCCTACCTATTCAACATTGTACTTGAAGTCCTAGCCAGAGCAATTCAACAACAAAAGGAGATCAAGGGGATACAAATTGGAAAGGAAGAAGTCAAAATATCACTTTTTGCAGATGATATGATAGTATATATACGTGACCCTAAAAATTCCACCAGACAACTCCTAAACCTGATAAATAGCTTCAGTGAAGTAGCTGGATATAAAATTAACTCAAACAAGTCAATGGCCTTTCTCCACACAAAGGATCAACAGGCTGAGAGAGAAATTAGGGAAACAACACACTTCTCAATAGTCACAAATAATATAAAATACCTTGGTGTGACTCTGAGGAAGTAAAAGATCTGTAAGATAAGAACTTCAAGTCTTTGAAAAAAAAATTAAAGAAGACCTTAGAAGATGTAAAGATTTCCCATGCTTATGGATTGGCAGGATCAATATAGTCAAAATGGCTATCTTGCCAAAAGCAATCTACAGATTCAATGCAATCCCCATCAAAATTACAACTCAATTCTTCAATGAATTAGAAAGGGCAATCTGCAAATTTATCTGGAATAACAAAAAACCTAGCATAGCAAAAACTCTTCTCAAGGATAAAAGAATCTCTGGTGGAATCACCATGCCTGACCTAAAGCTGTACTACAGAGCAATTGTGATAAAACAAACAAACATACAAAAAAAAAAAAACTGCATGGTACTGGTATAGTGATAGACAAGTAAACTAATGGAATAGAATTAAAGACCCAGAAATGAACCCACACACCTGTGGTCACTTGATCTTTGACAAGGGAGCTAAAACCATCCAGTGGAAAAAAGACAGCATTTTCAACAAATGGTGCTGGCACAACTGGTGGTTATCATGTAGAAGAATGCGAATTGATCCACTCCTATCTCCTTGTACTAAAGTCAAATATAAGTGGATCAAGGAACTCTACATAAAACCAGAGACACTGAAACTCATAGAGGAGAAAAGCCTTGAAGATATGGGTAGAGGGGAAAAAAATTCTGAATAGAACAGCAATGGCTTGTGCTGTAAGATGGAGAATCAACAAATGGGACCTCATAAAATTGCCAAGCTTCTGTAAGGCAAAAGACACTGTCAAAAAGACAAAAAGGCCACCAACAGATTGGGAAAGGATCATTCCTATCCTAAATCAGATAGGGGACTAATATCCAATATATATAAAGAACTCAAGACGGTGGACTTCAGAAAATCAAATAATCCCGTTAAAAAATGGGGCTCAGAGCTAAACAAAGAATTCTCACCTGAGGAATACCTAATGGCTGAGAAGCACCTGAAAAAATGTTCAACATCCTTAATCATCTGGGAAATGCAAATCAAAACAACCCTGAGATTCCACCTCACACCAGACAGAATGGCTAAGATCAAAAATTCAGGTGACAGCAGATGCTGGTGAGGATGTGGAGAAAGAGGAACACTCCTCCATTGTTGGTGGGATTGCAAGCTTGTACAACCACTCTGGAAATCAGTCTGGCGGCACCTCAGAAAATTGGACATTGTACTACCAGAGGATCTTGCAATACCTCTCCTGGGCATCTATCCAGAAGATGTTCCAACCGGTAAGAAGGACACATGCTCCACAATGTTCCTAGCAGCCTTATTTGTAATAGCCAGAAGCTGGAAAGAACCCAGATGCCGCTCAACAGAAGAATGGATATAGAAAATGTGGTACATTTACACAATGGAGTACTACTCAGCTATTAAAAAGAATGAATTTATGAAACTCCTAGGCAAGTGGATGGACCTGCAGGGCATCATCCTGAGTGAGGTAACCCAATCACAAAAGAACTCACAGGATATGTTCTCACTGATAAGTGGATATTAGCCCAGAAACTTAGATTACCCAAGATACAAGGTACAATTTGCAAAACACATGAAACTAAAGAAGAACAAAGACCAAAATGTGGACACTTTGTCCCTTCTTAGAATTGGGAACAGAACACCAATGGAAGGAGTTACAGAGACAAAGTTTGGAGCTGAGACAAAAGGATGGACCATCTAGAGACTGCTATACCTGGGGTTCCATCCCATAATCAACCTCCAAACACTGACACCATTGTACACACTAGCAAGATTTTGCTGAAAGGACCCTGATATAGCTGTCTCTTGTGAGACTATTCTTGGGCCTGGCAAACACAGAAGTGAATGCTCACAGTTAGCTATTGGATGGATCACAGGGCCCCCAATGGAGGAGCTAGAGAATGTACCCAAGGAGCTAAAGGGTTCTGCAACCCTATAGGTGGAACAACAACATGAACTAACCAGTACCTCCCAGAGCTCGTGTCTCTAGCTGCATATGTATCAGAAGATGACCTAGTCGGCCATCAATGGAAAGAGAGGCCCATTGGTCTTGCAAACTTCATATGCCTCAGTACAGGGCAATGCAGGGGCCAAGAAGTGGCTGTCGGGGGTTAGGCGAGTGGAGGGAGGGTTTGGGGGACTTTTGGGAAAGCATTGGAAATTTAAATGAAGAAAATACCTAATTAAAATAAAATTAAATTAAAAATTAAAAAAAGAATATTCTCTGTGATGCCACTTTAGAGCTAGACAGACCAGTGTGAACTCATGATAGCATACTTATATTTAGCTAGGTAGTTGCAGAATGTATATGCATATACGTAGTGGATGTTCTGCTTTTCCTCCAGTGTCCTGGGCCCTGCATTTAGGCCAGCTCAGAAAAGGCATGGCAAAGTCTGGAACAGGAGAATCCACAGTCTGCATTTCCTTTGGGCTGTGAAAGCATTGTTGCATGCTAGACCAGAAGGAGAAGACAGGGTCTGGGATGAATGCTATGCTTTCAAGGTATCTTCTTAGAATGGATAGATGTAGCAGGTATGCCACCCAAAGCAGAAATCAGGAATGCGTGTCTTGTGGGCCATGATTCCCCTGTGGTGTCAGACTGCATGCCAGGCCAGAATGGGCAGGATTCTAGTAAGGTTGCGAGTGAGTACAGAGTGCAGGAAGGGCAGGAGAAGAGAGAAGGCCTTCTTTGGGAGTATGACAGCTTGACTAGTTTAGGTGAAGGGCTTACCCCATGTGATCTTTAATCAAGCTGCTATGTGCGACATCCATGCTTGTTCATATTGCCTTATTAGGGGTGGATCTGGGAGCATAGGCTTTACTGGGAGGTGAAGCACCGATTATATAATTTTGAGGAAGGGCATGAGAATATCCAGGAAGGGAAGGTCATTGGCTGAAGGCTAAGGCTATTTAGATATCTCTTTACCATGGAGAACACCAGTTTCTGTGCTGTGTGACTGAGTGCCTGTGGTCCTCACAGTTGGTGGTCATGGTTATGTGTTCCAGAGCAGGGATTAGAAACTGGGAGGGGGCAGCTCCTCTCCTGCCTTCTCAGATCTCTGAGATTCCCAGGGTTTGAGCATGCCTCACTTCAGCAGTTCTTATGGCCCTATGGTGGCACAATCCATGTGCTACACACACACACACACACACACACACACACACACACACACACACACACACACACACGTGCGCACCCATGCACACATGCATGTATGTGTCCATAACTGGGTCCTTTCAGTAGCAGTAAAAATCCTCAACATTCACAACTCCATTCTGGAAATCTTTAAACTTCGTTTTCACTAACAGAAAACCAGATTTCCTTGGCTAGCTAGACAAATTCTTGCATCTCAATAATATAAAGATCAACAATCTAACCATGGGCAGCAGGCACTCAGCCAATAGGATATACAGATGGCAAATAAACATATGGAAGAATGATCAACACTATTAGACACTAGGAAAATTCAAATTAAACCCAAAATTAGAGGCTGCAGAACATAAAGAAACTGTCAATATTAAGCCCTAGTGTGAATGTCAATCAAATGTAATCTTCACAGACTGATGCAAGGTTATAAAACTGGAAATAATTAGATTGTTTTTATACAAGTGCATTTACCCTGAGCTCCCTCACATAACACTCCAGGAGAGATAAAAACACCCCCCACAAGACTCTTATAGGACTAGTTATCTCTACTTCATTCTTAAGAGCTCTAAGCTGGAAACAAGTTATATATGTACCAACGAATGAATACTACTCAATAACAGAGAGAAATAACCTATAGATGGCAATATGCACAGATTTCAGACACAAAGGCAACTGGAGAAGGTTAAGTACTGCAGAGTATGTGTGTGTGATGTGGCATAGGATGCTCTAAAGCAGGTGCACACACCAATTATTGCAAAATGAAATTGATTTGGTTGTCATCTGACTTGGAAGGAGTGACCAGAAAGAGGCATGGGAGTCTGAGAAGTTAGAAATGTCCAATTTTTAATATGTGTTGATATGGGTATTCTTTAGCTATATATTAGCTACATTCAAAATGCACCAAAGCCTACACTTAAAAGTCTTTGTATTTAGTTACATAGGACTAATTAGGAAGATAGAAATGCCATAGTAAGCATTAAGAGGGAAACATTAACAACTTGTCTATTACTTACTATGTGTTGTATCACTTTCTAGGTGTTGAGATTATATGAATGGAGAAAACTGGAAAGGTATGTGTTATCATGAAGCTTATATTCTAGTGGCTGAAGACAAGCAATGAAAGCATCAGCAGGTATGTACACATTGTTGGGACACACTGCCTGACCCTGGGGATCAGCTTGGACAGTTCATACATGCTTTTGTATCAGTATGATCCGCAGTGTGTTTTTAAATCTTCTATTTCACTTCCCATCCCTTTATGATGCTTCTTAGGTTACTCCTAAACCAAAATAAGTGTATCACAGCTTTTTACTCAATACATGTTTTTAAATAAAGGAATCTGGCCAACACTTTTATAAAGACATACCCAGTCTGGGATGATGGAGTGAGGAAAAAGACTGTTTGATACAAAGTAGTATAAAGGGCCTCCCTGAGAAGACAAAGTTTCAGAGTGGATTCACATTTGAAAATTGTCACCAATTAGGTGGCATTTGAATCCATTGGACTTGATGATGTTGAGAGGGTAGATATAGAGAAAAGAAGAGGCTGTGAATAGAACCCTAAGGACACCATTTTAAGAGGCTGGGGCATTGCAGAGCACAAAGAATAAAGGATTAATAGAAGTAGCCAGAGTAGTAGAAAGAACATTGAGAGAGAATGGTGTTCCAACAGGCAGTCCTAGGCATGTCTTAAGAGCGAATATCAGTAATAAACCTTGCCAAATGTTGCTTACGGGACAAAAAAGACAAAAACTGAAATGTGCCAATGGTCTTTGAAATAATTGAGGTTATCACTCATGACTCTGACCAGAGTTGATTCAATGTGCTGGGAAATAAAATACTCTTTGGTAGTAAGATTAAAAAGCAAGGAGAGAATTGAAAGTAGAAAAAAATGTAAGGAGGAATGAACATTTAATTGTAAATGCATCTAAATGCATATACACTGAAAGCTGCTTACAACTTCATAAAAGAAAATGGAATATGTTATGAGGATCTGCTCTGTATTGTAGTTCTCAGAAATGAGGCAATGCCTGGAAGGAAATTATGCATTCAATAAATGATTTATTTTCAGTAAAGGTATTATAGTATGTGCATCAGCTGACGGGAATGTGAGGAGCGAGCAGATAGGAGTGAAGCCTGCAGGAGAGATGGAGACCAGTAGCCAACAGTTCATAAGCAAGAGGGATTAGCATTCAGTCATTCAAATGGAGACATTGATCTAGATCAGAACCTCTACTCACTAGTGCCATTAGTAAAAAGAAGGAAGGTGTATGATCTATCTATCTATCTATCTATCTATCTATCTATCTATCTATCTATCTATCTACTCTTCATCTGCTTGTACAGATTAATACCAAGGATGGAAGAGCAGGCCTCATGCATATTAGCAGAGAACTCTATTACCAAATTCCACATTATAGATTTCTTTTAACTATTAAAGAATAACTTATGTAAGAGCACTGGGTGACCCAGGAAACATCTTGATGCAGGCACAGCCTTGGCTCTTGTGTAACTCACACCTTTGATTCAAACACAAACCTCATTCCTTACTGAACTTTTCACCATTTTAGTGAAGTATTCCCCTCAAACATAAAACAGAAATAAATATCCTAGTTTTTGCATAAAAGACAAGAGCGTTTGACATTCTGAGTCAGGGGTGGGGGCTTCTTTGCAAATTCATGTTCAGTAGACAATTGGGTTCCAGAGAATTATCAAAGATGACCTTCACACTATTCTTGTCTTTGCCAATCGACTACACATGATCTTGGGAGATTTGCTTCTTCTAAAAGGCTCAGATTATCCTTAAAGACAGGGCCTAGATGTTTAAAAAACGAAAAGTGCTTAAAGATGAACAAATACAGTTTTGTTTGGCCTCTCAGCACAGATAAGTTTGCTCAATGGAGAGATAGCATGAACAAAAAAAAGAGCAGCTGGGCATACTTAGGGGCTAGTCGAATCTTAGAGAGACCCTTATGATGTCAGGCTGCACCTAGATGCCTGCTGAACTATGGAAAATAGCCTTTAGTGGAAGGTGAATTAAGTTGGGTCTAATCAATTATTTACCCACGTCATGGAGTTGGACGAATGATGACATAGTTTGTTTGCTTTGCTTTGCTTTTTATTTTTGAGATTACAATATATCATGCCTTCCCTTGCCTCTGTCCAAATCCTCCCATGTGGCCTCCATCCCTCCCTTTACTCTCTTCTTCAAATTCATGGCCTTCTTCTGGAGAAAGTTCCCCCTAGACAAGGAACAACAGGCAGCCAAGGATGCTGAGAACAGGAGAAATAGTCTTTCCCACCGAAGAGCACTCCACTCAATCCCAATTGTTTATCCAAATACCAAATAGCCCTGAAAACACATAGAATAACATTATACAGACTAAGCAGCCTGCTCATTTTTTCTTTGAGACAAGGTCTCTATCTAGCTCAGGCTAATCTGGGACTTATAATCCTCCAGCCTCTGACTCCTGAAGAAATTTTTTTATACCTGTCTTTCCAAATTACTAAATGGCTGAAATTAATTTTTAACCTCATAGGCAGAAAATAATAAAATACCTTGGAAGCATTCAGTCATGGATAATAATTTATTTGTTATTTTAAAATTATCTTTCTTAGCCATGTTTGGTAGCTTATGTAAAATAAACAAGCAATGAACTCTGTACTAAAGTCAATAATATATCAGTACTGACTAGGCAGTATTGTACAGACATGTAAATCCCAACACTTAGGAAGACCACCACATGTTTCTGGTCTACCTAGAATTTCCAGGCCCATTAGAGTTACTACATGATAAAGCCTTACTAAAAAAGAATATTTAAAAAAAAAGTGCTTTCTGGTTTGCTAATTTGAAACTGCCCCCCATACCCCCAAAAAAATCTATATAAAAAAGTACAGCAAATGAAACCCACTAAAACAAAAGCATTTCTCAGATAGCTAAGCATTTGGCCAATCCAGCACAAGGCCATGAAGAGCTGTCATTAGAGATGGATGCTGATTCTCTGCAGATTCTCTACTCTGCTGGGAGACAGGAGGAGGGGCTTCTGAAGAGTGCCATCCAGGTCTTTTCTTAACCGTTATAGGGATCACTGAATATTTTTCTTTGCTTCTTCCATTCCCTTTAGATCAGAGTAAAATCTTGTCTAAAGCGGCATACTTGGGGATAGGACATTTTTCTTTGTACAGCTTCTAGTTTTAAAGGTCCTCATGATCTTGATGCTGTGAACACATTCAGGACATAGCAAATTATCTTGCACTCCTGGTTCTGGGATAACACAGGCTGGTAACGGGAAGAGAAAATTCATCCTTTGGGGAGTCTGGAACCCAGGTCTGACCAGCAAGAAATTGCAGGCGAACCCAACCTTTCTTATCTGCAGGGCACTGCCTGCCATGGACAACACACCATCTGAATCCAATGACAGAAAGGCCTGTACATTAGAGGAAGGAGGACATCGATTCATAAACATTGACCGGGCAGCTCTCATGGCAATCCTTGTCCAGGTTGCAAATGTGAACCACTTAGGTGAAGTTAGAATTTCTAGGATACCGCTCTCCTGCTTTCTACTTTGGCAAATGCTTGGAAGACCGATTCCTCTGAAGACTATCTTGGGTTTCTTGGGACCCTGCTTCATTCTGGTCTCACAAGATGTATTGGGAATATAACATTCTTGCTTAAAATATCAATGTCTCCGAAGTCTCAAATAAACCTCAACTTTCTTGCCATCAAGTTATGATAATGACACCACTCCCGAAGAGTGTTCCGGGACACATCATTAAAGGACGCAGGTTGGGTGGAGGACAGGTGCTTGGTATGGTTCGTGTTGAGTGTTTGATTCCTTCATGCCTCACCAGAGAACGGGCTGGTGGTTTGTAGTCTAAGGTTGAAGAAGAAACATTTGATTCGGTAGGATATTCTGTGGTTGGCTCCTCAGTAAATGTGACCAGCGTTAGTTAAAACTACACTTTCTTCATTCTGCTGGTCCTTAGATTGGTTTTCTTTGTAAGTCTCCAAGCCGGAAGTTTGACATTTTCAGGCAGGCTTGGAAGAAGACAAAGGCAGCAGTTGAATGGATGCCGACTTCTTTTATAGGTAAATGGCTCTTTCTACTTCCTGTCTTCCTGTGGCCTAACTGAGCTCTTTCCCCTCCCCCTCTCTCCACCCTCTTCTCTTTGACAGTGATTTTATCAGTTCTCTTGGTCTGGTAGATAGTTGATAGCAAAAAAATTAGTTCTTAAGTAAATCAAAAGCCGGCTGCACCGCACCCCCCACCCCCTTTATTTTAAATTTAGACTTTTGAGCTTGTTGTGCTGTCAAACATCAAAATACTAGTTTTTCTTTTTTGGGGGGTGGGGTGGGGTTAAGACAGGGTTTCTCTGTATAGCTCTGGCTGTCCTGGAACTCACTATGTAGCCCAGGCTGGCCACCATCTCAGAAATCCACCTGCCTCTGCCTCCCAAGTGCTAGGATTAAAGGCATGTGCCACCACTGCCCAGCTTTTTCTACTATTTTATGAGTGAATGTCATTGCTCAACTAAGACTATACATTATATTGAAGATATTATTTATGTTACTATGTCCTGAGTTTATTATTATGTAAAAATAAATGTTACTATGTAAAGATAAAAATATGTAAAAGGCAAATAAATATCTTTAAAAGTCTATTTTAATTTCCAATGTAAATATTTAAAAATACCACTTGTTAACAAAACAAGTTTGGAGGTTCACAGTAATTTTTAAGCACATAAATACGTTTTATGGTCAAGAACACTAGGAACTATTGGCATGTGTGGGATTTGTTTTTCTGTCTATCTATATTGAATATGCACAAATCTTAATATTCTTGAGTCTAAAAAAGAATATAAAATAGAGCCATCTTAAAGACTGGAAGGCCGCCTCATTTAGAACCCTACTTGAGGTTTGGGTTTCAAAGACATAATTGAACTGGAAATGGATCTTGCCCCTTGCTCCCTGAAGATGCATTTGTCCATTTGAGATCTTTAAGCCTTGTTTTTGTTTTTGTTTTAAATTTCTGTTGCTTGCTGAACTCAGTGGTCCCTATCAGATGTTTTCAATTGTTGGCCTATATCATTCCTGGGTAAAGAGATAAGAGATTTAGACTTGGGACAAAAGTGCCTGGGAAAGAGTGCATGTGAGACCCCTATGGCTCTAACTGTTCTTCTTTCCCTGTACACCCTCTTTCTGCCTTAGATATCATGAGATGTCTTGGGTGCCTGATGTGTCTTGAAGTTACAGGCTCTGCATTGAGGATATGTATTTTTTAATAAATGATTAACATTAAGTTTTCCTTCACATATGTTCTCTTTACCAACCTTGAATATCTGCCAAACCCCCATGAGTTTGGAACCAGTTTTCTTTGTTTAACAGGGTTATGCAATTACCCACTATAGATTCTTTTGCTGTTTGGTTTGATTGTAGCTGGTAAAATAAGCCTTGGTTTGTTTGTCTGTTTTTAGTGATCATTCTCATTCCCCTCCTATCTATCTATCTATCTATCTATCTATCTATCTATCTATCTATCATCTATCTATCTATCTATCTATCTATCTATCTATCTATCTATCTATCATCTATCTATCTATTTATCTATCTATCATCTATCTATCATCTATCTATGTATCTATCTATCAATCAATCAATCAATCTATCTATCATCTATCTATCTATCTATCTATCATCTATCTATCATCTATCCTCTCTCTCTCTCTCTCTCTCTCTCTCTCTCTCTCTCTCTCTCTCTCTCTAATCTATCTTATATGTATGTGTCCTCAAGTATAGCGATTAGAGGTCAACCTCAGCTGTTGGTCCTAACCTTCTACTTTGAGAGAGAATGTCAGGGTATGCCAAGCCACAGACCCCTGAATACCTAGGGTTTCTCTTGTTTCCATCTTCCATGTTGCCATAGAAGTACAGAGGCTATGGAGTCCCTACTACTGCACCTTGCTTCACATAGTGTCTTCTGGAGATTCAAAGTTAGATCTTCACGTTGGTATAATAAATATTTTGTCCACTGATCCATCTGCCTAGCCTATTGATATCTTTCAAATGTTTTTGTTCTCAAGCACTTAGTAATGAAAAATTTCAAATATACCTTAAAAATTGAACAAAAGTTTAACATAAATGTTCATTTCCTCAAAGCTTGAAATTTTATCTTCAGTTTTTATTTTAGTATTTATTACCAGTCTCTATCCTATCTATCTATCTATCTATCTATCTATCTATCTATCTATCTATCATCTACAAATTTTTCCTCTAACAATTAAATTTAATTTTAACTAAAATAAAACTCATTTAAATCAATCAGTGTCAAAATAGAAAAGGAAGAGAGGGGTTCCTTTGTTTATCTCTATGTGGAAAATAAAATCTAGCTTAGTTACATTTTCTCCAAAACACTTAAATCTGCAGGAACAAGATACTTTTGTCAAAGCTCAGTGCTCAGGAATTTAATGAAGCTGGCAAAAGTTTACAGGCTAACTGTCTCTTTTGTCCTTGGTTAATGGCAATGATCTGTCCACCTAGTGAATGTTTCTGGGAATCTTTAGATATCTTTTTAAAAACAACAACAACAACAACAACATCCATGCATTTTACTTCCAAGACAATAAAGCAATTGATGCTGTATCTCTGGAAAGACAGCTCATGAGAAAACCCACCTCTAGCTGGAAAAACCAATATTAAAAAGTTCCTAGATCAGCTGAACTCACCTGAAGCAAGCAACAAGGTCACTGGACTTTCCTTAAGAAAATATTATTTAACCTTTTCAAATGCTTAAAAATAAATATATCTCTGACCTTTGGTTCTACTTCAGAGATTAAGTTTCTAAGAGGAAAAAAAAAAGAACCATAGCTTGGACCACTCTAGTCCCCACCACCCACTTTCCCCATACTTTCTTTAAGGTTTCAGTAAAATAAAAATATTATAAATAATTGAAGACTATTTTGTCCATTAGATTTATTTTCTCTTGAATTCCAGTTCCTTCAATATTCCGGTTGTAGTAACTCCCCTTTTAAACCTTGCCCAGTGTTCAAGTCTTATTATTATATCTGGTAATCTATTGTGCTGACAAGTTTATGATTTTTCTATGATGAGAAGATGAAAATAAGAGTGGTGACAACTTTTATGACATCAGTTTTAAACTCATTTTGGTTTATTTAGCAGTCATAATTAAAGATTTTATAGTACTTTTATTGTTCATCTCCATTGTATAATGTGTCCAGTTTTATAAACACTAATTCCTCAAGTATATCGCATATTTTGACCATATCATTCCCTCTCCCCACATCCAATACTCTTGCTTTTTGAAGAACTACTAGCATCACATAGACTGGTTAAGACTTCATTTATTAAAAGTGTATTTTCCTGAGCTATCATTTTTGGGCTGTAAATTTCTAATTTATGCTTGTTTTTGTTTTTATTTTGTTTTGTTGTGGTTTGGTTTTGTATAGTTTTTGTGTGCTGTGGTATCAGTAATAAACCACTTTTATTATTAGTGGTTTTTAGACTCTTTTTGATAAAAATGTGGAGAGCATGCCCAGGATTGATCATCAGCCCCTAACACTCCTACAGACTCATGCCTGAGCCTTCGGCCTCCTGCCTGGTGTTTCTCTCCGTGCACCTCTGCAGTTTCCTACAATTCTAATTCCCTGTCTTGGTTTCGGATGCAGTCCCTGATTTTCTCCTTCATGTGTTAACATTTTGTATTTTTCATTTGTAGGAGACAAGATGAAACTTATATCTTACAATTCCATTTCCTACAGAGTAGTTTAAATGGAAATAAGAAGTACTGGCCTTTTAATAATTGTGACTTCTAGCACACACCAGCAAGGAACTCTGTCACCATCCAAAGCCTGGATTTCACAACTGCATTCATGCGAAGTAAGCTTAGTAGATGAAGTGCTGATCTCTGATCTCTGGCTCTTTTCCTTTGAAGGAGGCCTCATGTTACCAGATAATCTAGACTGGTGACCAGGTCAACAGGAAACTCATAAGACACTCACTTATGTGGCTTAATGAGCTGTTCGTGCTAAGGATTACAGCAAAAGAGAACAACTGACAAAGATGGTGGGGATTTATACAGTAAACATTCTTTCTCTGTGTCTCTGCCTCTCTGTGTATGTCTCTCTGTCTCTCCTTGTCTCTGTCTCTTCATCTTTCTGTCTCTTGGTGGTCTCTTTCTGTCTTTTGGTCTCTCTCTGTCTCCCTCTGTCTCTGTCTCTGTCTCTTTGTCTCTTTCATTCTCTCTCTGGTTATACATTCCATTGATGTTTCTTGAAAATAAGAAGGCACTTTACTATTGTGTCCACTTAGAAAAAGAACTATAATAGTCTCAATTAGCAACTTAATGAGATTTAGAATCACTTGGGAGATTGACCTCTTGGCAATGCCTGTGGGGCATTATCTTTATTAAGTTAATTGAGATAGCAATAATTGTCTTTCATGGGTGCTATTATTCTCTGAGCCAGAATCCTGGACCTGTGCAAAATATCAAAAGTGTGCTGAGAACATGAAGTCATCTTGTTCTGCTTGTTGATTATGGATGTCATGTGACCTCATCCTAATGCCATGACTGCCCCACAGTGATATTCTTAAACTTACTACTTATAAACTAACTTACAACATTAAACTGTGGTCCAAAATATACCCCTTGTTCCTTAAGTTGCTTTTGTTGAAGTATTTTAATCACAGCAACAAAGAAAATAGCTAAGACAGAAAATAAGCCAATACAGATGTGGCTCTCTCAATTTTCATCCCAAAGCAATGTTCGATCTCTGTTGTTAGAGAAGTGATTATGGTCCAAAAAAGATATGAGAATTTTCTGACTAACTCACACCTTGAAGTAATACAGTTCTTACTGGTAATTTAGTCATCTCTATCGTGCATAAAGTTGCTCATTTACAAAGCTTTTTAAAAATGATTATATGGTGAAAAAAAAAAGTATTGTTCATTCTTAAGGAAGCACCACAATATAGAGCCTCATTGGATTTTGAGTGAGACATCCAAGAAGACCTCCCTTGGAGTGGTATGCAGGCATTGTGTTCCTCATGGATGAGTCTGGTCATCATGGGTTCATAAGGACATAGGAGCACAGTCAGACCATGGTCAGACATGCTATATCCATTGAATGTGCTCTTCGGAGTATGTGGCTTTCTCTCTTTCTATTCTTTGGGGCTCAGTTCTTTCATTTGTAAAATAAAGGAGATTAGATAAAGAGGACTTTCATGTTTAAAAGTATTTCATTATTATAGGAATTGATTCATAAACCCCACAGAAACTATACTTTTGTATAGAGCATTTTACAATGAAATGGTCTCACCTCTTGTTATTAAGTGTGGTTAAAACCTATCAACCATTGTCTCTTTGAAAATGCACACACACATACATACATACATACATACATACATACATACACACACACACACACACACACACAGATCATGTTTTGGTATTTTTAAAATTAGACACAGACAATGACTCTCAGAATGGATTTTTCTCTGCCAGGATTCTAAATGATGTATCCTTAAACTGTGATTTAAACAAGAACTGTTTTCTATCTGGATTTTCTAAAGTACCTTTAATTGGTTAATGAACAGCAAATCTCTTCTACTTAAGACTCACACATTGCTTCAGATGGTTCTGGTTTTGAAGGCTACATGATGCAGACCTTGGTAGAGACAGACAGCGCTAGAAAATCTGGGGACTAAGAAAAGGAAGAGGAAATCCTTAAGATGATTCCAATACTCCTTTTATATTTTGCTTCCAATTAAAAAAATTGGCAAGGTAACAAAAGGACCATCTTTTCTGATATTTACTCACGTGAGTGTGGTTGTGACAAATTTATCCTTGTGGATTTCAGGAGCTGAACTTTTAGGTTATATTTGACCTTGTACTTGAACTACAAATGACTTAATGATGAACTAAATAAAAATAGCCCTTTTTGAATTGAGATGGAGTGAGTTTCCACTGTTAGTTAGTGTGCCTTCCTTCGGAGAGAAAAAGACACAGAAATATTGGGTGTTTGAGGCTGGGTTTAACTACAAAGTTAGGCTCTGTCTCTAAGGAGTCAAAAGAGAAGCCCTGTGGGAAAGAGATTACAATGTTGGAAAGATGTTTCATCCAAAGCCAACCTGCAGTTGTTGCTCTGGTCCTTTACTGAATGATTCCTGTTAAAGGGCTTCGCTAAGGATAGGGAAATGAAGTGTTAATTCTGTTAGTTATACTAAAGGAGGGCAGATACCCTGTTGAGTGAAGAGTTGATGAGGTGAGGCGAGCTTCCATAGAAGATAGTGACAGGTGGGAACCACATTTCTTAGAGAGACAGTTGTGGTAAGGAGATAAAGAAAAACAAACAAACAAACAAAAAACCCTTTCCCAACTAAATGATCTATGCCTTTGGGTGATATTTTGCAAAGAAAAAAAAAACAGGATGAACAAGTCTTAGAAACATAAACATTCACTTTATATCTTTTAAAATAATCATGATTATGTGGAAAACATTGTATCTCACAGACAAGATGGCAGTCCTCTGTAGTTATTGGCTAAATGTACCAATTTCTTCCGAGGTGAGACTGTTTTATGAGTTATGTGGCATCCTTTAGATTTTGGCATCCTATGAAAGAGAGAACTATCTCAGGTTATCAGTAACCACATTATGGAGCTGCAGAAAACAGTGTGGTCCTGTAGCCTGTCTCAATAAAAATCCCCATTTTCTAGTGCTTTCCTGAAGCCACTCTCTTGAATATGGTAGCTGAAATTTTCCTGGCCCAATTGTTTTAGCTGAGTGAGCATGCTAACGAGGCAGACATTTAGCCATATATTTTGTTGAGCAAAAATAATAAGTAAATACTATTGTGTTTCTGGGGCAAGGAAGCATCAATTGTGCTGAGATCTGCTTTTAATGATTTGAGTATGTGGGATGGTTACCTGGGTGACTAAGGAGATGAAGAGACACGGAAGAATCAGACAAATCTTATGAATAGAAATTTGACCTCATTTTCTGGAAGGAGATTTTGAAGTATGGGTGGGATGTTTGGACTATTCTGAGGAGCCAGGAACATTTCTTTCTTTCTTTTCTTCTTTTAAATATCATAATAGTGGCTCCAGTGTATTACTCTCTGTTCAAACAATGATATACAAGAAGGTCAGTCCAAGAGCCCAAAGAGGTAATTTCTGAGGAAAATAAACAGGAAAGAAGGCAATTTAATGAGTTACTTAACATAAGACATGGGTGGTAAGTGGTTAAGTTTAAGGGAAGAGTTTGGCTGGCTATAGACCTGATTTGAAAAGCTTTCCAGTTTTGAAAAAAAGCTTCTATTGAAAGGTGAGCTAAAGGGCATCTAAATGCTGTTCAATTTAGCACCGAGGTTTGTAGGGAAGCCCAAGAACATATGATTTTAATCTGCATGGTGTTCTCTGTCCTTTCACTATAATTATATTGTTCTCCAAAGAGGGAGCCAAGTAAGCTGCAGAAAGAAAACCTGATCTCTCTACAGGAAGGAATCATTTAAAATGAAAGAACCCTTGATCACGATACTCAGGTCATCTCACTTCTGTTGGAGAATAGGCTCTTACAAGGTGATGCCTGTGCATAAATAGTTTTCTGAAGCATGGGGCTCTGCTCCAGGGGGAGAGTCTTGCTGGGGAGGTAGAGGTGAGTTTTTCAAGGCTAAGGTGGGAAGTGATGGAACTGAGAAGTTGTCTCTAGAACTGGTCTCTAGTTTATTGAGGAAAAAACACTCACAGGGGACTTCACTAGAGATTCATGAGGATTGAGGGAAGCCATTCCTCAGGTGTCCTGCATCTTTGATGAATTCAAGCTCTTGGAAGCTGTTACAGAGAAGAAAGAGAGAGAGGAAAGGAGGATTCCCAGTCCATTTATAATCAGGACAACACACTTGCCTGTGCCTTGCCTTGAATTACTCTCTGGACTTTCCCAGACTGGGTGAGGGCTGAGAAGTGGAGAGGATGCTGCTGGAATGCTGCTCAGGCCTGACTCCTCCCTAGATGAAGGTACTTCATTCATTTCCCCAACTCTCATAAGTGTTGCTTAATGATTTCAAAGTTCGGCTTCAGAACTCAGGAGGGCCTGTCTGAGACCTCTTCCCTCTGATGAGGCCCTACTGCTGCTGCTCCTGTGTATTTCTGAAAACAACGTAATATAACTGCCTTTAGCTGTCTGTTTGCTGGGGGTGGGAGAGGATGCTAAAGATGCTTGAAAATGACCAGGCTCAATAATGCTGCAGCATATCTGTTCATTACAGAAATGCATAACAAGAACTCACTAGATGCTGAGAATTTCAGGATGGAATAGCTAAATGGAGGCATCATAACACTTCAATGTCTTCTGGGTGAGTTTATCAAACTTGAATTTCTCCCTCTATTGTTTGGAATCGTCAACTAGAAATAATCCTAGAATGCTGTTTGTACACTAGTAGCTTGAAGTCCAACTTTATACAAGGTCAGTGGGATAGTTTTAATATTTCTATTTAGTTAGAAATATTAAAGAAGAATGAGATTTCACATGAAACCAAGCTTCTGGCTTCTTTTAAAATAGAAATTCCAATAACATAAGAGCTAAACTCCTAGAAGGCAATGATCATGTGCAAATAAATGCCGCAGACCCTTTGGGCCCCTTTGTCTGCGTGGAACGGGTCTCTAGTCGTGGGTGGACAAAGCGTAGGATGAGTGACAAACAGACGCACACAGGAGAGGTCGTGTGGAATCTGAATGTATTTTTCAAATCAAGCATCAGACTTTTTATGCAGAAGACAATAAGGAAGTTGGGTGACATACCCGCAAGGTACAAATGAGGTAACCGGATGCTTAATGACTCTTGCACAGAACAGAGGAAATGAAAACGCAAAGACTGGCAGGAACTGGGCAATGAAATAACTGAGACAGAGTCAGCCCTATCTAAGGTCAGCTATAGTCTTAGAAGCCAGGTGTGAGAACTTTTCACTCCTAGGGCAAGGGCTTTCACACCCAAGTCATGGTTCTAACTAGGGAGTTCTGTTCTAGCTAACCATCTCATGAATAATGCAATACTCTAAAACCACAGCCCGATCTACTTCCTAAACCATTGTAAATTCCTGTATATGGATGTAACTCAGCTATAGTTATAAGTATCTATTCTGGTTTCTCCTACGGTCAGAAACTTCTTTCTTCCTTGGTGATGGTAGATTCCTGTGAAGGGCAGTGACCTAACTTTTACTCAAAGAGATAGTGTAATACCAGGGGCAATAATGAATTCCAAGCCCAAGGTCTTGCTCAAGCACGATCTAGGACTGTTGGAACACTGGCGGACGGCTTTAGCTATGTCAGAATTCAATCTTAAAAGGCACTTATAATAGGATGGTACTGAAAGAGAGCACGTGGATCCATACACTAGACTAACGCGGGAATGGAGAATTAAGAGAACTCCAGACTCCAGGAGGAGAGCTTCCTTGAAACTCTTTTTGCCTCATGAGCAGCTTTTAGGCATCCCTGCCTGACAGGCTGACTCGACTGGAGTGCCGTGGCAACTAAAAGCAGTTTCCAGACTACTCTGCTGCATTTCCTACTGTGGCCTGTTGTATTATATATGGCTCACCTCACTTACTGCCTTGGAAACTCCTGTAGACATTTAAACTTGAAGCATCTTTCCCAATGACAAGGACCCATAGAGTTTGCTGTACTCTTGAAACCATTACTTGTGCCCTTGGTTTGAACGAAATTGGGGGAGCTTGCCCATACTTATTTGAGATGATCTCAAAAGTGTCCTTGTATCACTGTGACAAACACCCAAGGAAAACAATGTAAAGGGGAATACACTCACCTTGGCTCATGGATTCAGAGGTTTTAGTCTATAGTTGGCTGACTTTGGGTCTGAGATAAGGCAGGAGTCATTGCAGAGGCCTCAGAGATGCCTCATGGTGATGAGAAAGTAGAAGGAAGAGTTCAAGACCAGGTATATCTTTCAACATCAGTCCCCTCTGTGCCTACTTCTCCAACTGGCTGTAGGTTCCTAAAACTCCTTTGGCTATGACTGCTTCAATGTGGTTAATGAATTCAGAGTCCTCTTGCTTCAACAGCTCCAAATCTCCATTAACTGGCAACCTAGCCTTTAACACTTGAGCTTTGTATGTGGAGAACATGGGTGTTGTATATTTCAACGATAACAGTGGCTGCCATTATTTCCTTGAAGTAGATTACAGCACTGAGAAAAACATGATCTTCAGATAAATTTGATAACTACAAAAATCACTCTCTAATTTCTTTCATTCTTCTAAGAATAGTAATTCCGTGCCTATCATATGGGAAACATATAAATATTGAATTTGTATGGTGATGACTCTCACAGAGCCATATTTTCCTCTACCACTGAGAAAACATCCAGAGAGAGACAGGTGGTCTCCAGGCAGCAAAGGCTGAATTGGGGCTTGATTCGCTCCAGCCTGTCAGTGGTCAGTGCTGCAGCCTCCAAGCTGGCTTGATGTCAGCATTTTTCTGCAGAACAAAGAAGGATATAGAGTCAGTTGAGCCTTAGCAATAGTTTTCCTACTGTGAGTGACAAATTTGTTCTGGCAAAAAGCTAAGGACATTGCCTGGGCCAAGTTGGAATAAGACACCCAGCCCAGGAGGAAAAATCATATTCTCAGGCAAGAATTCTGCTGAGATCTTGGGAGAAAGGATATTGAGTCTAGGGCAGTGCTTGAGGTAGCTCGGGTAGTTTCCTCTAACCATTATCACCATGGACAATATGCTGATCTGAAATAGTCTCAGGCATGTCCATCCTTGTTCCCCGCAGTGTTTGATGCTGTTTCAGGAAGCTTAGGAGGTGTGGCCACATTGAAGAGTGCACACCCTCAGCTGTTACTTCCACCATGACTCACTGGGGCCAGCTGCCATGATGCCCTTCCCTGATGGACTCTAGCACCATGGAACTGTAAATCCAAACAAAACCTTCCTTCTATAGTTATCTTGATCATGGTACTTTATCACAGCAATAGAAAAGTAATACAGGCAAGAGAGTGCTACTAGAGAGAATGCCATGTCCTCTCTTGCTGAAACTCAACCATTCCTACCCTCTCCTCCCCTCGCCACCCCCACCATCCCTACTTCCCTTCTTTTCCCCACCCTCTTCATCTTCTCTCCTTCACTGGCCTCCTCTTCCCCTCTCATTCCCTCTCCCATTTTCCACCCTGTTCCTTCTTTTCTTCTTTCCTCACCTATTCTCCTTCCTTTTCCTTTATCCTTTCCTATCAATGATATTCAAATGTATTTAAGGGTATTCACAATTTGATTTGTATTCATATTAGCTTTGAAACAAGTGGCTCTTTCCTTTCAACAGAAAATACATTACAAGATTTGAGTCCTTTATGATAAATCTAAGCTGTTTAAATAGCATCCGGGACAAAGGATCAGTCTGTGATCAGGTATACCTCTGAACCATAATGCAGTGAAGGAACCAGGAACCCTGTATAAAGCCACCAAGGCCTACCACAAATAGACTCACTCAGAGCAAGGATATCTTCTCTATGAAGGGAGCCCACTTCAGCCCTCACTGTAGTAGCATGGCCTCAGTGAGGATGAGGTGACCTACCCCCATTAGATCTTTACCAGAGTAAACACTAGATAAATCCTAGACCCAGGAAGTTGGAATAGTGACAAACAGACACATTTCAACCAGAGATAAGCCTGAAAACTGATGATGTGTAAGAAAGCCAATAATTAGAAAACAGAATGAAGAGGCAAAAAATCTGCTCAGCTTGGGGGAGAAAAGTCAACGTTTTCTGTTGTAGAAAGATTTATTTATTCTTATTATTTTCCAGGGCTGAAGCTTTGTGGGGCTTTTTGAAAAGGCTTTATTTCCATTGTGCTCTGAGATAACCTTGCACTGTGTTTGTCCCTACGGTGTCAGGTGGGACTTATTTATTTAAATTTTTGTTTTTAGCTGTTAAGTTCCTTTTAAAATACAGGTTTTTACTGTGTAATCATTTTGTAGACTTGATGATGATGAGATGGTGATGGCTGCATGATGTCAAGGTCTGGGTCCCTGGTTAGTATAAGGAATGTTTGCCTTTGAAACAGAGACACAAGTTTTCCTTGTTAAGGTTCCAAATAGAGGCAAATATATAATTCTGAAATGTAAAATGATTTAATAAAATCTCAAACAAACCAAGTTTGTGTAGTACCTGAACCCGGACTTTGTATCCTTAGTTCTGTCTAGATTTGTTATTCCTTTTCCTTAATATAACTTGCAATAATCAGTTACACACTTCTCAATCCATTGCCCCTAGATGAACAGCTGCTCTTTAACATCCTTTCTATCATAGCCTCAGAACTTCAGTCACTATGTCTCAACTCTACTTTCTTATCTGCCATCCATTCTCTGCTCCTTGAAATCAGGCTTCTGCCCCTTCAACTCTACCAAAATCATTCTTTTCCTGTGCCTACCAAGACTCCTTTGTTCCTTTGTTTATACAGTGGATATCTGTTCAAGCCTTGGCTCACTGAAGCACTCCGATGCTTTGGTATTGTTAATTGTTTCTTCCTTCCTTCCAGTGATATAATTTCTAGGAGATCATTGTCGTTTGCAGCCACACAGATAAATTAACTCCTGGATCTTCTTCTACAGACATCATTAATATGAGATAGCCTGTATCTTCAGATGACTTTTTGAGTGTTTGTCTTCAAATCTATTGCTTTTAGACTATAGTACCTCAAAAGCATGCTTATTGGGCAATTTATAATGGCCTTAGATAAACCTTTTTTGGGGGGGTTAGTAAATTAGTGACAGAGTCTGTGGACTGTGAAAGGCAGCCAGTTACTGGTCGACTGAGGATTACTCTGGAGACCCAGTAGAAATCTGTACAAGGGACAGAACAGTGAGCCACATTCCCAAACATAGGCACTTGACACCACAGAGTCCCCAGTCCATAATCCTGTGACTATAAGTCACGCAGACAATGTCCTAAACTTCTGACATTCTGGCTTGATATATGACAATAGCCAGGAATGCTCCTCCCCACAGCTACCCTGCAACTGCAAGATAGCCCAGCCCACTATAAAAGGGGCTGCTTGGCTCCTCCCTTCTCTCTTAAGCTCTCACCTCTCTTATTCTTATCTCTAGTTCTCCTTCTCTCCCTCCCTTCCCCCCTCTCTCCACATGGCCATGGCTGGCCTCTCTCTTCCTACCTTCTCTCTTTCTTTCTGCCTTTCTACAATAAAGCTCTAAAACCATGGGCTATCTCTGCTCATCAAAATATGCCATGTTGGGGCAATAGAGCAGGCTTTCTTCTAAAGAGCCATGTCAAACCTCCCACCAGAAGGCCTTCCTGCACTCCAGCAGTGGCCGACAGCCAACCCAAGCTGCCCACTGAGCTAGCAGCCTGAGCTAGCCAGACCCTCTAGTCCCTGTGGTAAGCTGCCAGGGCTCCTCCCCTATCCTACTTTTGGCCCCTTGGGCCAGAGTCTGTCCAAGGGCCTGTTCTCAGCTCTTCCACCACATACAGCGATGTCTGGGATGTCAGAGACTGAAAACCAGTTGTCTCTGGCCTCTGTGATTGCTCCCTGTCTCCCTCCTTGGAATGGGGTTCCTTGACTTCCCACAGCCAGACACCAACATGGGCCACTTAGAGAGAGTGCAGCAATCCCCTGCAACTGCCTGCCCAGAGCAACTGGCAGGACATGGGTTCTCTCCCACCCCTTTATTTTCCTACACCAGCTGCCCAGAAGGGTCCACCCATGATTCACCTTCTTTCTGCTATGTAATGTGATCATATATGCTTTTGGAATCTTTGCTTGATTTCACCATTCTTAACGTTACATTTTCTCCCCTGGATTGTTACAATAGTCTGTCCAGTAGCTCACTCACAGGGCCCCCAAGTCATCCAAATACTACCATGTAATGGCATCTCACAGGAAGTGGGTAAGATTAATCTCAGTAACTATTCTCTAACCATTTTCCATACTAGCTTGTCATTCATAACACATGAAGAGAGCTTTAAAGTCTTCAGCCCAGTCACATGCCCCTCCTCCAGCAGGCATGCTACTTCCTTTGACTTCTTAAAGAAATGACTAGAAGGCAGTTGGTCTAACAGTGTCTCGAGTGGGAAAACTTTGATTGTTATGTCACCACTATGAGACGTTAATTTCTGTACTGAGTGACAGTGGTTCATGCAGTCTTTTCTGCCCACAGAGTGACTGCTGAGCTGCAGGTAGACTGTCCCCAAGGACAGTTTAGGAGATGAACTCCATCTCCTCAAAGAACACACGAAGCTTGAGGGTATTTCTAGGATAGGTAAGGAATAAAGGAAGACAGATTAAGCTCTCTGACCAGTCTCTGCATTTATTTTGTCAATAGTTTTGTTTCATGAATATTAAGAGTTTCCAAGTACTGACTTGCCAGCAAAGAGATTATCAAAAATTTTAGCAGACACCCAGACAAAAACTCATAGCTGAATTCTCAGCTAAGAGCTCCAGTTCCTTCTACATTAGTAACTTTTCTCATCACTCTTGACCAAACAAGCAGCTGATAAAAACAACTTAAAGAAAGAAAGATTGATTTTGTCTTAGGGTTTCTGAGGATTCAGCCTATGATTGCTGGGCTCCATGCATTTGGGGAGAAACACATGATACAGGAGAACCAAGGAAACTTTTTTACTTTGTCTCTGGATGGGAATCAGAGTGTGAGAGGAAAGGTGTGGGAAGCCAATAAACGCCATTACAAGATGGCGCTGGTTTCAATAAGCCGACGCCCATGAATATGGGTAAACAACCAATGTGCGCATGTGCAATAGAGTTTTTTGCCGAGTCACTGCCTGGCCCGAGGCATGTAAATAAGGTACTGAAAGCATAACCAATCAGGTATAGACACACCACTCCTAGGCCTATATAAGCAGCGCCATTTCTGGGGTTCGGGCTCTTTCGCCTTCACAGTAAAGCTCTCCCAATAAACGTGTGTAGAAGGATCCTGTTGTGGCATCTTTCTTGGTGGCGAGTCTGGCGCTCACAGAAAGGGCCAGGGGTAAGATATCCCTAAGGCTCTGTGGGAAGCCACATGTGCCGTTGCAGAGTGGCGCTGGCTACTGCTGGCCACCACGCATAAGTTTGGACAAACAACCAATGTGTACATATGCAGTAAAGTTTTTTGCCAAGACACTGCCTGGCCCGGGCATGATAATGAGGTTTTGAGAGTATAACCAATCAGATGTGAGACATGCAAATGAGGTATGATAATGAAGTTCTGTGAGGTACTGAGAGAGAGTAGCCAATCAGATGAGGAACATGCAAATGAGGCATAGTGCATAACCAATCCGGGTGTGAGACACGCTTCTCCTAGGCCTATATAAGCAGCACCAGTTCTGGGCTCGGGGTCTCTTCGCCTCTGCAATCAAGCTCTCCCAATAAACGTGTGCAGAAGGATCCTGTTGCAGCATCGTTATTGCTGGCCAGTCCGGCGCATGCAAGAAGGCTCCTCACCTATGACCTACTTCCTTTATTTAAGTCATACCTCTTAAAGATTTCAGAGTATTCTAAAACAGTACCACCATCTTGGGGCTATATGTTAACAGCATAAGTCTCTGGGAAGCATTTTATATTTAAAGTCTAACACTTTCACATCAACTGGAAGCAGAAAATTCTATAGTTGGTGTTTTTGTAAGTCTTATCCCTACCGATGTGGGGCCATAGGTGTGGGGGGAAGGAGGATTGGGAGAAAACCTGCCTCCTGTCAGAGTTCCTGTGCTCTGGGCAGACAGACGCTGAAGGATTGCAGCATGCTTTCCACATGGCCTTAGGTGGGTGTCTGGCTGCGTGAAGCCAGGGAATCTCACCTTGGCAGGGAGTGGACAAGGGGCAGTTCTAGATAACAGGTTCTCAGTCTCCAGCATCATATGCTGAATACTACAGAGGAGCTGAGAACAGAATGGGGGCCCCTGGGGGCAGAAGGGAGGAGAGGGCAGGGGGAGAGGGAGGTGCTATGTGGTTCCCACACAGGTGAGAGTCCTTGGTCAGTCTGTGGCTAGAGTGCAGGAAGGCCTTCTGGTGGGAGGTTAGACACGGCTTGTTAGGAGAAAGCCTATCTCATCGTTCAAGCAGGGCAGTCATTGATGAGCAGAGACAGTACATAGTTTTAGAGCTTTATTGTGGAAAAGCAGGTGGAAGTAAAGAAGGTAGAAAGAGAGAGGCAGGCCATGACCACAAGGAGAGAGGGGGGAATGGAGAGAGAGAAGGAGGGCTAGAGATGAGAGTAAGAATGGTGAAAGCTTAAAGAGAGCAAGGAGGGGGCCAAACAGCCCTTTTATAGTGGGCGGGACTATCTTGCTGTTGCCAGGTAATCGTGGGGAGGAGCATACCTGGCTATAGTCAGGTAACTGTAGGGGTGGAGTCTAGCCAGAATGTCCTTGTCTCAGCACTGTCTGGAAACAGGAAATTTTGCTACTGAAGTTCTTTCCTTCCACATGTGACTTTCCCTGCCACTGTCCCATGAGAAGTGAGCTTTTTTTTTTATCTCCAATGGTAATACTAAAAATGTCTGTGAGACAGCCACAAACAGTTTTCTTCTGTCTCTTGGAATAAGCATCAAGGTTTATCTCAAAGCATATGGGTTTTTTTTTTCTTTTTCCAATTTTTTATTAGGTATGTTCTTCATTTACATTTCAAATGCTATCCCAAAAGTCCCCTATACCCTCCCCGTCCCCCGCTCCACTACCCACTCACTCCCACTTCTTGGCCCTGGTGTTCTTCTGTACTGGGGCATATAAAGTTTGCAAGACCAAGGGGCCTCTATTCCCAATGATGGCCAGCATATGGGTTTTTATCTGATATTTCATTATAGATTTTTAGCACACAGCTGTCAACTGGACACTTTTCTTTAATGTGTTTCTATTTCACATTTCTTTGGTCAATGCTCTTTCTTATTTATTTACTTAATCACTTTAAGTCTGATTTCAGGCCACAATGATCTTTTCTAGTTCTATGCATTTGCCTACAAATTTTATGATATCCTCGTCTTTAATAGCCGAGTAGTATTCCATTGTATAAATAAACCACTTTTTATTTATCCATAGCCCATTATCCATACTGGAAATGATATCTAGGTCGTTTCCAGTTTCTGGCTATTATGAATAAAGCTGCAATGAACTTAGTTGAGCAAATGTTCTAGTGGTATGGTGGAACAGCTTTTGGGTACATGCCCAGGAGTTGTAGAGTTGGTTATTGAAGTGGAACTATTCACAGTTTTCTGAGAAACCGCCAGATTGATTTCCACAAGAGCTGTACAACTTTGCACTCCTTCTAGCAGTGGAGGAGTGTTTCCCTTGCTCCACATCCTTGCCAGCTTGTCCTGTCACTTGAGTTTTTGACCTTAGCCATTCTGACAGGTGTAAGATGGAAATCTTAGAGTCATTTTGATTTTCAATTCCCTGATGAGTAATGATGTTGAACATTTCGTTAAGTGCTTCTTAGCAATTACAAATTCCTCTGCTGAAATTTTCTGTTTAGCTCTGTACCCCATTTTTAAATTGGGTTATTTGATTTGTTGGTATTTAATTTCTTGAGGTTTTTTAAATTATATTTTGGATATTAGTCTTCTGTCAGATGTGAGGTTGGTGATGATCTTTTCTTTCTGTTGTCTGCTGTTTTGTCCTACTGATGATGCCCTTAGCCTTACAAAAGTTTTCAGTTTCATAAAATCCCATTTATTAATTGTTGATCTTTTTGCCTGAGCTGTTGGTGTTCTGTTCAGGAAGTTTTCTCTAGTACGAATGAGTTCAAGGCTATTCCTGACTTTCTCTTCTTTTAAACTTAGTACATTTAGAGTGTAGATGTGTAGAATTGAGATGTCATCTTGGTGTGTTTTCCCTTTGATGATTATGAAGTATCTTTCCACATCTGTTTTGATTCAATTTGTTTTCAAGTCTATTTTATTAGATATTAGAATGGCTATTGCAGCTTGCTTTTATTTTATCTGTTTGCTTGGAAAAATAATTTTTGAGTTCTTTACTCTGAAGTAATGTCTATCTTTGAGTTGTGTTTCTTGTATGCAGCAGAATGATGGATCTTATTTTGGCATCACTTCTGTTAGTCTGTATCTTTTTATTGTGTGGTTGAGTCCATTCATGCTGAGAGATATTAATGACCAGCTATTGTTAAATTCCATTATCTTGATGATGTTGCTGTTGTTGTTGGTGGTGATGGTGGTGGTGGTGGTGGTGGTGGTGGTGGTGAAGGGATGTGTGTGTGTGTGTGTGTGTGTGTGTGTGTGTGTGTGTGTTTGTGTTTTTCTGGGTGCTTCCCTTTATTATTTTGCTGGGGCAGAATTTATTTCATGTGTTATCTTGGGCATAATTACTTGGTTGGGTTGAAGTTTTCCTCCTAGAATTTTCTATAGGACTGGATTTGTGGCTAGACATTGTTTAAATCTGATTTTGTCTTGGAACACCTTGTTTCCTCCATCTATGGTGATTGAGAGTTATGCTTGGTATAGTAGTAGTCTAGTTTGGCATCTACAGACTTTAGAGACTGCAAGACAACTAACTGCCTAGGATCTTCTGGCTTTTTGAGTCTCTGTTGAGAAGTTGGATTATTTCAGAAAGGTCACTTGGCCATTTTCTCTTGCAGATTTTAATATTCTTTCTTTGTTATGTAGATTTATGTTTTGATATTTATGTGGTGGAAGGATTTCCTTTTCTGGTCCAATCTAATTGGTGTTCTGTAAGCTTGTTGTATGTCTATAGGCATCCATTTCTGTCTTTAGATTGGTGACTTTTCTTTTATGATTTTGTTGAAAATATATTCTGGGCTTTGGTGCTGGGACTCTTTATTTTTTCTATTTCTAATATTCTTAGGTTAGGTCTTTTAATAATATCCCATATTTACTGGATATTTTGTGTCAGGAATTTTTGGATTTAACATTTTCTTTGACTGATGTATTCATTTCTTCTATTGTATTTTCTATGCCTGAGATTCTTTCCTCCATTTCTTGTATTTTGTTGGTGATGTTTATGTTAGGAGTTCCTGTTCTCTTCCTTAGGTTTTCCATCTCCAGCATTCCCAGATTTTGTGTTGTTTTTTTTTTTTTTATTATTGCTTCTATTTCCATTTTCAGGTCTTGAACTATTGCACTCATTTCTTTTACCTGTTTAATTATATTTTCCTATATTTCTTTGAGAGATTTATTTATTTCCTTGTTAAAGGCCTCTACCATCTTTATAATATTGAATTTAAGGTCATTTTCTTCTTTATTTTTTGGTTGTGTTAGGATATCCCAGGCTAGCTATAATAGGATAGCTGCCATATTGCTCTGGCTCTTGTTGATTATGTTCCTACACTGACCTTTAGCCATCTGGTTGTCCCTGGATGCTCCTGGTGGGGAGGTCTGGGGAAGGCAGGCCTAACCTGGATGTATCTTATGCAGCAGGTCGTGGGTGGGCAGCCTTGAATGGGCAGCTGTGGGCTGAACAATAGTACTCAGGGGTCAGTACGTGTCTCAGAGTAGCTGTGCATGCCTAAGGGGGGAACTGGCAGTGGCAAGACAATGGAACTTGCAGGGGATGGGTGTGATGCACCCAGCTCTGGACAGCTGTGCATTCCCTAGGGAATTGGAGAGAAGTGGTTGGAAGGGTCACTTCTGGTACACTAGGCCTGATGAATGTGAGCTGATAAATGCTCTTAAGGACTGTATTACTTGGGCACTTTTTTTAGCTCCTTCATTGAGGACCCTGTGCTTCAATTGCAGCCCAATAGGAGGAACAACACTATGAACTAACCAGTAATCCCAGAGTTCCCTGGGATTAAACCACCAACCAAAGAAAACACATGGTGGCTCTAGCTGCATATGTAGCAGAGGATGGCCTACACAGCCATCAATGGGAGGAGAAGACATTGGTCCTGTGAAGGTTATATGCTCCAGTATAGGGGAATGCCAAGGCCAGGAAGTGGGAGTGGATGGGTTGGTAAACAGGGGAATGGGGGATGTAGGGGGATTTTGGAGGGGAAAATAGGAAAGGGGATAATATTTGAAATATAAAGATAATATCTAATAAAAGTTAAATTAAATTAAAAGAAAAGAATTGTTTTCTTTTTTTTATTAGATATTTCTTTATTTACATTTCAAATGCTATCCCAAAAGTCCCCTATACCCTCTCCCCGCCCTGCTCCTCTACCAACCCACTCCCACTTCTTGGTCCCGGTATAACCCTGTATTGGGGCATATAAAGATTGTAATACCAAGGGGCCTCACATCCCAATGATGACTGACTAGGCCATCTTCTGCTACATATGCAACTAGAGACACAAGCTCGGGGGATACTGGTTAGTTCATATTGTTGTTCCACCTATAGGGTTGCAGGCCCCTACAGCTCCTTGGGTACTTTCTCTAGCTTCTACATTGGGGGCTCTGTGTTCCATCCAATAGATGACTGTGAGCATCCACTTTTGTATTTGCCAGGCACTGGCATAGTCTCATATGAGACAGCTATATCAGGGTCCCTTCAGCAAAAGCTTGCTGGCATATGCAATAATGTCTGGATTTGGTGGCTGATTATGGGATGAATCCCTGGGTAGGGTAGTCTCTGGATAGTCCATCCTTTCATCTTAGCTCCAAACGTTGTCTCTGTAACTCCTTTCATTGGTATTTTGTTCCTTATTCTAAGGAGGAATGAAGTATCTACAGGTTGGTCTTCCCTCTTCTTGATTTTCTTATGTTTTGCAAATTGTATCTTGGTATTTCTGGGCTAATATCCACTTATCAGTGAGTGCATGTCTAATGAATTCCTTTGTGGTTAGGTTACCTCACTAAGGACAATATCCTCCAGATACATCCATTTGCCCAAGAATTTCATAAATTCATTGTTTTTAATAGCTGAGTAGTACTCCTTTGTATAAATGTACCACATTTTCTGTATTCATTCCTCTGTTGAGGGACATCTAGATTCTTTCCAGCTTCTGGCTATTATAAATAAGGCTGCTATGAACATAGTAGACCATGTGTCCTTATTACCAATTGGAACATCTTCTGGGTATATGCCCAGGAGAGGTATTGCTATATCTTCCAGTAGTACTATGTCCAATTTTCTGAGGATCTGCCAGACTGACTTACAGAGTGGTTGTACAAGCTTGCAATCCCACTAGCAATGGAGAAGTGTTCCTCTTTCTCACATCCTCACCAGCATCTGCTGTCACCTGAATTTTTTATCTTAGCTCTTCTGACTGGTGTGAGGTGGAATATCAAGGTTGTTTTGATTTGCATTTCCCTGATGATTAAGGATGTTGAAAATTTTTTTCAAGTGCTTCTCAGCCATTAGGTATTACTCGGTTGAGAATTCTTTGTTTAGCTCTGTTTGCTATTTTTTAATGGGGTTATTTGAATTTCTGGAGTCCAGCATCTTGAGCTCTTTGTATATATTGAATATTAGTCCCCTATCAGATTTAGGATTGGTAAAAATCGTTTCCCAATCTGTTTGTGGCCTTTTTGTCTTATTGACGGTGTCTTTTGCCTCATAGAAGCTTTGCAATTTTATGAAGTCCCATTTGTCAAGTCTGGATTTTACAGCAAAAGCCATTGCTGTTCTATTCAGGAATTTTCCCCCTGTGCCCATATCTTCAAGGCTTTTCCCAACTTTCTCCTCTATAAGCTTCAGTGTCTCTGGTTTTATGTGGAGGTCTTTGATCCACTTAGACTTGAGCTTTGTACAAGGAGATAACAATGGATCAATTTGCATTGTTCAACATGATAACCACCAGTTGTGCCAGAACCATTTATTGAAAATGCTGTCTTTTTTCCACTGAATGGTTTTAGCTCCCTTGTCAAGATCAAGTGACCATAGGTGAATGGATTCATTTCTGGGTCTTCAATTCTATTCCATTGATCTCCCTGTCTGTCAATATACCATGCAGTTTTTATCACAATTGCTCTGTAGTACAGCTTAATGTCAGGCATGATGATTCCACCAGAAGTTCTTTTATTGTTGAGAATAGTTTTTGCTATCCTAGGTTTTTTATTATTCCAGATGATTTGCAAATTGCCCTTTATAACTCAATGAAGAATTGAGTTTGAATTTTGACGGGGATTGCATGGAATCTGTAGATTGTTTTCGGCAGGATAGCCATTTTGACTATATTAATCCTGCCAATCCATGAGTATGGGAGATCTTTCCATCTTTTGAGATCTTCTTTAATTTCTTTCTTCAGAGACTTGAAGTTCTTGTCCTACAGATCTTTCACTTCCCTAGTTAGAGTCACAACAAGGTATTTTATATTATTTTTGAATATTGTGATGGGTGTTGTTTCCCTAATTTCTTTCTCAGTCCATTTATCCTTTGTGTAGAGAAAGGCCATTGATTTGTTTGAGTTAATTTTATATCCAGCTACTACACTGAAGCTGTTTATCAGGTTTAGGAGTTCTCTGGTAGAATTTTTGAGTTCACTTATAAATAATTTCGTATCATCTGCAAATAGTGATATTTTGACTTCTTCCTTTCGAATTTGTATACTCTTGATCTCCTTTAGTTGTGAAATTGCTCTGGGTAGGCCTTCAAGTATTATATTGAATAGGTAGGGAGAAAGTGGGCAGCCTTGTCTAGTCCCTGCTTTTAGTGGGATTGGTTTGAGTTTCTCCATATTTAATTTGATGTTGGCTACTGGTTTGCGGTATATTGCTTTTATTATGTTTAGGCATGGTCCTTGAATTCCTGATCTTTCCAAGACTTTTATCATGGATGGGTGTTGGATTTTGTCAAATGCTTTCTCTGAATCTAATGAGATGATCATGTGGTTTTTGTCTTTTAGTTTGTTTATATAATGGATTACGTTGATGGATTTCTGTATATTAAACCATCCCTGCATCCCTGGTATGAAACCTACTTGGTCATGATGGATGTTCATCTTGAGTGTTCTTGGAATCAGTTTGCAAGGATTTTATTGAGTATTTTTGCATTGATATTCATAAGGGAAATTGGTTTGCAGTTCTCTTTCCTTGTTGGATCTTTTTGTGATTTAGGTATCAGAGTAACTGTGGCTTCATAGAATGAACTGGGTAGAATACCTTCTTTTTCCATTTTGTGGAATACTTTGAGCAGATTTAAAATTAGGTCTTCTTTGAAGGTCTGATAAAACTCTACACTAAACCCATCTGCTCCTGTGATTTTTTGGCTGGGAGACTATAGATGACTGCTTCTCTTTCTTTAGGGGAAATGGGACTGTTTAGATCATTAATCTGATCCTGATTTAACTTTGGTACCTGGTATCTCTCTAGGAACTTGTTCTTTTCATCCAGATTTTTTAGATTTTTTTTTAGTATAGCCTTGTGTACTAGCATCTGATGATGATTTGGATTTCCTTAGTTTCTGTTGTTATGTCTCCGTTTTCATTTTTGATTTTGTTAATTAGGATACTGTCCCTGTGCCCTCTAGTTAGTCTGGCTAAGGGTTTATCAATCTTGTTGATTTTCTTAAAGAATTATCTTCTGATTTGGTTGATTCTTTCAATAGTTCTTTTTGTTTCCACTTGGTTGATTTCAGACCTGAGTTTGATTATTTCCTGCCATCTATTCCTCTTTGGTGAATTCGCTTACTTTGGTTCTAGAGTTTCTAGGTGTGCTGTCAGGCTGCTAGTGTATGCTCCCTCTAGTTTCTTTTTGGAGGCACTCAGGACTGTGAGTTTTCCTCTTAGGACTGCCTTCATTGTGTCCCATAAGTTTGGGTATGTTGTGGCTTCATTTTCATTAAACTCTAAAAAATCTTTAATGTCTTATATATCTCATCCTTGACCAAGGTATCATTGAGTAGAGTGTTGTTCAGTTTCCATGTGAATGTTGGCTTTCTATTATTTATGTTGCTATTGAAGATCAGTCTTTGTCCATGGTGATCAGATAGCATGCATCGAATAATTTCAATATTTTTGTATCTGTAGAGGCCTCTTTTTTGACCAATTATATTGTCAATTTTGGAGGAGGTACCATGTGGCTCTGAGAAGAAGGTATATTTTTGTTTTAGGATAAAATGTTCTGTAGATATCTGTTAAATCCATTTGTTTCATAACTTCTGTTAGTGTCCATTTGTCTCTGTTTAGTTTCTGTTTCCAGGATCTGTCCATTGATGAGAGTGGGGTGATAAAGTCTCCCACTATTATTGTGTGAGTTGCAAGGTTTACTTTGAACTTTACTAAAGTTTCTTTAATGCAGTGGCTGTCCTTGTATTTGGAGCATAGATATTCAGAATAGAGAGTTCATCTTGGTAGATTTTAGCTTTGATGAGCATGAAGTTCCCTGTCTTGTCTTTTTTGATAACTTTGGGTTGGAAGTCAATTTTATTCAATATTAGAATGGCTACTTCAGCTTGTTTCTTTGGACCATTTGCTTGGAAAATTGTTTTCCTGCCTTTCACTCAGAGGTAGTATGGGTCTCTGAGGTGGGTTTCCTGTAAGCAGCAAAATGCTAGGTCCTGTGTGAGTAGCCAGTCTATTAGTCTATGTTATTTTATTGGGGAATTGAGTCCATTGATGTTAAAAGAAATTAAAGAAAAGTAATTGTTGCTTCCTGTTATTTTTGTTGTTAAAGTTGGGATCCTGTTATTGTGGCTGCCTTCTTTTAGGTTTGAAGGATTACTTTCTTGCTTTTTCTAGGGTGTAGTTTCCATCCTTGTGTTGGTGTTTTGCCTTTAATATCCTTTGAAGGGCTGGATTCGTGGAAAGATATTGTGTGAATTTGTTTTTATGATGGAGTACTTTGGTTTCTCCATCTATGGTAATTGAGAGTTTGGCTGAGTATAGTAGCCTGGGCTGGCATTTATGTTCTCTTAGGGTCTGCATACCATCTGTCTAGGATCTTCTGGCTTTCATAGTCTCTGGTGAGAAGTCTGGTGTAGTTCTAATAGACTTGCCTTTATATGTTACTTGACCTTTTTCCCTTACTGCTTTTAATATTCTATCTTTATTTAGTGCATTTGTTGTTCTGATTATTATGTGTCAGGAGGAATTTCTTTTCTGGTCCAGTCTATTTGGAGTTTGGTAGGCTTCTTGTATGGTCATGGGCATCTCTTTCTTTATGTTTGGGAAATTTTCTTCTATAATTTTGTTGAAGATATTTGCTGGCCCTTTAAGTTGAAAATCTTCATTCTCATCTACTTCTATTATCTGTAGGTTTTTTTTTTTTTTCTTCTCATTGTGTCCTGGATTTCCTGGATGTTTTGAGTAAGGATCTTTTTGTATTTTGCATTTTCTTTGATTGTTGTGCCCATGGTCTCTATGGAATCTTCTGTACTTGAGATTCTCTTTTCCATATCTTGTATTCTGTTGCTGATGCTCACATCTATGGTTCCTGATTTCTTTTCTAGGGTTTCTATCTCCAGAGTTGTCTCACTTTGGGTTTTCTTTATTGTTTCTACTTCCCTTTTTAGGTCTTGGATGATTTTGTTCAATTCCATCACCTGTTTTGTTGTATTTTCCTGTATCCTTTGAAGAGATTTTTGTGTTTCCTCTTTAAGGGCTTCTACTTCTTTAGCACTGTTCTCCTGTATTTCTTTAAGTGAGTTAGTAATGCTCTCCTTAAGGTCCTCTACCAGCGTCATGAGATATGATTTTAAATCAGAGACTTACTTTTCGGTGTGTTGGGGTATCCAAGATTGGATGAGGTGGAAGTTCTGTGTTCTGATGATGGTGAGGGGCCTTGGTTTCTGTTAGTAAGATTATTACATTTGCCTTTTGCCATCTGTTAATCTCTGGAGTTAGTTGTTATAGTTCTCTCTGGCTGGAGCTTGTTCCTCCTATGATTCTGTTAGCCTCTGTTAGAAGTCCTGGGAGTCCATCTCTCTCATGAGTCTTTTTGGTCCAAGTACTCTCTGAGAAAAGCTTTTCTCTTGTAGGGCAGTTGCACAGAGTTCTGGTGCTCAGACCTGCCTCCTGGTTGAAGATGAAGGCTCCAAACAGGGCCTGTCCTAGAAGATGTGTTGCCTCTGCAGTCTATGTGCTCACCTGCACAGATGGTCTCCGAGGAATGAGGGACACAAAATGACTCTCTCACCTGCTTTGGCGGTCAGAGCCCTCCTGGGCAGACACCTCTCCTCTGGCAGGGAAGGTGCCCAGATGTCTGGAGCCCGAAATGGGGTATGTCCCAGAAGCTGTGTTGCTTCTGTAGTCCGTACTCTCACCTGTGCAGACTAGTCTCTGAGGGACCTGGGCTGTTTTCTTCTTTAAGAAAATTTTTACCCTTTCTATCTCAGTGAAGAATTGAGTTGGAATTTTGATGAAATTTGATTGAATTGATTGATTTGATGAATTTTGATTGAATCTGTAGATTGCTTTAGACAGGATAGCTATTTTTACTATATTAATCCTGCTGATCCATGAGCATGGAACACCAAGATACAATTTGCAAAACACAAGAAAATCAAGAAGAGGGAAGACCAATGGGTGGATACTTCATTCCTCCTTAGAATAAGGAACAAAATACCCATGAAAGGAGTTACAGAGACAAAGTGTGGAGCTAAGATGAAAGATGGACTATCCAGAGACTACCCTTCCTAGGGATCCCTCCCATAATCAGCCACCAAATCCAGACACTATTGCATATGCCAGCAAGCTTTTGCTGAAGGGACCCTGTTATAGGTGTCTCGTATGAGGCTATGCCAGTGCCTGGCAAATACAGAAGTGGATGCTCACAGTCATCTAAAAGATGGAACACAGGGTCCCCAATGGAGAAGTTAGAGAAAGCACCCAAGGAGTTAAAGGGGTCTGCAACCCTATAGGTGGAACAACAATGTGAACTAATCAGTACCCCCCAGAGCTGGTATCTCTAGCTGCATATGTAGTAGAAGATGGCCTAGTTGGCCATCACTGGGAAGAGAGGACCTTTGGTGTTACAAACTTCATATGTCCCAGTACAGGGGAATGCCAGTGCCAAGAAGTTGGAGTGGGTGGGTAGGGGAGGAGGGCGGAGGGAGGGCATAGAAAACTTTCTGGATAGCATTTGAAATGTATATAAAGAAAATACCTAATAAAAATAAATAAAAAAAGAAAAATTTCACCCAATTTTAAATATTTTTGATCATTATTATAGATAGCTTTTTTTTTTTTTTTTTTTTTTTTACTTTATTGGATATTTTCTCATTAACCCTCCCACTCCCACTTCCTGGCCCTGGCATTCCCCTACATTGGGGCATAGAGCCTTTAGAGGACCAAGGGCCCCTTCTCCCATTAATGTCCAACTAGGCTATACTCCACTACCTATGCAGCTGGAGCCATGAGTCCCAACATGTGTAATCTTTGGTTGGTGCTTTAGTCCCTGGGAGCTCTGGGGATATACTGGTTAGTTCATACTGTTGTTCCTCCCATGGGGCTGCAAACCCCCTCAAATCCTTACTCTAGCTCCTTCATTGGGTATCCTGTGTTCAGTCCCATGGATAGCTGTCAGCATCCACGTCTGTATTTGTCAGGCACTGCCAGAACCTCTCAGGCGACAGCTATAACAGGCTCTTCTCAGCAAGCACTTGTTGGCATCCACAAGTTTCTGGGCTTGGTGATTGTATATGGGATGGATCCCTAGGTTGGGCAGTCTCTGGATGGTCATTCATTCAGTCTCTGCTCCAAACTTTGTCTCTGTAATGCTTTCATGCATGTTTCATTCCCCCTTTTAAGAAGGATTGAAGTATCTACACTTTTGTCTTCCTTCTTCTTGGGTTTCATGTGGTTTGTGAATTGTATCTTGGGTATTCTGAGCTTCTGGGCTAATGTCCACTTATCAATGAGTGCATATCATGTGTGTTATTTTGTGATTGGGTTACCTTGATATTACATATTTTCCTCAATTACATTTCCAATGCTATCCCAAATGTCCCCCACACGCCCCACTCCCCTACCCACCCATTCCCATTTTTTGGCCCTGGCGTTCCCCTGTACTGGGGCATATAAAGTTTGCCTGACCAATGGGCCTCTCTTTCCAGTGATGGCCGACTAGGCCATCTTTTGATACATATGCAGCTAGAGTCAATATCTCTGGAGTACTGGTTAGTTCATAATGTTGTTCCACCGATAGGGTTGCAGATCTCTTTAGCTCCTTGGATACTTTCTCTAGCTCCTCCATTGGGGGCCTTGTGATCCATCCAATAGTTGACTGTGAGCATCCACTTCTGTGTTTGCTAGGCCCTGGCCTAGTCTCACAAGAGACAGCTATATCACAGTACTTGTAACAGAGGCTTGCTAGTGTATGCAATGGTGTCATCGTTTGGAGGCTAATTATGGGATGGATCCCTGGATATGGCAGTCTCTAGATGGTCCATCCTTTTGTCTCAGCTCCAAACTTTGTCTCTGTAACTCTTTCCATGGGTGATTGTTTCCAATTCTAAGAAGGAGCAAAGTGTCGATACTTTGGTCTTCGTTCTTCTTCAGTTTCATGAGTTTTGCATATTGTACCTTATATCTCGCTATACTAAGTTTCTGGGCTAATATCCACTTATCAGTGAGTACATTTCATTTGAGTTCTTTTGTGATTGGGTTACCTCACTCAGGATGCCTTTTTGTCTTATTGACAGTGTCTTTTGCCTTACAGAAGCTTTGAGTTTTATGAAGTCCCATTTGTCAATTCTTGATCTTATAGTAAAGGCCATTGCTGTTCTGTTCAGGAATTTTTTCCCCTGTTCCCATATTTTTGAGGCTCTTCCCCACTTTCTCTTCTATAAGTTTCAGTGTCTCTGGTTTTATGTGGAGGTCCTTGGTCCACTTGGACTTGAGCTTTGTACAACAAGATAAAATTGGATTGATTCTCATTTTTCTACATGCTAACTCCCAGTTGAACCAGCACCATTTGTTGAAAATACTGTCTTTTGTTCCACTGGATAGTCTTAACTCCTTTGTCAAAGATCTAGTGACTATAGGTGTGGTGGTTCATTTCTGGGTCTTCCATTCTATTCCATTGATCTACCTGCCTGTCACTGTACTAATACCTTGCCGTTTTTATCATAATTGCTCTGTAGTACAGCTTGAGGTCAGGGATGGTTATTCTACCAGAAGTTCTTTTATTGTTGAGAATAGTTTTGCTATTCTGGGGTTTGTTTGTTTGTTTTTGTTTTTCCAGATAAATTTGAAAATTGCTCTTTCTAAATCTAGGAATAATTGGTTTGGAATCTTTGAAATGGGGATTGCATTGAATCTGTAGATTGCTTTCAACAAGATGTCCATTTTTATGATATTAATCCTACCAACCCATGAGCATGGGAGATCTTTCCAACTTCTGATATCTTCTTTGATTTCTTTCTTCAGAGATTCTAAGTTCTTATCATTCCGATCTTTCACTTGCTTCGTTAGAGTCACACCAAGTTATTTTATTTTATTTATTTATTTTGTGACTGTTATGAAGGGTCTTGTTGCCCTAATTTCTTTCTCAACATGTTTATTCTTTGTGTAGAGAAAGGCCACTGATTTGATTGAGTTAATTTTATATTCAGCTACTTTGCTGAAGTTGTTTAGGAGTTCTCTGGTGGAACTGTTGGGGTTGCTTATGTATACTATCATATCATCTGCAAATAGTGATATTTTGACTTTTGTGTTTCCTCTTTAAGGGCTGCTACTTGTTGACCTGTGTTCTCCGGAATTTATTTAAGGGAGTTATTGATGTCCTTCTTATAGTCCTCAATCATCATCATGAGAAGTGACTTTGGATCCATATCTTGCTTTTCTGGTGTGATGGTGTATTCAGGACTTGCTATGGTGGGAGAGTTCTGTTCTGATGATGCCAAGTATTCTTGCTTTCTGCGGCTTCTCTTCTTAAGCTTGCCTCCCACCATCTGATTATCTCAAGTGCTCCCTGCCCTCTATATATCTGATTGTAACCTGCCCTTGCTGTAATCCTGTTTATGTCAGAACTCCTCAGAGTGCAGCTTTCTCTGTGATTCTGTGATTCCAGGATCCTGTGATCCTGAGATTCTGGGTGTGTCAGAGTTCCTGGGAGTCCGACTTCCTCTGAGACCCTGAGATCCTTCTGTGACCAAGCTCCTGGGATCCTGGGATCCCGGGATCCTAAGATCCTGGACATTTTAGAGTGTCTTGGAAGTGGTACCTCCTCTGGGGGCCCTGGGGCTGGCCACTGAGATCACAACCAATGTAGACCAGCATAGACTGTAAGGAACCCAAGCCATTCTTTAGGCAGGGTTCCTGCATTCCTGGCTCCTGGTGGTCCCAGTCACTCCCGGTGTTGTTGGAACAGATGTGTTCTCTCTGGTGATCCTAAGATTCTGGGTGTGCTAGAGAACCTGGGGAGTGGAGAATCCTTTGGAAACCATGGGACTGTCTGCTGGGTTTGTCACCCAAGGTGGCCTGGCTCTGGCACTGACCAAAAACCAACTACTCTTCTCAGTGCTCTTACTCACAGGCTATTTTTATCTGTGTGTGTGTGTGTGTGTGTGTGTGTGTGTGTGTGTGTGTGTGTGTGTGTGTATTCAACCCACAAAGCAATATTAAAATATGATTACTATTATTGTTTCCACTTTGAGTGTTGTTCCACTGAACCACAGGAAATGGTTATTGCAAGAGTAGATGCTAATTCCAAATCTAACACTTTTTCCATATGAATATTTTAAATTTGAAGACTGACAAGGAAGTTCAATTCTAATACATCTTCTACCATGTAATGAGCCTTTTATATTATGATAGTGTGACAATTATTTTTCAGACAAAAATGATATCTCTCCCTAGAGTCTTTTTTTTCTTAAAACTTAAAAATTAGAATATTTTTAAATGTAATCATATAACTTTTTATTTTTCATTACACTCACAACACCAGATGCCTAAATGGTAACTCAAAAGCCATCCATTGTCCCAGAAGAGTCATCAGGATGAAGCAGAGACTGGAAGCTTTTGAGGGTATGAGGAAGTTAGAAGTTAACCAGCATACTTACAGTCAATCAGTGGAAACATGAATTCATCAGCCTTCATGATGATCAAAGTCCTCAGTATGCAAAGAAACCAAACAGGTTTCACTAATTCAATAACATGGTCCAAAGAATATGAAAAGCCCCTGTGTCCTAGGATGTGGAGGGATAGGTGTCTGGTCAGTTGTAATTGATCTGACAATATGTTTGATAAACTCTGAGATAGGACCCAAGGAGGTAATTTTGGCAGTAAAGTATGTGCTGTAGAAGCAGGAAGACCTTAGTTCAATCCCTAGCACCCATGGTAAAGGGTCGACATGGTGGCCCAAGCTTGCTATCTCAGCCAGGGAGAAGTAGAGATGGGTGGATCCCCAGGGCTTGCTGTCCATCTGGCTTAGCTTAACTGATGAATCCCAGGTCAATAGAAAACTGCCTTACAAAACAAAATAGGTGGTACAGATGAATAAAATGTGATTGACATGTGCCCTCAAAGACACATGCCTCTGCATACACAATAGCATGCACCCTCTCCACAATTATAGAAATCATAAGTAAAGAAGAAACTTAGATATCAGAATGCCTTTTAATCAAAGCCATGCACCCTCTCTGTTTTGTTATGTACCAACAAAATTAATTTTTGTCAGACTCCATGCAGAACACTCAAGCAGGAGGGAGACTTGTAATTATTTTGGGGACAGTTTGGCAAAAAGTCAGCTCTTGCTGAATCGGTCAAGCTACTTAAAGCAGAAAAATAACCTCTTCAATTATTTGGCTGGGTGGTTTCCTTCCCTGCTTCAATCAATTTGTTTGACCATACATGCAGTAAATTCCCCAAATTCATGTTCATGCTACAACCTCCATGCAGTCTCTCATCACAGGATTACTAAGGAACAGGAGTACACGATTCTTCAGCCATTTAGTGGGTATGGCTGAGGATAAGAAATTAGAGATAGAGATATATTTTCATGCATTGTCTATTTGTATATGACATTTTTCTTTTTTTGGATAACAATATTTAAATTGATATTTTTCTGCTGATTGTTTTTTATACTAATAATGACTTTTTTCTCAAAAATCAAAACTTTCAAGTAATAGCATAATGTTTAACAAAACTCTTTAAGGTTTCAGATTCTGAATTAGGTAATTTGGACTGTGATAATATGAGTTCATCATTACAAGACCAGAGAAAAAGCTGGGCATTCATAGATCAGGCTGTGAAGAGACATGTACAGCATTTGTTACACAGTGCATAGTAGAAAAGCAAATTAATGCTTCCAAGAAGTGTGCTGTTATAGTTGTTTCTGCAATTTTGTAGTAAAATTGTCAAAGATACCAGAATGTATTTAGTGACATGTCCTCACTAGTTCAACAAACGCAGCCCCTGATAATTATAAATACAAAAATAAGACATTGGATGAGAAAAGATTCATGCTAAATTGGATATGATCGTGAAATGTAAATCAATATATTAAATGTCATTACTTGAGCCAGGTTTCAGACATGAAATTCACTGCTGGGTCCACCATATAATAAATCTAGACTTACATGAAATCTTATCAAGGATTTCCTCAGGGACAGGAGGTTAAAAGCATATGAAAAGAGGGAGATGCATAATCTGAGATTCTAGGTTCTGATTCTTTCATTTTAAAAATAATGCATTATTGGGGCTAGAGAGATGGCTCAGTGACTAAGAGTGCCTATTGGTTTCCCAGAGTTCTCAGCATACCCATCAGGTGGCTCATGACTTTCTGTAGGTCCAGTTTCAGGGCATCCAATGCCTCTTCTAATCTCAGCAGACACCTGCACTCACATGTGCACAGAATCATACAAAGGGACACACATGCACATATAATGAAAATAAAAATAAATCTTTAAAAATATTATTGGGGCTGAAAAGATGGATCATTAGTTAAGAGCACTCACTGCTCTTCCAGAGGACCTGAATTCACTTCCCAGCACCCACAGGGTGATTCACAGCTGTCTGTAACTCCAGTTCCAGGACATTTGACATCTATTTCTGGCCTCCATGGGCACTGTGTTTATGAGGTAAACAAGCATGTATGCAAGCAAAACACACCTACACATAAAACAAAACAAAATAAAATATATATTATAACATATAATATTCAGAATAGTTCTGATATATTTTTAAATGAATTAAAATATTGTCCTTACACTAAAGTTTTGGAATAACTGACTTCTCTTTAAATTTTGGATAGAGAGCAAATTTAGACTCATTTACTTCACTTAGGAAATTAGAAAAAATGGCCCTACCATTTAGTATTATTATATTAATTATGTGCAAACCTCTTAATTCACTGCTATAATAGTCAATGTTAACCTCACTTTTATATATAATATATTAAAGTGAAAAATGCAGAAGCTCACTGAATTTGTAAAACTCAGAATCAGACCACTAATTATGTTAGTCAGTGTGTCTGAGATAAACAAGTACAGAGGACAAGATTTGTTCTGGATCATGGTTTTAGAAATTTTCATTCACAGGCTGATAGTGACGTTGTTTTTAGGTTGGTGGTGAGGCAGAAATATGATAGAAGAAGGGCATGGCTTAAACAAACAAACAAAAAAAACAACCACCCAGCTCCTGGAAGCCAGGAAACAGAAACATCAAATGACTTATATCCAAGGAATAACATGTATTCTCAAAGCATGTATCAAATGACCCACATCTAAACACCTCTGGTAATCCATAGCTATAAACAATCCATTGAAGGATAATAGAAGTTAGAGACCTACTTATCTCATATCTTTTTAATACTGCCAAAATATGGAGAAGAAGCATTTAACACACAGGCCTTTGGAGGAATAATTCATGAGCAGCTGGTACTATGCTGGGAAATTTTTTTCTTAAAGCAGATAGTAGGACAAAAACAAGAGATAAATTCCTGTTTGTTGAAGAGAAAAAAAAAGTGGAAATCATATGACCCTTATAACAGAGAAACCTTTGAATTGGGTGGCATATAAAACTGATATCAGAACTTTTCATTATTATTTAATGTTTCTCTGATTCTGTCCACAGCCAACTTTTCAAATGAGTTTACATTTTGCCATTCCTTCACCTCCCTATCATTGCTTATCTCTTTAGAAAGAATGTTTATTTTGCTCATCAATTCACCAAATCATCCTTACCAGTATCAATTATTAATTGACACATGTCCTCTTATCAGCATGGGATCATATCTTGATTTTTTTTAGTTTTTTTAAAAATATTTTTATTAGGTATTTTCCTCATTTATATTTCCAATGCTATCCCAAAGTCCCCCATACCCTCCCCTCCCCCCCCCCCAGTCCCCTACCCACCCACTCCCACTTTTGGTGTCCTGTGAGATGGCATTTTTAGGATTTCGCTTTGTCAGTGATTATCCTTCTACCTGGCTTTGAAATGTTGACATTTGTCATGGCTAGATTCTGAGCCTTCTGTTCTTTATTCATTTTGTATCCAGCCCCCTTGACTTTAAGTATTGCATATATTCTGAAAAATCTGTTACTCTAAATGACCTATATGATGTCTTTAGGTAGATGCCCATTTGACATCCCTGATTTTTGCTCTTTCACCAAATATGCTTTTATTCTCCCTTATCCATTATAGTAAAGCATTATTGTCAGATTGCTCAAGTGAGAGTTTGGGAATTATACTTTAAAAAAGTATTTCTAACTTGTTTGATGTGTTATTATTTGAAAGGTATTCCTATGTATCTATCTATAAATTTATGTATCTATGTGTCCATCTATCTATCTCTATCTATCTATCTATCTATCTATCTATCTATCTATCTATCTATTTATCTAATGTATATATATATATATATATATATATATATATATATATATGTATGTATACACACATATACGTGTATATATGTGTGTGTGTATGTGCTTGTGTAAGTCTGTATGCACCACATGTGTGCAGGAGCCCCCTAGAAGCCAGAAAAGCATATCATATATCAGGGAACTTTAGTTACAGGCTCTTTGAGTCACCATCTGGATGTTGGGAGTTGAATCCAGGTACTCTACAAGAACAATATGTGGTCTTACCACTGAACCATCTTTCCAGCCATAGTCATTGTCATTTTTGTCTACTTATTTACTCATAAATTAGAAATGCCTAAGTTGTTTCATCAAAGCAAAATAGAAACACTACTACTTCCCAAAGAACAAGAAAAATATCCTATAATTTTTCATGTTCCTGACATTAGTGCCACCTTACTCTCAATCCCATCTGCATCTCATATGAACTATATGCTGATCTTTCTCTTTGTGTCTATTGGACATCATAGTCTGCCAGAATGGTGTTTCTTGATCACACATAAGTATTAAAATAAAAGAATACAAATTAAAATTGCGTTTAAAATACCAAAGTTTTAGAACACACCCTGTTGCCTGAACTGTGAAGAAACAGGCATTCAAATGTGCCTACTGGTGTGCAAGGCAATGCTGGCATTACAGAGGATTTTAGCTGCATCTATTTAAATTACGAATACATTTACCACTTGACCTAGCAATTCCACTTCTGGGAATTTATCCTGCAAATATGTTGGAGTATGTGTAAATGAAGAAAATAAAATATTACTCATCTCAGCAGGGTTTGCAATAACAGGACACTGGAAATTACCTGTTTTTTCAGTGTATCTGGAAACTATTCACTAATAGGAGATTGTTTAACATCAATGGTGCATCTGCATAATAGAGCATTACATCAGTAGGGAAGGGTGGAGAAAACTTGGATGCAACAGATTGAGAAAAATATCCTGGATAGATCATTAAATAAAAACAGCAAGATGTGGTGAGTGGATATGATACCACATTGTTCACAAAAGTCTGGCATGTTGGTTTGTGTCTATAATTCCAACCAACAAGAGGTGAGACAGAAGATTCTCTAGTCAAGTCCAGCCTGTGTTGTGATGAGATACTATCTCCAAAAATTAAAACAAAAATAAAAGCAAATATTACCTGGGGATGTAGATCAGTTTTTGCCTAGAGTGAATAAGGCCACAACCAGGAAAAGATGTGTTACAAGTCTACAGACTTCTATTTACTTATATAAACTTGGAAAAGATTATACAGACAGCACAAAAATCCTCTCTGTTAGGTGGGCAGTTATAGTAGGTAGGATGCACAAGACAAGGCAGATATGAAGCAGTTTCTTAGTAAGTGATTATTTGGTGGCTTTTATTTATGAACTATGTAAACCTCTTGTTTAGTTAAAAATAAGGTAAAATAAAATTATGTGTGCATGCTGTAAGTCTCCAATTTCAAATCTCTTTTCTTCCAAGTTGTGTGTGTGTGTGTGTGTGTGTGTGTGTGTGTGTGTGTGTGTGTGTGTTGAGCACAGGGGTGTCTGTGTATGCACACATTTTTTGTGTTAGTATTTATGTATCTACATATATGCATAGAAAAATATTATCAGGAGCACCATTGTTGCCTCTTTTGTTCCCAAATGTCCAGCAAAGATTTCCACATGCAAATCTTTTGTGTGAATGGATGGTTTGTGAAAAGATGGGTTGGGGGAAGATAATGTAGGGAGAATTCTGTGGTTGTTATCCCGGTTGCAAGTCAAGCTACCACAAGTGGGTCAATGAGACAACCAGAAACAACTAATTTGGGTGAAGTGTGGTTGTAAACCACAGATATGTATATACCCTGTGAATTTACAGAATTCTCCAAAATAGAGTAGAATGGGCTTTATGCAAATTTTTAAAACAGATTTTTATGTGGTAACTTGTCCCCAGTTAACAAGAAGGTTAAAAAATTCTGCTTGTAGAGTCTAATTCCTTAGTATCTACAAACCTAAACAACTACTTTTAAAACAGTGGATTTACTGTGACATTTTCAGACATGCATACCATGTACTTTGCTCATGTTCAACACCACATTCCCTTCTTGTTTCTCCTTCTCAAATACAACTTATTTTCACCACTGACCCAAATATGTACTAACCTCTTTCTGAGTGTAGCTTATTTCACTTAATGTGATGATTATCACGTTACTCATTGCCTATAAATGCTCCAACTTCTGTCTTCGTTTACTTCATTGTGTATTCAAACCATTCTTTATCTGTTACTCTCTTGATAGACACATATGCGGATTCTGTATCTGACCCATTGAGAACTGTGGCTGGTACAGTGGAAGAGATATGCGGTTCTCTCTGTAGTATACTGACTTAGATTCCTCTTCAAGGCACACACCCAGGAATAGTACAGCTGAATCATGAGAGAGAGAGAGAGAGAGAGAGAGAGAGAGAGAGAGAGAGAGAGAGAGAGAGAGAGAGAGAGAGAGTTCTAGGTTTAGTTTCTTTAGGGAAACTTCAAACAGATTTCATACAGGTTACACTAATTTTTACTTCCTCTAGCAGCAAATAAAAGCATCCCAGCTAGTCCCACCCCATGTTCTAGTAGCACTTGCAATTTCTTCTCTTTTTAGCCATTCTCTTATGTGGTCAGATGGATTTGCAATGATGGTTTGATTTATATTTCCCTAATGGCTAGTGACAGTACACATTTTTCATTTATATAACAACCCTTAGCATTTCTTCTTTTGTGAATTTCTATTTCATTCATATGATCATTTATTGATTTCTTACCTAATTTTTTATACAAATGTAACATAGAAAGGAATAGCATGGATCTTAACAAATAACAAAGTGTTGAATGTTATATATAAGAAAGAAAAAAGATGAAACTTTTTTATTAAACTAATAAAAATTATTTTAAAATATACAACTCAGTATTGACATTTTTAAATCATCTAAATAATTTATAAGAGTTAAATACCTCTTAAATATACATGATATCTTCTGAAGCTAAAAGTAATATGTACTCAGCCAGTTTTTAAAAATCTATTTGGAACATTGAACATGATAGAAGTAGAAAATAGGAACTTAGGAAATTAGTCTGAACAGGTGAGAGGGTGCGCCAGAGAACCTGACAGCCTCTGGATCAGGCAGAAGCACAGAGGGGCTGAGGCAGCACCCTGTGTGGGCCGGGGACAGCCGGCCACCTTCCGGACCGGAGGACAGGTGCCCGCCCGGCTGGGGAGGCGACCTAAGCCACAGCAGCAGCGGTCGCCATCTTGGTCCGGGACCCGCCGAACTTAGGAAATTAGTCTGAACAGGTGAGAGGGTGCGCCAGAGAACCCGACAGCTTCTGGAACAGGCGGAAGCACAGAGGCGCTGAGGCAGCACCCTGCGTGGGCCGGGGACAGCCGGCCACCTTCCGGACCAGAGGACAGGTGCCCACCCGGCTGGGGAGGCGGCCTAAGCCACAGCAGCAGCGGTCGCCATCTTGGTCCGGGACCCGCCGAACTTAGGAAATTAGTCTGAACAGGTGAGAGGGTGCGCCAGAGAACCTGACAGCCTCTGGAACAGGCAGAAGCACAGAGGGGCTGAGGCAGCACCCTGTGTGGGCCGGGGACAGCCGGCCACCTTCCGGACCGGAGGACAGGTGCCCGCCCGGCTGGGGAGGCGACCTAAGCCACAGCAGCAGCGGTCGCCATCTTGGTCCGGGACCCGCCGAACTTAGGAAATTAGTCTGAACAGGTGAGAGGGTGCGCCAGAGAACCCGACAGCTTCTGGAACAGGCGGAAGCACAGAGGCGCTGAGGCAGCACCCTGCGTGGGCCGGGGACAGCCGGCCACCTTCCGGACCAGAGGACAGGTGCCCACCCGGCTGGGGAGGCGGCCTAAGCCACAGCAGCAGCGGTCGCCATCTTGGTCCGGGACCCGCCGAACTTAGGAAATTAGTCTGAACAGGTGAGAGGGTGCGCCAGAGAACCCGACAGCTTCTGGAACAGGCGGAAGCACAGAGGCGCTGAGGCAGCACCCTGCGTGGGCCGGGGACAGCCGGCCACCTTCCGGACCAGAGGACAGGTGCCCACCCGGCTGGGGAGGCGGCCTAAGCCACAGCAGCAGCGGTCGCCATCTTGGTCCGGGACCCGCCGAACTTAGGAAATTAGTCTGAACAGGTGAGAGGGTGCGCCAGAGAACCCGACAGCTTCTGGAACAGGCAGAAGCACAGAGGCGCTGAGGCAGCACCCTGTGTGGGCCCGGGGACAGCCGGCCACCTTCCGGACCGGAGGACAGGTGCCCGCCCGGCTGGGGAGGCGACCTAAGCCACAGCAGCAGCGGTCGCCATCTTGGTCCCGGGACTCCAAGGAACTTAGGAATTTAGTCTGCTTAGGTGAGAGTCTGTACCACCTGGGAACTGCCAAAGCAACACAGTGTCTGAGAAAGGTCCTGTTTTGGGCCTTCTTCTTCGGCCAGGAGGAGGTCCAAATACAAGATATCTGCGCACCTTCCCTGTAAGAGAGCTTGCCAGCAGAGAGTGCTCTGAGCACTGAAACTCAGAGGAGAGAATCTGTCTCCCAGGTCTGCTGATAGACGGTAACAGAATCACCAGAAGAACAATCTCTAAACAGAGTCAACTATAACTACTAACTCCAGAGATTACCAGATGGCGAAAGGTAAACGGAGGAATCTTACTAACAGGAACCAAGACCACTCACCATCACCAGAACCCAGCACACCCACTTCGCCCAGTCCAGGGAACCCCAACACACCTGAGAACCTAGACCTAGATTTAAAAGCATATCTCATGATGATGGTAGAGGACATCAAGAAGGACTTTAATAAATCACTTAAAGAAATACAGGAGAACACTGCTAAAGAGTTACAAGTCCTTAAAGAAAAACAGGAAAACACAATCAAACAGGTAGAAGTCCTTACAGAAAAAGAGGAAAAAACATACAAACAGGTGATGGAAATGAACAAAACCATACTAGACCTAAAAAGGGAAGTAGACACAATAAAGAAAACTCAAAGCGAGGCAACACTAGAGATAGAAACCCTAGGAAAGAGATCTGGAACCATAGATTTGAGCATCAGCAACAGAATACAAGAGATGGAAGAGAGAATCTCAGGTGCAGAAGATTCCATAGAGAACATCGGCACAACAATCAAAGAAAATGGAAAATGCAAAAAGATCCTAACTCAAAATATCCAGGAAATCCAGGACACAATAAGAAGACCAAACGTACGGATAATAGGAGTGGATGAGAATGAAGATTTTCAACTCAAAGGTCCAGCAAACATCTTCAACAAAATTATTGAAGAAAACTTCCCAAATCTAAAGAATGAGATGCATATGAACATACAAGAAGCCTACAGAACTCCAAATAGACTGGACCAGAAAAGAAATTCCTCCCGACACATAATAATCAGAACATCAAATGCATTAAATAAAGATAGAATACTAAAAGCAGTAAGGGAAAAAGGTCAAGTAACATATAAAGGCAAGCCTATCAGAATTACACCAGATTTTTCACCAGAGACTATGAAAGCCAGAAGAGCCTGGACAGATGTTATACAGAAACTAAGAGAACACAAACTGCAGCCCAGGCTACTATACCCAGCCAAACTCTCAATTATCATAGAGGGAGAAACCAAAGTATTCCACGACAAAACCAAATTCACGCATTATCTCTCCACGAATCCAGCCCTTCAAAGGATAATAACAGAAAAAAACCAATACAAGAACGGGAACAACGCCCTAGAAAAAACAAGAAGGTAATCCCTCAACAAACCTAAAAGAAGACAGCCACAAGAACAGAATGCCACCTTTAACAACTAAAATAACAGGAAGCAACAATTACTTTTCCTTAATATCTCTTAACATCAATGGTCTCAACTCGCCAATAAAAAGACATAGACTAACAAACTGGCTACACAAACAAGACCCAACATTTTGCTGCTTACAGGAAACTCATCTCAGAGAAAAAGATAGACACTACCTCAGAATGAAAGGCTGGAAAACAATTTTCCAAGCAAATGGTATGAAGAAACAAGCAGGAGTAGCCATCCTAATATCTGATAAGATTGACTTCCAACCCAAAGTCATCAAAAAAGACAAGGAGGGACACTTCATTCTCATCAAAGGTAAAATCCTCCAAGAGGAACTCTCAATTCTGAATATCTATGCTCCAAATACAAGAGCAGCCACATTCACTAAAGAAACTTTAGTAAAGCTCAAAGCACACATTGCGCCTCACACAATAATAGTGGGAGACTTCAACACACCACTTTCACCAATGGACAGATCATGGAAACAGAAACTAAACAGGGACACACTGAAACTAACAGAAGTGATGAAACAAATGGATCTGACAGATATCTACAGAACATTTTTCCCTAAAACAAAAGGATATACCTTCTTCTCAGCACCTCATGGTACCTTCTCCAAAATTGACCACATAATAGGTCACAAATCAGGCCTCAACAGATTCAAAAATATTGAAATTGTCCCATGTATCCTATCAGATCACCATGCACTAAGGCTGATCTTCAATAACAAAATAAATAACAGAAAGCCAACATTCACATGGAAACTGAACAACACTCTTCTCAATGATACCTTGGTCAAGGAAGGAATAAAGAAAGAAATTAAAGACTTTTTAGAGTTTAATGAAAATGAAGCCACAACGTACCCAAACCTTTGGGACACAATGAAAGCATTTCTAAGAGGGAAACTCATAGCTATGAGTGCCTTCAAGAAAAAACGGGAGAGAGCACATACTAGCAGCTTGACAACACATCTAAAAGCTCTAGAAAAAAAGGAAGCAAATTCACCCAAGAGGAGTAGACGGCAGGAAATAATCAAACTCAGGGGTGAAATCAACCAAGTGGAAACAAGAAGAACTATTCAAAGAATTAACCAAACGAGGAGTTGGTTCTTTGAGAAAATCAACAAGATAGATAAACCCTTAGCTAGACTCACTAAAGGGCACAGGGACAAAATCCTAATTAACAAAATCAGAAATGAAAAGGGAGACATAACAACAGATCCTGAAGAAATCCAAAACACAATCAGATCCTTCTACAAAAGGCTATACTCAACAAAACTGGAAAACCTGGACGAAATGGACAAATTTCTGGACAGATACCAGGTACCAAAGTTGAATCAGGATCAAGTTGACCTTCTAAACAGTCCCATATCCCCTAAAGAAATAGAAGCAGTTATTAATAGTCTCCCAGCCAAAAAAAGCCCAGGACCAGACGGGTTTAGTGCAGAGTTCTATCAGACCTTCAAAGAAGATCTAACTCCAGTTCTGCACAAACTTTTTCACAAGATAGAAGTAGAAGGTATTCTACCCAACTCATTTTATGAAGCCACTATTACTCTGATACCTAAACCACAGAAAGATCCAACAAAGGTAGAGAACTTCAGACCAATTTCTCTTATGAACATCGATGCAAAAATTCTTAATAAAATTCTCGCTAACCGAATCCAAGAACACATTAAAGCAATCATCCATCCTGACCAAGTAGGTTTTATTCCAGGGATGCAGGGATGGTTTAATATACGAAAATCCATCAATGTAATCCATTATATAAACAAACTCAAAGACAAAAACCACATGATCATCTCGTTAGATGCAGAAAAAGCATTTGACAAGATCCAACACCCATTCATGATAAAAGTTCTGGAAAGATCAGGAATTCAAGGCCAATACCTAAACATGATAAAAGCAATCTACAGCAAACCAGGAGCCAACATCAAAGTAAATGGAGAGAAGCTGGAAGCAATCCCACTAAAATCAGGGACTAGACAAGGCTGCCCACTTTCTCCCTACCTTTTCAACATAGTACTTGAAGTATTAGCCAGAGCAATTCGACAACAAAAGGAGATCAAGGGGATACAAATTGGAAAAGAGGAAGTCAAAATATCACTTTTTGCAGATGATATGATAGTATATATAAGTGACCCTAAAAATTCCAACAGAGAACTCCTAAACCTGATAAACAGCTTCGGTGAAGTAGCTGGATATAAAATTAACTCAAACAAGTCAATGGCCTTTCTCTACACAAAGAATAAACAGGCTGAGAAAGAAATTAGGGAAACAACACCCTTCTCAATAGCCACAAATAATATAAAATATCTCGGCGTGACTCTAACGAAGGAAGTGAAAGATCTGTATGATAAAAACTTCAAGTCCCTGAAGAAAGAAATTAAAGAAGATCTCAGAAGATGGAAAGATCTCCCATGCTCATGGATTGGCAGGACCAACATTGTAAAAATGGCTATCTTGCCAAAAGCAATCTACAGATTCAATGCAATCCCCATTAAAATTCCAACTCAATTCTTCAACGAATTAGAAGGAGCAATTTGCAAATTCATCTGGAATAACAAAAAACCGAGGATAGCAAAAACTCTTCTCAAGGATAAAAGAACCTCTGGTGGAATCACCATGCCTGACCTAAAGCTTTACTACAGAGCAATTGTGATAAAAACTGCATGGTACTGGTATAGAGACAGACAAGTGGACCAATGGAATAGAATTGAAGACCCAGAAATGAACCCACACACCTATGGTCACTTGATCTTCGACAAGGGAGCCAAAACCATCCAGTGGAAGAAAGACAGCATTTTCAACAATTGGTGCTGGCACAACTGGTTGTGATCATGTAGAAGAATGCGAATCGATCCATACTTATCTCCTTGTACTAAGGTCAAATCTAAGTGGATCAAGGAACTTCACATAAAACCAGAGACACTGAAACTTATAGAGGAGAAAGTGGGGAAAAGCCTTGAAGATATGGGCACAGGGGAAAAATTCCTGAACAGAACAGCAATGGCTTGTGCTGTAAGATCGAGAATTGACAAATGGGACCTAATGAAACTCCAAAGTTTCTGCAAGGCAAAAGACACTGTCTATAAGACAAAAAGACCACCAACAGACTGGGAAAGGATCTTTACCTATCCTAAATCAGATAGGGGACTAATATCCAACATATATAAAGAACTCAAGAAGGTGGACCTCAGAAAATCAAATAACCCCCTTAAAAAATGGGGCTCAGAACTGAACAAAGAATTCTCACCTGAGGAATACCGAATGGCAGAGAAGCACCTGAAAAAATGTTCAACATCCTTAATCATCAGGGAAATGCAAATCAAAACAACCCTGAGATTCCACCTCACACCAGTGAGAATGGCTAAGATCAAAAATTCAGGTGACAGCAGATGCTGGCGAGGATGTGGAGAAAGAGGAACACTCCTCCATTGTTGGTGGAATTGCAGGCTTGTACAACCACTCTGGAAATCAGTCTGGCGGTTCCTCAGAAAATTGGACATAGTACTACCGGAGGATCCAGCAATACCTCTCCTGGGCATATATCCAGAAGAAGCCCCAACTGGTAAGAAGGACACATGCTCCACTATGTTCATAGCAGCCTTATTTATAATAGCCAGAAACTGGAAAGAACCCAGATGCCCCTCAACAGAGGAATGGATACAGAAAATGTGGTACATCTACACAATGGAGTACTACTCAGCTATTAAAAAGAATGAATTTATGAAATTCCTAGCCAAATGGATGGACCTGGAGAGCATCATCCTGAGTGAGGTAACACAATCACAAAGGAACTCACACAATATGTACTCACTGATAAGTGGATACTAGCCCAAAACCTAGGATACCCACGATATAAGATACAATTTCCTAAACACATGAAACTCAAGAAAAATGAAGACTGAAGTGTGGACACTATGCCCCTCCTTAGAAGTGGGAACAAAACACCCATGGAAGGAGTTACAGAAACAAAGTTTGGAGCTGAGATGAAAGGATGGACCATGTAGAGACTGCCATATCCAGGGATCCACCCCATAATCAGCATCCAAACGCTGACACCATTGCATATACTAGCAAGATTTTATCGAAAGGACCCAGATGTAGCTGTCTCTTGTGAGACTATGCCGGGGCCTAGCAAACACAGAAGTGGATGTTCACAGTCAGCTAATGGATGGATCACAGGGCTCCCAATGGAGGAGCTAGAGAAAGTACCCAAGGAGCTAAAGGGATCTTCAACCCTATAGGTGGAACAACACTATGAACTAACCAGTACCCCTGAGCTCTTGACTCTAGCTGCATATGTATCAAAAGATGGCCTAGTCGGCCATCACTGGAAAGAGAGGCCCATTGGACACGCAGACTTTGTGTGCCCCGGTACAGGGGAACGCCAGGGCCAAAGGGGGGGAGTGGGTGGGTAGGGGAGTGGGGGTGGGTGGGTAAGGGGGACTTTTGGTATAGCATTGGAAATGTAAATGAGCTAAATACCTAATAAAAAATGAAAAAAAAAAAAAAAAAAAAAAAAAAAAAAGAAGTAGAAAATAATCTCTTATGAAGTCCTCTATGAGAGGAAATTGTGACAAGTTCCTGATTAGACAGAAAATGTTCCATCTCCCTGGGAGAATGCACAGCTTAACTGTGGCTTCATAGAACAAATTTGGTAGTGCTCTTATGTTTCTATATTGTCTACTAGTTTAAAGAATATTGGTATGCAGGGTCATGGGTGTAGGGGAAGAGGGGGGAGGGAGAGAGCCTGTGTCTGGCCAGAGTTCCTGTGCTCTGGGCAGGCAGATGTGGGAGGACTGCCGAACATTTTCCATGCAGCCCCAGGTGGACAATCTGGCTGTGTGAAGCCATTGACCCTACACAGCATGGGTCAATGAAACCCCCAGTATCAGGTTCTTAGTCTTCAGCATCGCACACTGGATAGGGCAGAAGAGCTGAGAACAGAATAGGTGCCCCGGGGCAGCACTTGGTTCTGGAGATATGGGAAGAGAGGGCAGGGAGAGAAAGGGGGTGCTGGGTGGTTCCTACGAAGGCAAGAGTCTTTAGTCCAGTCCATGGTTGGAGCACAGGAAGGTCTTTTGACAGGAGTTTAGAAGCAGCTCTTTAGACAAAAGCCTATCCCATCTTCCAAGCATGGCAGGACTTGATGAACAGAGACAGTCTATGGTTTTACAGCTTTATTGTAGAAAGGCAGGAGGAAAGAGAGAAGATAAAAAGAGGGAGGGAGAGAGACTGACCATGGCCAAGAGGAAAGAAGGGGGAAGGGAAAGAGAGAGAGAGAGTTAGAGAATAAGAAATGTGAAGGCTTAGAGAGAGAGAGGTAAAAGCTTAGAGAGTGGTGAGAGGCCAAACAGTCCCTCTTATCTTGCTTGTTATCTTGCTTTTGCTAGGTAACTGTGGGGATGAGTCTAGCCAGAAGGCCAGAAGCTTGGGACATTGTCTATGTGACTGCTAGCCACATGCTTCTCCTGTGGGGGCTCTGGGGGCGGTAACTTTGACAGGAGTCTGGGGTCCAGGAGACATGGCCCATGGCCGAATGCCTACCATCCCATGTAGGTGGAAATTACTACCCACTGGGTCCTACCGGGGTTCAAGACCTCAGATCGACTGGAGACGAGGCTTTCTGTGTGTAGCCCATTGCCCCACATTGGTATTCGGTCTTTGAAGGTCTGATAGAATTCTGTCCTGAACCCATCTGTTCCTGAGCTTATTTTGGTTGGGAAACTTTTAATGACTGTTTCTTTAGGGGTTATGGGACTGTTTAGATGGTTTATCTGATCCTGATTTAACTTAGGTACTTGATATCTGTCTAGAAAATTATCCATTTCATCCAGGTTTTCCAGTTTTGTTGAGTATAGGCTTTTGTAGTAGGATCTGATGATTTTTTTCTATTTCCTCAGTTTCTGTTGTTATATGTCCCTTTTCATTTCTGATTTTGTTAATTCCGGTACTGTGCCCTCTGGTTAGTCTGGTTTATCTATTTTGTTCATTTTCTCAAAGAACCAGCTCCTGGTTTTGTTGATTCTTTGTGTAGATTTTTATTGTTGTTGTTTCTACCTGGTTGATTTCAGCCCTGAGTTTGATTATTTCTTGTCTACTCTTTTTGGGTGTATTTGCTTCTTTTTGTTCTAGAGATTTCAGATGTGCTGTTAAACTGCTAGTGTATGCTCTCTCCAGTCTTTTTGGAGATACTCAGAGCTGTGAGTTTTCCTGTTAGCATTGCTTTCATTGTGTCTCATAAATTTGGGTATGTTGTGCCTTAATTTTCATTAAATTCTAAAGTCTTTAATTTCTTTCTTTATTTCTTCCTTGATAAAGTTATCATTGAGTAGAGCATTGTTCAGCTTTCATGTGTATTTGGGCTTTCTGGGTTTTGTTTGTTTGTTTGTTTGTTTTTTGTTTTTGCCATTGAAGACTAGCCTTAGTTCATGGTGATCTGATAGGATGCATGGGATTATTTCAATTTTCTTGTATATGTTGAGACCTGTTTTGTGACTGATTATATGGTCAGTTTTGGAGAAGGTACCATGACATGCTGAGAAGAAGGTATAAGAAGACATATGCCTTTTTTGTAGGATGAAATTTTTTTATAGATATCTGATAAATCCATTTGATTCATAAGTTCTTTTAGTTTCACTGTGTCTTTGTTTAGTTTCTGTTTCCATGATCTTCCACTGATGAGAGTGTGGTGTTGAAGTCTCCCACTATTATTGTGTGAGGTACAATGTGTGCTTTGAGCTTTAGTAAAGTTTCTTTTATGAATGTAGGCGCCATTGCATTTGAAGCATAGATGCTCAGAATTGAGAGTTCTTCTTGGTAGATTTTTTCTTTGGTGAGTATGAAGTGTCCTTCCTTATTCTTTTTGATAACTTTTGGTTGAAAGCTGATTTTATTTGATATTAGAATGGCTACTTCAGCTTGTTTCTTGGGGCCAATTTTTTTCTTGAGATCAATTTTCTTTGAAAATTGTTTTCCAGCCCTTTACTCTGAGGTAGTGTCTGTCTTTAACACTGAGGTGTGTTTCCTGTAGGCAGCAAAATGCTGGGTCCTGTTTATGTATCCAGTCTGATAGTCTATGTCTTTTTATTGGGGAATTGATGTCATTGATGTTAAGAGGTATTAATGAATAGTGATTGTTGCTTCCCTGTTATTTTTGATGTTATTTTTATGTTTATGTGGCTATCTTCTTTTGTGTTTGTTGAATGAAGATTACTTTCTTACTTTTTCTAGGGTGTAGTTTCTCTCCTTGTTCTCTTCTTGTGTTGGAGTTTTCCATCTATTATCTTTTGTAGGGCTAGATTTGCAGAAATATATTGTGTAAATTTGGTTTTGTCATGGAATATCTTGGTTTTATCATCTATGGTAATTGAGAGTTTTGCTGGATATAGTAGCCAGGGCTGGCATTTATAGTCTCTTAGGGTCTGTATAACACCTGCCTAGGATCTTCTAGCTTTCATAGTCTCTTGTGAGAAGTCTGGTGTAATTCTGATAGGTCTGCCCTTATATGTTACTTGACCTTTTCCCCTTACTGCTTTTAATATTCTTTCTTTATTTTGTGCATTTGGTGTTGTGACTATTATTTGATGGGAGCAGTTCCTTTTTTGGTCCATTCTATTTGGAGTTATGTAGGCTTCTTGAATGTCTATGTGTATCTCTTTGTTTAGGTTAGAGAAGTTTTCTTCTATAATTTTGTTGAAGATATTTTGTGCCCCTTTAAGTTGGGATTCTTCACTCTCTTCTATACCTATCATCCTTAGGTTTGGTCTTATCATTATACCCTGGATTTCCTGGATGTTTTGGGTTAGGATCATTTTGCATTTTGCATTTGCTTTTGACTATTGTGTCAATGTTTTCTATGGTATCTTCTGCACCTGAGATTTTCTCTTCTATCTCTTGTATTCTGTTGGTGGTACTTGTATCTTTGGCTCTTGATCTCTTTTCTAAGTTTTCTGTCTCCAGAGTTGTCTCCCTTTGTGATTTCTTTGTTTATATTTCCATTTTTAGCTCCTGGATGGATTTGTTCCATTCCTCCACCTGTCAGTTTGTGTTTTCCCGTAATTCTTTAAGAGATTTTTGTGTTTCTTTTTTAAGGGCTTCTAGATGTTTACCTGCATTCTCCTCTATTTCTTTAAGGGAGTTATTTATGTCCTTCTTAAAGCCCTCTATCATTATCATGATATGTGACTTTAAACCAGATTCTTGCTTTTCCAGTGTGTTGAGATATCCAGGGCTCACTGTGGTGGGAGAACTGGATTCTGATGACACCAAGTAGCCTTGTTTTCTGTTGCTTATGTTCTTACCCTTGCCTCTTGCCAATTGGTTATCTCTGTTGTTAGCTGTTCTTGCTTTTTCTGACCGTGGCTTGTCCCTTGTGCAATCCTGCATTTCAGTACTCCTGGGATACCAATTTTCTCTGGGAGGAATTTGGGTACAGAGAACTGTGCCACAGGGTCAGCTACAGGAATAGGTGGAAACCAGAAAGATCCTGTCCCTGGTTGTTCCTTGCTTCCTGTGTCCTGATGGCTCTGGGCAGGTCTCTCTTTTGCAAGAATTTGAGCAGAAGTAGTAGTCTTACCTGTTATCACAGGCATGTCTGCACTCTTGGGAGGCCAGCTCTCTCCTGATGGTATTTGGTTATGCATCACTGTGGCACAGGATCAACTCTTGGTGCAGAGGGAAGCTGGAAGGATCCTGTTCCAGGCTGTTCCTTAGATTCTGTATCCTGAGGATTCTGGATGGGACCCTATGTGTAGAATTGGTGGTTTTATTTGTGCTCACAGGTATGTTCACACTCTTCGGAGCCCAGCTCTCTCCTGGCAGTATTTGGGTATAGAGTGCTGTGGCACAGAATCAGCTCCACGGCGCTCCTGTTTCCCCTTCTTTCCTTCAGTTTTTGTCTTTCTGAGACAGGCACTCACTCAGTGGCTTAGGCTGGCCTGGAACCTACACAGCCTCAAGATGAAACTTAAATAAGTTAGCATGAAACACATAATTCTGAAACCGTTGATGTCATTCATTAAACATAGGTTAAGATCAAGCTTTCCATAGTTCTATTCAACTAGCATAATTAATTTCTCTTCCCTTATTTAATTCCGAAGACACAAACTAGTTGTTATTCAAATGACAGCACAAAGCTAAAAGTTGTTTGCTATGTAAAGAAAACACTCATTTGTTTGTGTATCTCTATATTGATAGCTTTAAAGTATTGAATTATTAAAATTTGAAGTGTCTCAAAATAACAGACTAGTATATTTTGAGAAATAAATTGGAAAGTTCATTAGCAAAATTTGATATCCACAAGCCAACCATCTTATAATCTTCCAGATGTTTTTTGCTCTAAAGATCTCATTTATTTATATATTCTGATTGAAGCTGCATGAGAGAAACTTATTGCAAAGGAAATGGATGTTCCCCACTTGCAAATAATGGATTTTTCCTCAAACACTGAACACATGAATCAGGTTCACAAACATAACATTCATATTGAATATTCTTTTCTCTCTAATAATTTAAATTTTATTTACTTTACATTTCAATCACAGTGCCCTCCTTCTTCTCCTCCCTTAAAAATTCCAAATTGCTCCTTTGCCTTTTTCTCAGAGATGTGAGAGCTCCCTTGGGTACCACCCACCTTGTGACATCTTGTTAGGGGATCCATATGAAGACCAAGCTGCTTCTTTGCTACAAATGTATGTGTGTGTTATGGGGTAAGTCCACCTCAGCATGTGCCCTAGTTGGTGGCCCAGTTTTTGTAAGCCCCCATAGGTCCAGTTGAGTTGACTCTGTAGGTCTCATGTCTCTGTCTTTCTGTTTCTCTGTCTCTGTGTGTGTGTGCATGTATGTGTGTATGTATGGCTGTGTGTGTGGTTTATGCTAATGTAGGGGATTCCATACACAAAAGCATACATGTGAAGGTCAGAAGATAGCCTTGAGTGTTTATGTTTACCTTGTTCTTTGTTCGAAACAGTTCACAGCCACTGTGTAGATTATGTCTGTAAGCTTCAGACAGTTCTAAAGTCTCTGTTTTTCATCTTGCCATAGAAGCACTGGCCTCTACCAAGCTACCCAGCATGTGGTTTTGGGATTAGAACTCAAGTCCTTATTCTTTGCTAGCAGGTGCTTTACCACTGAGCCATTCCCCCAGCCCATGGTGGATGTAATTTGAAATATTAACAACAATATAAGACGAAATTCCAGCAGCATCTAAGTTAAATAGGTTGTTCAAGGATTTTCTTCTCATGAAAAAAATTTTTTTTAAGTTTTCTTTTATAGACATGTTTCTCTTAGAGATCCAGGTTATAACTCAGTCATATGGGTTGGTTGAATAGTTTGATATTACCATTTTTAAATCTTCTATCTATCATCTATCTATCTATCTATCTATCTATCTATCTATCTATCATCTATCTATCTATCTATCTATCTATCTATCTATCTATCTATCTTCTATCAACCTCTCTGCCTGCCTATCTACTTACCCATCCATACCCATTTATTTTAAAGGTATCTTTCAAAGCAATGAATTTAGTTTTAACATTTTTAAAACACACTTATTTCTCTGTGCTCACTAAGAAATGATCCAACCTCAAGAAGGAAGAAGATTCATCCATCTAATACTTTTTGTTATTCTGAAAGCTCTGTTGTTATTTAGAATTCTGTTAAGGGGAGTGAACAATAAAACAAACAAACAAAAAAAGATAAAACATTTTTTTCCTGACATTTTGAACTGAGGGGTATTTTCAAATGAACACAGAAGGAACACAGACAACCTGGGACTCTCAGATCCAGTTCTGTGAAAGATCATTTTATAAGGGAAAACATGATTTTAAAACTATTTAATCCCCAAATCAACACTGCTCCCAGCAATTATAAAATGTTATAATTGTTCATGCTCACATTAGGGATGGGGCCAGGAAAGGCAAAGATCACAATACACCCCAGGGAACTAGTGTGGCCAGTGGATCCTAGGGAAAAAGACATCAAGTATTATCTTAGACCTTCTATAATGTAGACTTTGATGATCTTGTTGAGCCTGTTCCTAATGTCAAACAAAAGACATCCAACACCCCCATGAATATACACAGGGGTCAAAAAGAATTAAATAAACAATGCTCTGTTTGCTCAAATATTTAGCAAATAGCTTAGGCATTGCTGCGTATGCCACTGTGGAGATTTTAACCTACTCTCAAAGATATCTCTATGCTCTGCTAATAAAACAGTTTATGTATGTACAGTGCACATTGTAATTATTTCCATATGGTTCTCACTTAGGCAGAGCTTGCCAAAAGGAACTCACCATTCAGTGAACCTCGACAATGTCCCAGCATTGATGAAAGCACTGTTCAAATTCAAACCCAAAGCAGGATCAAAACAAGAAAACACATTTTATGAGATGTTGGTACATAACTTTTCTTATACTTTCACATCCAGCTAACATTCTCATTTTTCCCTGCTGTCACCTAAGTAGAAGGATAATACATTTATAGGAATTAAAACATGCAAAAGCCTTATAAATGAAATCTTACTGTTTATAGATGGATCTGTCTCCTTAGCCATGGATACTTAGGAAAAGCATTACCTGTAAAGAAAGCAAAAGTGACAACTTGGGAGGAATTCTTTTGGCCAGACATCTGGAGATGGGACCTTATTAAGGTGACTATGCACTGTGGCTCTAATCTCAAAACAAACCCTGCTCTGAGGGCATTGACCAAGGCTTCAGCAATTAACTTGTAGTGTAGAAAGTCTTCATGAGTTAGTGAGTAGATAGAAATGATTAGAGTTGTATTTAGAAAGAGGACACATACTTTTGATTTTATTTTTTTTTTTGGTTATTTTATTTATTTACATTTCCAATGTTATCCCCCTTCCTGGTTTTCCCTCCACAACCCCCCTATTCCATTCCCCCTCCACTCTGCTTCTATGAGGATGCTCCTCCACCCATCCACCCACTCCTGCTTCACCTCCCTAACATTGGTGCATCAAGCCTTCACAGAACCAGGGGCCTCCCCTCTCATTGATGCCAGAAAAGGCAATCCACTGCTACATAAGCAGTTGGATCCCTGGCCCCTCCATGTGTACTCTATGGTTCCTAGTTTAGTCCCTGGGAGCTCTGGGGGGTCTGGTTGGTTGATAGTATTGTTCTTCCTATGGGGTTGCAAACACCTTCTGCTCCTTCAGTCCTTCCCCTAACTCTTCCAGTGGGTTCCCATGCTCAGTCTGTTGATTGGCTGTGAGCATCTGCATCTATATTTGCCAGGCTTTGGCCGAGTCTCTCAGGGGACAGCTATACCAGGCTCCTGTAAGCAAGCTCTTCTTGGCATCAGCCAGTGTCTGTGTTTTATGTCTGCAGATGGGATGGATCCCTAGGTGGGGCAGTTTCTTGATGGTCTTTCTTTCAGTCTCTGCTCTACTCTTTGTCCTTGCATTTCCTTTAGACAGGAACAGTTCTGTGTTAATATTTCTGAGGTGGAGGAGTGTTCCTCTTTAGGTGCTTCTCCACTATTTGCATTTCCACAGTTGAGAATTCTCTGTTTAGCTCTGTTCCCCATTATTAATAGGGTTATTTGGTTCTCTGGAGTCTAACTTCTTGAGTTCTTTGTATGTATTGGATATTAGCCCTCTATCAGATGTAGGATTGGTAAAGATTGTTTCTCAATCTGCTGGTTGTTGCCGTTTTGTCCTATTGACAGTGTCCTTTGCCTTACAGAAGCTTTAAAATTTTATGAGGTCCTATTTGTCTATATTTGATCTTAGATCCTGAGCCATTGGTGTTCTTTCCATGAAAATTTCCATTTGCTGATGTGTTCAAGGTTCTTTCCCACTTTCTCTTCCATTAGATTCAGTGTATCTGGTTTTATGTGGAGGTCCTTGATCCACTTGGACTTGACCTTTGTACAAGGAGATGAGCATGGATCAATTTCCATTCTTCTACATGCCAACTGTCATTTGAGTCAGCACCATTTGTTGAATATGCTGTCTTTTTTTCCACTGGATGGTTTTGGCTTCTTTGTCAAAGATTGGGTGGTCATAGGTATATGGGTTTATTTCTGGGTCTTCAAGTTTTTCTCTGTACTAATACCCTGCTGCTTTTTATCACTATTGTTCTCTAGTACAGCTTGATATCAGAGATTCCCCCAGAAGTTCTCTTATTGTTGAGAATAGTTTTCACTATCCTGGGTTTTTGTTATTTCAAATGAATTTGAGAATTGCTCTATCTCTGTGAAGAATTGATTTGGAATTTTGATGGGCATTATATTGATTCTGTAGATTGCTTTTGGTAAGACAGACATTTTTTCTATGTTAATTCTGATGATCCATAAGCATGGGAGATTTTTCCATCTTCTGGGGTCTTCTTCAATTTCTTTTTACAGGGACTTGAAGTTCTTGTTGTACAGATCTTTCACTTGCTTGGTTAGAATCACACCAAGATAATATTCAACAAGTTTTATGCCTAAAACGTAGACTGTATCTGTTTTTCCTGTGTAAAATTTGGATTCCAATAGGGATTATTTGAGTGGCCTTGAAAGTCATTATGATGACTGACATTGAATTTTCTGAGTAGAGTTTTGTATTTATTAATGCAACAAGTTGCATTGCATTTCCACTCATTAATTTATTCTCGAAAAGAAATAAGATGAATCACTTCATATTTCACTCACTCATTTATTCAGATACTATATATTGAGTTAATAGTCTATGCCAAGACTATTCTAGGTAGTGGAGCTATGGCAGTAAACAAAATAAAGTTTCAGATTCATTGGGGAAATTGTATTAGGGAGAAGAGAATTAATAAGCATATAGCATGATGTTTTTATATAACATCCATAGTATGGAAAAAAGCACAGCAGAGCAGAAGGGAACCACTGGGAAAATGGAGGCAAGGTCATCAAAGACTGAGGTAGTAATCTGAGGAAAGACTCAGTGAGGGAAGAGAGTAAGCCAGGGATATTCTGGAAATCTCTAAGATGGATAAGAACAAGGAAGAAGTACAATGGCTTTGAAACAGCGCTATGTTTGCCTGGTTTGAGGAACTTCCAGAATGTCAGTGTTGCCAGAGAGAGCTTAGCAAATAAAGCAAGAGAAGGCAGAACTGACTTTATTGCATAAATAGGATCCAAACCCTCAAGAATTTCTGTAACTCAGGTAAGGATTTGGATTCTAAGTGGGACAGGACTCATAAGCTTCCAAGGAGGAGACGATAAAGACTGCAGATTTCTGTGCCTGTTTTGTGGAAAATATTTTGTTCTGGAGAACAGTGGCTTGTGGAGTGCTAGGAGAAGTTTGCTGCTCTGTATTGATACCTGTTATTGATGATGATGGCTGTTTCATAGTTTGGCAGTAGAAGAGAGGTTTAGTTCTGCATAATTTAAAAAATATCCTAGAACCAGGAATCACAACATTGTTTCTGTGGGATTGGAGAGCTGGAAGGAGAGTAAAGAATTAAGCATGGTTGAAAGGGCATGGTCTGAGCCATGGATCAAGGTTAATTACTCATTATCTTCTCAAGTACTTATTACATGCAGACTTGTGCTACACATTGTATTAGGTAGTTGAGGTATGTTGGAGAAAACAAAAATCCCCTAGGAGAAAAGCCAATGAAGCAAACTTGAATCAATTGTTACAATATGTTAGAGGGTTATGAGAATTGTGGGCAAATGAATAAAAGAATGATTAAAGAGATCGGATCACAAATAAGTTTAATTAAACTCATTAAACTATGTCTAGTAGGAAGACTCATTGAGGATGTGAAATATGAACCAACAAGGAGGCTACATTTTTGTGTCCCAGTGAGGGTTAAGAGGAATGGTCAGGAATAGAGCCAGAGAGGATACCTAGGTGTTTGATTCTATCATGAAGTTTTTAAGATTCTCAATGAACTAGGAAGTCATTTTGGGGTTTTGAACATGAGGGTGACATGGCAGGATTCATATCTGAAGCCTCATTTTGACTGTGTGACTGCATTTCAGGGCAGCAAAGGTAGAGCAGGGAGCTTCCTTGGGGGCCATACAGATGAACACCAATGGCGGCTTGTTTGAGAAGCACATCAACAAAAGTGTCAAATTACCTGAGTCTCTATATATTTAATAGGAAAAATACTTCTGATTTTGAGAGAGGTGAGGGGAAATCAACCTGGAAATTTGGTCTGGAAATCCAAATGACACAGTTGCAGTTGACTGGCTGCCATCAGAGGAAGCTCTCCAGCTGTGACATGGTTTAGTTTGGATACATTGGATTTAATACTAGCCACACATATTACATGGACAAATCAGACTCTTAGGAGGATATTCCAATCTAGATCTTGGGACAAATTTTTGAGCAGGTAATGTTTGTTTTAAGGTAGAGATACATATATGATCAGCAGTTGAGGTAACCTAAGGAATGAGTGGAGATGGACAGGAGGTCAGACACTGAGCTCTGGAATGCCCATCATAAGGAGTAGGGAAAGACAAAGGGGAACCTGAGATAAGAGAAGAACTAAACCAACATGGGGGCCATCTAACAGGACTATTCTGAAAAAGCAGTGATGTACCATGGTCACCGTTGCTGATAGTTGTAGAACAACAAAAGTACTGATATCCTAGTGTAACAATTGAAAGTGTTTGGCTAGCGGTTCCTGAGAGCAGCTTTAGAAAGTAGGTATGTGGAGTTTTGTCATGAACAGTGCAAGAAGGAAGAGGGTACTCCCTTGTGAGGAGCAATATGAAAGCAGTCGGCCGGGTTGGAGAGATCAACCCGAATGACCACATCTGCTGTGATCAGCTTTCCTTGTGGGCCACATCCAGCCAAGTTCTAAGGCAAATCTAAAGAAATGCTGAATTATTTATTTTCTCAGTGATTAGCACTTAATCATTTCATTAAAATATTTATTGTCATATTCAGAATCAATTTTAGACTTGCCTGTTTAAGCCTTCTGAAAATTCATCTTGCCAAAAGAAATATGAATCCCTTGTAGGAGTTTTTATAGCTCAGAGATGAAGAATTTCTTTCCTTTTATTGAATTATTGGTGTTGCTGAGTCTGACTGTGTTTTGAATCTTGTATTATAATAAGTTAATATTTATATTGTAGTGCAAACCCAATAATGCAGCACTTGGCATTGAGTTAACCGTAAAAATAATTGGATTTTATATATTCCTGCCCCAAAGAAATAGAAAGACTGTGGTTATCAAACAAATTGTAAATAACAATACATTGTTCTTCTGATGTCTATTGAATTGTTGTATTATATTTAGCTATTGTTTGGTTAATATTCTTTGCTTCAAGCTGCATCATAAATTCTTGGATGTAGAGGATGTGTCATGTATATTTCTTACAGAAAACTGGCAAGTGTATTAGATTTCTTGACTTTTCTGTTGAATAATTGAGTGAATGTTGTCAGTCCTTTAAAATTTAATGCTTATTTTTTTATAGTTCTAAAGATTAAATTCAGCTCCTCATGCATACTTGGCATATACTCTCCCACTGAGCTTTACTTAGCCTTGCTGTGCCATTTAAAAGCTGGGCTAGTTTGTGCCCTTTCTAGCAGGATACACGTAGAATGTCTTCTAGTTTGTATCTTAGTTATTCATTGTACCAATCCTTACTTAAAATAGACCAATACATTTTAGGGTGTCCCTCATCACCTGTACATGTTATTACTAACTCTTTGATTATTACAGTAGAAATAGCTTGTTGTACAATAACAGATTTCTTTTAGCCTCTTACAATACAGAGTTATACCTGTATTTAATACTTTATTTGACTCTTATGAGTCTTATGAATTGATGACTGAGATGGATTTTGACTTCTAAATTATTGTTGTCACTGTAATCTTCTCTGCCAGTTTATAATAGATGTTTTTATCTGTCCCAAATAGTCATTAGCAATCTCCTCCAAATATGTACAATTCAATTAATAGACTTATAATTTCATATAAGCATTATAACTTAAAATTAGACAGTTATTCCATAATAATATTCATGTAAAAAGAACTATTTGAAGCATATTTCTAAACAGAACTGACTAGGTGTTATGAACGACTGTGAAGGACACTTCTTAGCTAACACTTGGACATGTAACTTCAAATCTACCTTCTTTTCTAGCATGAAAGCTGTCATACTTCTCAAAGTTCCCTCCCCCAAAGCTGATAAACTTCCATGTTACTTAAAAGTCTGATAAAACTTGGAAAGCAAATTAACATCAGCAAAATTTTAACTTTTGCAAATGTTAGTAGTAGAAACTTAAGGCCATAAATCCCTGCTACATAACTCAGGCAGTAAAAGGGCTCCCTGGGCCTGATATTTTACAGCTTGTCATTTACACGGTAGTTATTCTTGAGCTCTGCCAAATGTCTTTTGATTATATGCCCCTCCCCACTTTCCTTTGGTGAAATGGCAGATTAGAGTCTGTACTTGAAAGTTTAATGATATTTATAGTTAAGTGTCATGGTGATAAGACTTTGCAATCAAGTCTCTTTTACTACTTTCCCCATTTTTCAACTTATTTTCCAGTTTGTTGATTCTGCCACAGAATAAAAGCCTTAGGAAGCCTACCACAACTGCTATTCTGGTGTATGCACACCCCCACAATCAAGTGTCATTGTGCACCTACTGTAAGCCTGGTACTATGCAATTTACTGGAGATTTTAAAAAAGGCAAGAAAGTCCTTTCCTCAACAGAACTTTTGAAATTTATTATTATTATCATTATTATTATTATTATTATTATTATTATTATTATTATTATTATTTGATGACACTTAGTCTTTTCTCTTTCAAGTACACTATAGATGTTTTGATGTCTACATTTCACACTAAATATTATAGAGATAGGTCTAACAGTACACAGATAGATCTTGTGTTTCATGTACTGAATCAGAAGTCTATAGAAATTGTGGTCAGTCCTGAGTGCTGTCATGCTTGAGCTGTAAAAAGCTACTGTCCAGATTGTCACCCTTGGCTCATGTCTGGAATGGAACATTTGGTAAAAATGTGTGCATAGGAGTTTTGTATTTGTTTGTGTAGAACTGCAGGTACCTGGAATAATAAAAACCTAGGATAGCAAAAACTATTCTCAACAATAAAACAACTTCTGGGGAAATCGCCATCCCTGACCTCAAACTGTACTAAAGGGCAATTGTGATAAAACAAAACAAAACTAAACTAAACTGCCTGGTTTTGGAACAGTGACAGGCAGGTAGATCAATGGAATAAAACTGAAGACCCAGAAATGAACCCACATACCTATGGTCACTTGATCTTTGACAAAGGAGCTAAAGCCATCCAGTGGGAAAAGACAGCATTTTCAGCAAATTGTGCTGGCTCAGCTGGCAGTTATCATGTAGAAGACTGTAAATCAATCCATTCTTATCTACTTGTACAAAGCTCAAGTGTAAGTGGATCAAGGAACTCTGCATAAAACCAGATACACTGAAACCAATAGAAAAGAAAGTGGAGACGAGCCTCGAGCACATGTTTACAGGGGAAATTTTCCTGAACAGAACACCAATAGCTTATGCTCCAAGATCAAGAATTGACAAATGAGACCTCATAAAATTTCAAAGCTTCTGTAAGGCAAAGGACACTGTTAATAGACAAAACAGCAATGGACAGATTGGGAAAAGATCTTTATCAATCCTACATCCAATAGAGGGCTAATACCCAATATATACAAAGAACTCAAGAAGTTAGACTCCAGAAAATCAAATAACCCTATTGAAAAATGGAGTACAGACCTAAACAAAGAATTTTCAACTGAGGAATACTGAATGGCTGAGTAGCACCTGAGAAAAATGTTCAATACCCTTAGTCATCAGGGAAATGCAAATCGAAATAACCATGAGATCCCACCTTGCACCAGCCAGAATGGCTAAGATCAAAAACTCAGGTGAGAGCAGATACTGGTAAGGTTGTGGAGAAAGAGGAACACTCCTCCATTGTTGGTGGGATTGCAAGGTGGTATAAACCCTCTGGAAATCAGTTTGGCAGTTCCTCAGAAAATTGGACATAGTACTACCTGAGGTCCCAGCAATACCACTCCGGGGTATATATCCCGAACATGCTTCAACATATAACAAGGGCACATGCTGTACTATGTTCATAGCAGCTATATTTATAATAGCCAGAAGCTGGAAAGAACCCAGATGTCCCTCAACAGAGGAATGGATACAGAAAATGTGGTACATATACACAATGGAGTACTACTCAGCTATTAAAAACAATGACTTCATGAAATTCACAGGAAAATGAATGGAACTAGAAAATATCATCCTGAGTGAGGTATGCAATCACTTATAAGTGGATATTAGCTCCAAAGCACAGAATACCCAAGATACAATTCACAAACCACACGAAACTCAAGAAGAAGGAAGACCAAAGTGTGGATACTTCGGTCCTTCTTAGAAGGAGAAACAAAACACCCATGGAAGGAGTTACAGAGACAAAGGCTGCTGTTGCCTGGAACTCTCTTTAGTTACAATTTTTCATCAGTTGTGAGACATATCCAGGTTTACACTGTTGCCCTATGTATTTGTATAAGGTTTGAAGGGTGGACAAGAGGTAATTACAATCAAAGCCTTATTATTTACTGTTATAATGGGGAGGATCTTATAAGTCCTAGTAAATGGATGGAAGATAGTAAAATGCAGGTGGTATAAAAAGGAAAGTGATTAGTGGGAGTTAAGTAGGTACAGGGTTGAATGAGAGGGTAGAAGGGATGGAAGGGAGATCATTAGTATTAAGGACATTTTTTAAAAGCCATATGGGAACATATTATTTCAGAAGCTTCCAGAAATATAAGCTGATTCTCTCTATTGAGAGAGATATTTCTTTTCTTGGATATGACATAGATTACCAACCCCCCCCCCAAAAAATGTCAAGTGAAGGACATTGTTTTTTGAGTTGCCAATCAAAGTGCTATTGCTTCTTTTTAATAAAACTAAACCTCTATTGTCATTGTTCTAGAACTAGATGGTCCCATTGATGAATATAATACATACTGGATGACAGAATACAGACAAATCAAGCAAATACTGACATGGAAGCTTCCTCCTTGATGTTGGAAGGAGTTATGTAAGCTGCTGAGGGAGAAAAATCACCGAAACTTTAACACAATTATGAAATCTATAGCTACAATTAACAACTAACTCAGCAAGTTATGCCAACTGATTTATTAGGGGCATGAATATTATGGCAGTAACCATCTACTTCCTGATTAAATTTAAGGTCCATTCCACTGAACAAAATGTATTCCTCACATTGTAAACCTGATGAAGAACGTAGACTCTAGGAAAGTAGCTACTACAATTGTTTTGCTTAATGGGTTTAGATTCAAAGTGCATTCTAACTATTTATCTTTCTACCTATAGATTAGTGTGGCTTTCAGCCACCCTCAGAGAAGCTTCTTTTTTGCAGCAGATAGTGATTAATACAGAGACTCACAACTGGTCAAAGGCAGGAAATGAGTTACTGTGGAGTGCTCATCCCTAAGTGGGGCATCTACATGGTAGCCCCTTCCCCTCATGGCTCAGATGCCAGTTGTAAAGTTTAGGATGAATGCTATGAAACATCATCTTCTGGGCCCCAAAGGGCTTTGGACTCATTAACTCACAGAGACTGTGCTCACCCATATAAGACCTACACACCATCAGGCCATTCAAACTCCAGAATGGACAGGGTAGAGGCTTATGAAGTCTCTTAACTGAGCTTTGTAGTAGAAATCTGCTTTGCTTGAGTAGGGAGTCAGTTTTCTTCACGGAAATGCTCCCTTGTAGGTGCCTGTGTTTCTGTGGATGACCACACATCCATGCACATAGAGAAAATATTTAGGACCTGGGGATTATCACTATGAAGAGAAAACATGTAGTTGGAAGCAGGTCATGGAAAGAGTGTTGGAAAAGGATTGGGGATAGGTTCTATGACCAAAGTACATTGCATACATGTATAAAATTTTCAAAATAGATATAAATAAGTAAGTGTTCAATGTTTCACATCTATTGCAGACAACTGGATTGTTGGTTTCTCCAATGCTGATATAACGTTGGAGATTCTTATCTACAGAAAGGCATTATGTTTCTTCTAGTTATAATCTCCATCCTTTCCCTGTGTCACAAGAAGCCCCTGTTGTCTTTGGCTCCAGGTTAATTGAAAGAACTTGCCTCAATATACAAGGTAGAAAACAATTTAGGGAGACACATGATATCAAATTCATGCAAGGACTCATAGGTGCATGAGCACCTACACAAACATGTATACCCACACAAACCTGTACATTCACATACATGGAAACAGTGTACACATCTGTAAACTTACCACACACACACATGCAAAGAATACAAACAATGTGGATTTATCTCCTAAGTTCTCTGAAGTGGAAATTTCTGGTTGCATCATGTGATATTTCACTGAAGTGGAATGTTGTGATTTTTGCTGAAGCAAAATCCATAAGAGGGCAGATGATGTTTGGAGAGAATACAAGTGGGAACCAACAGAAAGTGACAAGGCATTGAATGGTGACAACTGTGCAATGTGTTGTCGTTCTCCAGTCTTCCCTGATCTCCATTTCATTGAGAGAGACAAGGCAGAGAACTCCTTCTGGTTTTGCAGCTGGTTCTTATTGTTCCCACTGACTCATGCCAACTTGGCAGAGGCCTGGCTGTCTCTGTTAGATTATGCCACCATTGCTGACTCTGGTTTAGAGACACTCTTTAAACAGGAATGCTGGTACCCTGACAACTGAGATTGGAATCACCCCAAAGACCTACATCTAGACAGGTCCACATTCCCTTGTCATATTTACCATCTTTTCTCCCCTACCTTTGGATGGTGGTCTAGAAACAGGGATCAAAACATTTCAGAACCCTATTAAAGTAGGTTTTGGGAAAAAAAATCTTAGCCTACAATTCTCCTCCTGTAAAACAGGATTATATCTCAGATGAAGGTCACAGCTCTTCAGAAACTGGAATTTTGGGACTGTCTCTTGGAGGTTTTTAACCAAACTTTAGCTACCTTTATCTCTTGTGCCTATCTGTGTTAACAGGCAGAAGTTCTGTACTGTTTGTTGTGATTTTCTTATATACTACCCACACATTTGTAAAACAGGATCACTTTAGTAAACTATTTCTATGTTCCTAATATTGATCATGATCAACTTTCTATTAGGACCAAGAATAAAGCAGATCAGTTTGGTGAAGCACTTTTGAAGGAATTATGGGTGGCGAAGCCTTTTAAAATAAAAAGTTGAAGAAGCAGATATCGAGGCTTCTTGGACAACCATGGTTCTAGAGCTTTGTGTCTCTGAACAAATAATTAGTTAGAGTCACATGGATGGTGGCACAATAAGTTTATTAGAGAATATGCAAATGCTGAAAGATCACTAGTCATCCCACGGCAAGATAAAGTCAGGAAAAATCAAGAGGACAGGGTGAAGACAGAAGCCTCTGATTCATCAGGACCTGGCACACATTTCTCACTCTTGGAGACAAGGGAGGGAAACATTTTGACACAAATGACAAAAGCTGCTGTGTATCCTGCCCACATAGACACAATCCTTCCTTCTCTGAGAGACCCTGAAACAAGAGTGAAAAATGAGTCATGTACCATGCTTAAGGCCAAATGTATGTGAAATTATCTACTTTTACCACACTCCCCACTCACTCCAAATCTTGAATAGTTCACCTCATATACCATCCTACACATACAAAGGGAAGTGCTGAGATGAGAAAAGTAAGTAACCCAGCTCCTCTTGGTTTGGCTAAACTCTACAACTTTAATCTTCAAGCCTTGTTGTTTATCTTTAAAATGACAAAATCATACAGATATAGTTATTATTAAGACACAACTCTCCTGAGAGGAACACACCTAGCCCATGGGTGTGCATCACTCTTTACTTAATAAACCACGACTTTGCTTCATGTTGACTCACTGTAAAATTCTTTTCTGTTCTGATGTCAGTCAAGATCCTGGCCACATAGGAGCTGGTGCCTCTCTCTGAAGGGAGGGAGGAAGTGATCAGGCTACACTGAGATCAGGCCAGACTGTGTCCCTCTGTTGATGACATTGCTGAAAAAGGCTTCTCAGGAAATGGAAGAAGCATGCAGAGGAAAATCAATGCCCGAGGAACCAAGCTCAGTCAGGAAGAAAATGACACTTCTCCTAACAGAAAGGTAAAATCAGACATCACAAGGAATAAGAACAGACTCTTTACAAATAGAAATGTGAGAACCAAGAAGAGCTCAAGGAACAAAGGGTCTAACAGAAGAGAAATATTCATTAGAATTGCTGGAGCCTGGGGATGCTCAGGTGTTATGAGCATGGGCTGCTCTTGTAGTTAAATTCCCAATACCTACGCCAGGTAGCTCAAAAAGATGGACCTCTAGGTCTAGTGGATCTGATGCTCTCCTCTAACCCACACAGGGACTCACATATGCTTGTACACCCAGGCACACACAAACACACAAAAGTAAAACAAAACATCTGTTTTCAAGAGGTTGGAAGCTGAAGCTGAAGAAACCCACTGTAACACAGAGACAGAGCGAGGAAAATTAAATAGAAGATACTCAAGAGAAAACACAGAAATTAAACATTGACTCACAAATTCTAACACCTAAAAGACAGACAAAGGAAAAGACAGATAAAATTATTTTTATTTTGTTTTGTTGTTGTTGTTGTTGATGCTGCTGTTTTTTGTTTTTTGTTTTGTTTTTTGAGACAGGGTTTCTCTGTATAGCCCTGGCTGTCCTGGAACTCACTTTGTAGACCAAGCTGGCCTCAAACTCAGAAATCCGCCTGCCTCTGCCTCCCGAGTGCTGGGATTAAAGGTGTGTACCACCATACCCAGCAACACATAAAATTATTAGAAGAAAAAAATAAAGATATTACCCAAAATTGTGGAGCATAATTTTGTGCATTCACAAATCTATGTTATATTAGGTTAAAAGTATATATTTTGTACTTCCACCAAATATTGGTATACTCCCACACAACTCCTAAAGCCTGGAGATATGAGAAGTGAAGTGTCTTATTTGATAATGGGGTGATTGGTAGCTGTGGGCTCTTATTAGATTCAGGGGCTTGTTGCTAGGGGAAGCAGCCTTGTGATTAGATGTTGGAGCTTACAGCTCCATTTTTCATCTGAGTGGGATAGAGGTGACCTTATCACACACTGCCATTTTATTTGTTCACTACTTATCTCTTGTGTCCTGGATCTCGCTATATAGACTAGGGTGGCCTTGATCCCACAGAGATCTACCTGCTTTTGCTTCCTGCGTGCTGTGATTAAAGGTATGTACTACTGTGTCTGTCTCAAACTGCCAATTATTTAATCAATCATATATAAGTAATGCCAACTTCACAAAAAAGCAACAATCTCAAATCAGAACAGTGTTTAGGGGTTTAGGGTTGCAGAATGGGCTGAAATGTTGGCAGCCTAATGTACTTGGAGAACCAAGATGTGTCAAGTCCTTTCTGCATGCCTTTGTGGCTATTCCTGAGTGTACATTCTTATAATCTTAGGTCTCAATAAAGCTCTCTCTAGAGTCTGTGAGCTCTAGCAAATCATCAAAGCTCTGCCTGGGAGTATTGGTGCTTTTGATTTGTAGCTAACTCAGAAGTTGTGGGTAACTTGGGACCTACTAATGATTGCCCTCTGAAGTGGAGTGAGTCTTCTGGGACTGAACCCGTAACCTGTGGTGTCTACATTGACTCTGGTAAATGTCAGAACTGAATTGATTTGTAGCATGTCCAGTAGCGTCTGTGAAGAGGTGAATTGTTCAGCATATCTCCCTTACTCCTTCAAATGGTTTTAAAGTATAGAACATAATATGAACGCAGGAAAGGAAATAGGTTTTATATTGCTCTATACAAAGAGGCCTTTGAGTGATCCAGCAGAATCTATAAAAATAAAGCCATACCAAACACTTTATTATGAATTTTAGCCATAAGGGACAAGACAGTACTGAAAGCTTCCAGATGCTGCAGGCAGCAGGACAGTCACCGGAAGGGTCAGATTCCTCCAAAACAGTATCAGAAGTAAGAAGTCAATGTGTAGCTTTGGAGAAATTCTGGGGACATGAGAAGGAAAGGAGCCCTTCATTCAGGAATCTGGTTGAAGTATTTTTATCTGCAGTGAAGCAAAGTCTAGTGCAGTTATTGTCTGCTGTAGGTCTTTTTTATTTCCAGCTCCAAATCTACAGTTTTATGGCATGCCCCCCAGAAACCTTATTGAGAAGGAAGACTCATATTAAGTACCCCTGGAAACCCCAGTCTCTTGCTTTTCCTTAACAGATTCTAATCTCACCCAAGACACCCATGGAACCACATTATCATTTCTTCATTAAATTGTTTGTGTGTGTGTGTGTGTGTGTGTGTGTGTGTGTGTGTGTGTGAAAGAGAGAGAGGTTAGGGGAATGTTTCTTAACAACCTGAAATATAACTTTGAGAGCCACCAAAATGGTATGTATGGCTAATTCCATAACAGTTACCTGTGATATTTTCTCTTTTTTTATTAGATATTTTTTATTTACATTTCAAATGTTATCCCCTTTCCCTTTCCTAGGTTCCCTCCCTACCTATGACATCCTCCCTCCCACTGCTTCTATGAGGGTGTTCCTCCACCCACCCACCCACCAACCCACTCTGATCTCCCTGCCCTCAATTCCCCTACACTGGGACATCTATAGAGCCTTCATAGGACCAATGACCTCTCCTCCCATTGATACATGACAAGGCCGTCCTCTGCTACATATGCAGCTGGAGCCATGTGTACTCCTTTGTTGATAACTTAGTCCCTGAAGGACTAGTTCTTGGGGGGTCTGGTTGGTTGATATTGTGGTTCTTCCTATGGGGTTGCAAATGCCTTCAACTCCTTCAGTCCTTTCTTTAACTCCTCTATTGGGGACCCCCCCACGCTCAGTCCAATGGTTGGCTGTGAAGTCTCTTAAGCCTGTTTGTACCCTTCCTTGGGTCTGTCTTGAATCTCCTATTTCCCCCCAAGAAACAAATAACCAAACTTGGGTATATCTTACTTCCCTTCTGAGCTCTGCGCTTTCTCCTAACCCTATTTGTAAGCTTCTATTAAAATATATTCAATTAAACCTCCAACTTTGCTCCAGTGTACTGCATAGTCTTAAATTTCTTCTCAGCATTGAAGCTATAAATGTCTGTTTGACTCCAGTCAGCATCCTTAAAAGATTAGCATAGCTCCACAGGCTGGTGAGGATAGCAGATGAGGCTTTGTCTCAGTCTCACCTCTGACAAATGGAATAAAGCTCTATCATCTTGGGAAAAAAATCAGTTACAATTAATAATAAAGACAGTTTTAAACTAAGATTTTGGAAATGTAGTTTCCAAATTGCTATTAAAACTATGATTCATCAAAATAATAGAGTAAATGAACAATGAATTTAGATTTTAGTACAGGACTCCTAGGTCCAAGTTGAGGGTTAGGAGTCAGCTGGTGTCTAGAAAAGACCTATTCAGACAGGATAGGTCAGAGTAAGGAACAAGCTTTATTAGAAACATAAATGAACACATTTGTGCCTTTTTATAATGTTAGATTTCTATTGAATAATAATCAGTTTACAACCTACGTTAATTTTGTTAACTTTAATTCTCTAAAGACTACATTGTTCGCATGGTAGATATGACCATTGGCAATGACAGATGTTTTCTTCTGATTTTTATTGCTAATATTAAATATCAGATCACACATAACACTTCTCAACATGGTGTGTGTGTGTGTATGTGTCTGTGTGTCTGTGTATCTGGGTGTGTCTGTGTGTCTGTGTGTATTACAGAATGGCTATAAAGGGTTATGGAGACCTTACTGAAGGCAAAAGAAGAAAGCTGATATGGATTCAAAAGGAGTCACTGCAGTTAGTAGGGTATTAATATAACAAAGGCAGTCAGAGAGCTATTCTGAGGCATAGGGCTGCTTTAAGGCTCAAAACTAAATCCATTTGAATGGTAATTTAAGTGGGCCATGTTAATTAGGGCTCTTGGTAAGTGGAAGCCATGGGAACATCAGGAAGTTTTTCACCTGTCAGTCCCAGATTGTAAATTTGGTTGGTTGTTGCCATACACCCCTCTGTCAGGGGTCCCTTTCATTATGACCAGGGTAAAGCTGTGTTTTTGTTTGTCTTCTATGGTTTTGATACATTCTCTAAATCCCTGTGTTCCTGAATTAATTGCTAGTTTGGGTTTCCAGCATTTTATGTGCATAAATTATCAACCTGTGCTTTGTTGTTTGTGCTGGACAGACAGTAGTTGTCTATGTGCACAGACAAGGGGAGAGTCACTCTGCTTGAACATTTGTCCTCAAAATGAGGAAAACTATTGTCTTGTTAAATGAAATCACTCTGGGCTTCTGAAAGCTGCTGTTTCATACACTGAAGCATGACTTAGGGCAGGGTACAGCCTGATAGCTACCAAGGCTGTTGAGATGACAGTGATGTGATTCATGTACCTGAGACATTTGAGAAGAAACTTAATTCCTCAGGAAATGCTTATAGATGAGCCAATGAAACACACAATTAATCAGAAATATTGACATTCTTAAGGCCAAAGAAAACCAAAGTATTTTCAACAAGGAAGGAAAATACTTTGGTTTTATTTTAGATTTTAGATTACATAGGACCTGGCCTTTAAATAAACACAAACATGCAATATGATAAGGATTAAACAATAGCTTGATACTGTTTTCACAATGATACTGAGAAGTTAGTTGAGTTTAGAGAGCAAAAACAACAAAGAGACGGAGTCTTCATTTGTGTTGAGAGAACCATCCCGATTAGCTTCAAAACAGCAATATCACAAGTAACTGTGTGAGTGGTGACTCTAAGCAACAGTGAGAAAAAAATCTGTTGGAAGTATGTAAGTTCACATTTGGGTTTTACAAGGTCTTCTGTTTCTTCCATCATGGTTACTAATAAATGAGCACATTTCTATTCCTGATTTAACAGATGAATTGATATTTAGAAACAGATCTATCCAGAGACAAAGAGAAGACTTCCTTGTGTGAAGCAACGATGAAAAACTGGATGCTATCACCAATGTGTAAAAGAACTATGAGTATTTATAATTCAGTGAAATTAAAACATTAAATTGAAAAGGGCAGCAGAAAAGAACCTTATCACCACCAACAAAACACATATATTCTGTCAGAATTCTGCCCAAGTGATTTTCTTCTTTAAGAAGTCTGATATTAGTGTTTTAGCTAACCTCCTAAGATTTGTTGCTAGTTCATATCTTTGGAAAAGTATAACACTTGGGTGAACATGGTATCTAGAACATCATCTGGACTTCAGATAAGGTGTTTTCTAGCAAACATGATTTGAAAAGTAAGAATGATTTCCAAATCTGCTGTGTGAGTGCAGGGATAGTTATTTTCAGCACCATATCTCGAGGAAGCTTTATCGTCTATGGACATCTTCAGATAGTCCTCAGAATCCTCCTTCATCTAATTCTGGAGCCCATGGCACTTGCACACATATCAAGTGAAAGAATTTTCTGTTTCTAAATATCAATTCACCTGATAAATCAGGAACAGAAACATGCTCACTTAATAGCAACTGTGATGGAAGAAACAAAAGACATTTCAACTTTGTGAATCACAAGTGTAAATTTATATGCTTATTTATTTATATGGCCTATTTATTTATTTACTTACTTATTTATTAATATGGATAAGAAACAAGTTTCATGTTTATCAGCTTTTGTTTATGTATCATGCCTAAGTACATCAAGTCACCTGAAAGGAAGTTACTGGTAAATGTTTGTTTTCTCAGATATTTAAAGTTACACTTGGAAAGTGATAATGAAACTCTGTTTTATTAAATATTACTTAAAGAGAAGGAAGGAAGGGAGGAAGGGAGGGAGGAAGAAAGGAAAGGGGTCTTTTGGGCTTACAGCTTGAGGTTACAGTTTATCATGATAAGGAAGTCAGGACTGCAAGAGAATGAGACAGATGGTCAGTTGTACTGCATCTACACTTAAGAAAGAGATAAACGGAAATCTGCTGTTCACTTTCTCCTTGCATCCCAGTTTGTGCTGTGGTGTTGCTCACATTTTGGGTAGGTCTTTGCCTTAGTTACCATTCTATTGCTGTAAAGAGACACCATGACCATGACAACACTTATAAATTATTTAATCAGGGGCATGATTTCAACTTTAGAAGGTTAGTCCATAGTCATAATAGCAATAAGCAGACATTGACATGGCATTGGGCCAGTAGGTAAGAGCTTTACATACCGATCTACAATTGAAAGAAAATTAAAATTCAAAGTCCATGACTCATGCGGCTTGCTAGTTAGGAGGGCTTTTAGGCCTAAGACAAAGAACAAAGGCTGTAAAGTCATCCCAGGAACCAACTAGCCATAAAGATAGGGAAGACATACCAGAATGTCCGGACTGGCCCGGGGCCTCCCTATCTCCTGCCCTTCTGACATGGGTTAAATATTAACCAGATGCTCTGCTGTTACCTCAATCTGCACGTAGAGTTTGCTGATGTTTAAACTGTCTAATTGTGTGTAACCGTGCCAATTTCCCCTATCCCCCCCCCACTCTTTTCCTATATAAACCCCTAGCTTCTGAGCCTCCTGGTCGACACCTCTGTCTCCTGCATGAGATACATGTCGACCCAGAGCTCCGTCATTAAACTACCTCCTGTGTTTGCATCAAGACGGTCTCTCGTGATTCTTTGGGTGCGCGCTTTCTCATGACTCAGGTGGGGGTATCCCCACAGAGGTCTTTCATTTGGAGGTCCCACCGAGATCTGCGTGACACTCAGGAACCCCGAAGACCCCTTGGAGGTACGTTTGTGTGAGTCTTATATGTTGTCTGTTGAGTGCAGCGCAGCTGAGAGTGTTTTGAGACCAGTTTTCTGGCAGCCACTGCGCTGTGGCCCATGAGGACCCAGTGGCTATGGAAGGAGACATCCTAGGGCCTCAGGCTGTAACCCTGGAAGACGTTCCATGGGTGGAACGGGGTGGATGTGGAATCCCACCTGTCAGGAAGTGGGTAGATGTGGAATCCCATCCCTGTCAGGAAGGGAGTGGACATGGAACTCCACCCTGCCAGAGGTCGCAGTTGGCTGGCTCGTTAAGTCCAGATGTGGATGTGTGTGTTTGGACGTACTAGTCTCTTGTGTTTTGTTTCTGTTTTTTTTTTTTTTTTTTTTTTCTGATTTTTGTTATGGGACAGACAGTGTCAACCCCTCTGTCTCTGACTGTGGACTTGGACTGATGTTAGGACAGGATTTGTCAGTGATAGTGAAGAAAAACAACTCGGTGCTGCTTTCCAATGGGCAGGCCTGCTCCCCTGTGCATGCACCCCGGGCCACACGGACTGTCAGGAAGGGAGTGGACATGGAACCCCACCCTGCCAGAGGTCGCAGTTGGCTGGCTCGTTAAGTCCAGATGTGGACGTGTGTGTTTGGACGTACTAGTCTCTTGTGTTTTGTTTCTGTTTTTTTTTTTTTTTTTTTTTCTGATTTTTGTTATGGGACAGACAGTGTCAACCCCTCTGTCTCTGACTGTGGACTTGGACTGTTGTTAGGACATGATTTGTCAGTGATAGTGAAGAAAAACAATTCGGTGCTGCTTTCCAATGGGCAGGCCTGCTCCCCTGTGCATGCACCCCGGGCCACACGGACCTGGCAGTGCTGGTGGCGCTCCAGGATGTGGCCTTATCCCCGAGCCCAGCCGGCCTGAATAGGGCCGGACTGGGGGCTCCCGGCTTCGGTGGTCGCTGCGCTTGGCTGGGGCTCTGTGTAGAGCAGTGCACAAACCTTCTGGGTCGCCTACTGTTCACTTCTAGGTTCTGCAGGCACCACAGCGGCTGAGGCTGGCTGTGCGGCACCATGGCCCCGGCATGCTGGGCCCTGTGAGCAGCCCACATCCGATAGTTCAATTTACCCACCACTGCCACGCACCTCACCACCCGCCGGACTGGCGGGAGGGGAGGGAAAGAGAGGCTAGGCCCACGGGGCCCGCGCTGGCACTTGTCGGGCTTCCCAGGAGTGGCCTCAATGCCCGCCACAGCTGAGGTGATTCACGAGAAGGGCCTGGCTCACGTCCAGAGTCGCTGCCACCGTCTCCCCCCCCAATGTCTGCTCCCCTCAACTGGGGGCCCACTGGTTCCTACCGCTTCATACCCCCGCAGGGTTGAACCCGTCCAGTAGTCCATGCTGCACTGACCTCCCCCACCCCTGACCCCAGGCCCTGCTGCCGTGGGACTGATGGACTGGAAGAAGAGGAGGAGACTGTGGGAGTGGCTGGCCAGGAGTGCCGCGTGAGTTCACTGCCCTGGCTGCTTCTCATACCTGCCTAATTATGTTTCCCTTTCCCCAGCATCCTACTTGCCCGTCTCCAGTATTTGGCAGTACCAGAGTGACTCTTGTTAGCAGAAAAAGTGCTTTCACTTTGAGAAGTCAGTGGCCCAACACCTCTGTGAGGGCTGGGCTCCTTTCTCTGCCCCATGTGTCTTCTCGGGTGGCCCCGCCTTGAGCTGCTGGCAGTGAGTCTGTTCCAAGCTCCAGAGAGGGAGGCATCTGCCCACTTGGTGTTTCTCCTGTCCCAGGTAAGGAGCACCTGCGAGTCTAACCACCAAGCTCTGATGGGGGTCTTGTCTCTGTGGGGCTAGAAAGTGCCCCAACAATCTGACCAAGGTAATAAGAAATTACAGAAGTTAGAAAAAGGACAGAATAAGTCAGTGAGAAAGTGCAGAGGAAGAGAAATAAAAGAAGAAAAAAGAAGATGAGAAAGACAGATGTGTATAGAGGTCTAGAAAGAAGTGAGCTTAGACTGTAAGGAAGAGCAAAGCTTCAGCAGACTCAGGAGAGATAGATGACAGTGGCAAATAGAGAGATTAACAGTGAAGGAAAGTGAAAATGGAGATGAAGGAGATTAGAGAGGTCTGAGATGAGAGAGATACTCTGAATGGGAAATATTTAGAGTAGGAACCAGTAAGTAAGAGACAGGCAAGAGGAAGAGTTGAAGAAACACTAGGCTGACAAAGGCAGAGACCAGAGTCAGAATCAGAGATGTGCAGTGAGGCAGAAGGATAAACCAGGGTAGAGGTAATGCAGGGGCCGATCGAACCCTCCCTCAGTGTTCCTTGAAAGGCTTATGGAAGCCTTCAGGTGGTTCACTCCCTTTAATCTTACCTCGGAAGCCCAGAAGGCCTCAGTGGCCATGGCCTTCATAAGGCAGTTGGACCTGGATATCAGAAAGAAACTTCAGAGATTGAAAGGAATATTACAAGAGGGAGACAGTTATGTGATCTAGTGAAAGAGGCAGTGAAGTCATATTGTGAGAGAGAGAGAGAGAGAGAGAGAGAGAGAGAGAGAGAGAGAGAGAGAGAGAGAGAGAGAAAGAGAGAGAGAGAGAGAGAGAGAGAGAGAGAGAGAGAGAGAGAGAGAGAGAGAGAGAGAAATTCGACGAGAATTTTGGCCACAGTGGTAGGAGAGAAAAAAAAGAAAAGGAAAGAAAAGGAAAGAAAAGAAAAGAAAAGAAAAGAAAAGAAAAGAAAAGAAAAGAAAAGAAAAGAAAAGAAAAGAAAAGAAAAGAAAAGAAAAGAAAAAGACAGGACCTAGAAACCTGGGCAACAGAAGACCAATGTGCTTAACAGACTTAAGTGAGTTGGAGTACCGAGCCTCAGCTAAAAAGGCTCAGCTGTGTCAGACTGAAGTTACTTATTTGGGATACACCCTTCAAGATGGGAAGCAGTGACTAAAGGAAGCCAAAAAAGAAGAAGAAGAAAAAAGAGTAACTCAGATCTCCCACCCCAACTACACCAAGGCAAGTAAGAGAATTCTTGGGCACTGCTGGCTTCTGCAGATACTGGATACCTGGGTTGGTGACCTTAGCTGCCCCTGTCGTACCCCCTAACCAAGGAAGGAGAAGTGTTTGTGTGGACCCCAGATCACCAGAAAGCCTTTGAAGAAATTAAAAAGGCCCTACTGATGGCCAGCCTTTGCCTGACCTAACCAAGCCTTTCACTCTTTATGTGGAAGAGAGAGCAGGAGCCAACAGAAGAGTCCTTACTCAGACTTTGGGACCTTGAAAAAGGCCAGTGGTTTACCTATCCAAGAAGTTAGACCCTGTTGCCAGTGGGTGGTTTTCTTGTCTGAAAGCTATTGCTGCCATAGCTCTGCTTGTCAAGGATGCTGATAAGCTCACACTGGGACAGCAAATAACTGTAGTGGCACCCCACGCTCTTGAAAGCATTATCCAACAGTCCCCCTGACCGATGGATGACCAACGCTCGTATGACACATTATCAGAGCTTTTTGTTGACTGAACGAGTGACCTTCACTCCCCCTGTTGTCCTCAATTCCGCCACCCTACTGCCCGAGACTGATGACTCTTCACCTACTCATCACTGTGCTGACATTCTGGCAGAAGAAACTGGTACTTGAAATGACCTGAAGGATCAGCCTTGGCCTGGGCGTCCGAGCTGGTACACGGATGGCAGTAGCTTCATGTTGAAGGTAAGTGGAAGGCGGGGGCAGCAGTGGTGGACAGGAAGCAAGTGATCTGGGCCAGCAGCCTCCCTGAAGGGACGTCGGCCCAGACAGCCCAACTTGTGGCTTTGATACAAGCTCTATGAATGGCAAAGGGGGAGTCTATCAACATTTACACTGACAGCAGGTATACTTTTGCCACTGCATGGAGCAATACAGACAAAGAGGGCTGTTGATATCTGCAGAGAAAGAGCTAAGATGCCGTGGCTAAAGGAAATCAGATGGCAGATCTAACCACCAAACAGGCAGCCCAAGGAGCAATGATCCTGGCAGTCAAGGAGCCTAAAGATTATTATGACATCACAGAGACCAGCTTTAGATACACCCCTGAAGACTATCAAGTTATGGACAAATTAGGACTGGTAAAGGAAATCCTGTATGGGGTAGTAAAAACAGAAGGAAAACTAGTCCTCCCATAGGAAGAAGGACACAAGTATGTTACCAATTTACATTATTTGACCCACTTGGGGGCCAAGAAATTAAAAGGTGTGGTTAAGTCCTCCGACTACTAGGTCAGTCCCATAAATTGGACAAGATTAAACATCACAGAGTGACAGAGTGAATGTCTTTCATTACATTCCAAGATTGTACTGAGCTGGATGTAGCAATGTAAGGAAGGTGGGTGGGGTAAGAGGTAGAAACTGGTGTTAGGTGATTAGATAGGGATAGCATTGTTAGAGAAATATGGAGTAAACCAAACAACCATGAGAATTAATGATATAGATTCAATATCTTTATATCATTTGATTTCTTCTTGCTTTGTTTTCTGAATTTCATTTTTTTCCATTGCAGTTCATAATAACAAATATGTTTGAATTAAGTTATGGCTTTGGCAATTATTGTACGGCTGTCTTTAAATGTGATTCAGGTGATTTCAGGATTTAGAAAGTTAGAGCTGGGTTGTACACAGTATGGATGGCTGCTATTGAATATCAACAATGCTGTATAGAGGGTACAATATAGATTGTGTCTTAGCCACTGTTCTATTGTTGTGAAATGGCACCATGATCAAGGCAACTTTGTGAAAAAAAAGCACTTAAGTGGGTGCTTGCAGTTCCAGAGGCTTAGTCCAGTATCTTCATGGTGGGGAGCATGATGGCATGCAGGCATGTGCTGAATTATATAGGTAGATAGAAAGATGGAAATAAATAAATATATACCTCTATCTCTCTACCCAACTCTCATCTGTCAAGAGATCCTGGTCCTGGCATGGGCTTTTGAAACCTCAAAGCCTTCTTCCAACAAAGGCATACCTACTCTAACAAGACCACACCTTTTAATCCCTCCAATCCTTTCAAATAGTGCCACTCCCTGATGACTGCAAATTCATTACATGAGATTATAAGGGCTATTCTTATTCAAATCACTGCAGATTTTGTGAAAGCCATTGTACTGGGAAGCCCTTGGAAGATACTGGAATTTTACTCTGTCCTACAGAAACCGCACATACTGGAAATCACATTATTTCAATTCAGTCCAGTTCTATCTGACTCCATTTATTTTAGCTCATTTCATGCTTCAGCCAGCTGCACAATGAAAGTTGGTCCAAAAATAGCACAAATTATCAAGGGCTCTGTTCTTAGGCAGCTGTAGTTTTCAAAGAAAACAAGAGTCTGCTAATCATCTAATTTTCTCTGTTCCCACCTGATTCTAAGATAAAAGGAAGCCACCTTGCAATTAAGGGGGCTAGCAGTACAACCTACACATTGTGAAAGCAACAATTAAAACAAAACAATAACCATTGTTTTGTAAAGGAAATTAAGATTTCTCAGAAAATGATAACATTCTTCAGAAAATCTTTCCCAAGATTAGGTCATATGGAAATCACTTGAATTCTGTATTTGTACTCCTTCTTGCATGGATGTATATATTCTTCTTAAGCCTTTTTTTATTTGCAATTTAATTGAAGTTGTAAAATTATTAATTTTGTTTCATCTGAATAACTTCCTGGAAACAGCCAAATAACTAAAATTGAAATGGAAAGTTAAGCATTTTTGTACTTGCTTTCAACTTACCTTACCTCAAACAATTTGTTTTAGGACTAGGGATATTAATATATAATATATTTTAGACATACCTATATTTATATATTATACCTTACAGACACATTTACCCTCTGTACCAATATAAACAGTAGTCTGACAAAGTCAAGTTTGTCATCCTAATGGTGAAACAGAAGAGATTAAGGTGATAGAGAGTGGACAAGAACTGGTCCTGGTGGCTCAGACCTAATCCCCAGTATTGGGGAGTCTGAAGCAGAAATATCACAAAATCAAGACTAGTCCAAGATATAGACTAATATTAAGATTAACCTAGGCTATTAGTAAGCTCAAGGCCAGGCTGGATAACTTAATTATTCAGAGAGCTTGTATGCAATAAGAAGTTGAGGGCTGGAGATATAACACAGCAATAGATTGCTTGCCTCAGTCATCAAAAACAAACAACCACATGAATAAATGAATAACTAAACAAAGGAAGGCAGGGATGGGCTAGAGATCCACTGCAGGCTGAATATAGAGCTCACACAATTGTGAGATATAGATACCTTCAGATGTGAAATTCAAGTGGTCTCAAATGTGACCATGACTATTGAGTTAGGTAGTAGTGGCACAGCTAAATTTTAATACAACCTACAACTTGAAGACTTAATGACTTAGCCACCAACCACTGGGGATAAAATCCCAGCCTGATGAAATCAGACAGATGGTTTCACTGCCTGGAGAGTGGGTTTCTTTTTTTAATCAAATTTCTTCTTTTATGAAGAGCATGATTTTAATATTTTTTATTATATCTGTTCTGCACTTACATTTCAAATGTTACCCCAAAAGTCCCCTATGCCCTCCCACGACCCTGTTCCCCAACCTACCCACTCCTGCTTCCTGGCCCTGGCATTCCCCTGTACTGGGGCATATAATCTTTGCAAGACTAAGGTCCTCTCCTCCAATTGATGGCCGACTAGGCCATACTCTGCTACATATGAAACTAGAGACAGCTCTGGGGGGTACTAGTTAGGTCATGTTGTTGTTCCTCCTATAGGGTTGCAGACCCCTTCAGCTCCTTGGGTACTTTCTCTAGCTCCTTCATTAGGGGCCCTGTGTTCGATCCAATAGATGACTGTGAGCATCCACTTCTGTATTTGCCAGGCACTGGCATAGCCTCACAAGATATTGCTATATCAGGGTCCTGTCAGCAAAATCTTTCTGGCATATACAATAGTGTCTGTGTTTGGTGGTTTTATATGGGATGGATCCCTGGTTGGGGCAGTCTCTGGATAGTCTTTCCTTGCATCTCAGCTCTAAACTTAGTCTATATAACTCCTTCCATGGGTATTTTGTTCCCCATTCTAAGAAGGGACAAAATATCCACACTTTGGTCTTACTTCTTCTTAAGTTTCATGTGTTTTGAAAATTGTATCTTGGGTTTCTGTTTCTGGCCTAATATCTGCTTATCAGTGAGTGAATATCATGTGTGCTTTTTGTGATTGGGTTACCTCAGTCAGGATGATATCCTCCAGATACATCCATTTACTTGCTGAGTAAATGTACCACATTTTCTATATCCATTCCCCTGTTGAGGGACATCTGGCTGCTTTCCAGCTTCTGGCTATTAAAGATAAGGCTGCTATGAACATAGTAGAGCATGAGTCCTTACTACAAGTTAGAATATCGTCTATGTATATGCCCAGGAGAGTTACTGTTGGATCTTCCTGTATTACTATGTCTAATTTTCTGAGGAACCGCCAGAATGATTTCCAGAGTGGTTGTACCAGCTTGCAATCCCATCAACAATGGAGGAGTGTTCCTCTTTCTCCACATCCTTGCAAGCATCTGCTGTTACCTGAATTTTTAATCTTAGCTATTCTGACTGGAGTGAGGTGGAATCTCAGGTTTGTTTTGTTTTGCATTTCTCTGATGATTAAGGATGTTGAACATTTTTTTAAGGTGCTTCTCAGCCATTCAGTATTCATCAGTTGAGAATTCTTTGTTTAGCTCTTTACCACATTTTTTAATAGGGTTATTTGATTTTCTGGAGTCCATCGTCTCGAATTCTTTAGATACATTGTATATTAGTCCCCTATCAGATTGAGGATTGGTAAAGACCCTTTACCAATCTGTTGGTGGCCGTTTTGTCTTATTGACAGTGTCTTTTGCCTTACAGAAGCTTTACAATGTAATAATGCCCTATTTGTTGATTCTCGATCTTTTTTTTATATTTAAATGTATATATATATATATTTTTAATTAGGTATTTTCCTCATTTACATTTTCAATGCTATCCCAAAGATCTGCAATACCCACACCCCCAATCCCCTACCCACCCACTCCCCCTTTTTGGCCCTGGCGTTCCCTGTACTGGGGCATATAAAGTTTGCAAGTCCAATGGGCCTCTCTTTACAGTGATGGCCGAATAGGCCATCTTTTGATACATATGCAGCTAGAGACAAGAGCTCCGGGGTACTGCTTAGTTCATATTGTTGTTCCACCTATAGGGTTGCAGTTCCCTTTAGCTCCTTGGGTAATTTCTCTAGCTCCTCCATTGGGGGCCATGTGACCCATCCAATAGCTGACTGTGATCATCCACTTCTGTGTTTGCTAGGCCCTGGCATAGTCTCACAAGAGACAGCTATATCTGGGTCCTTTCAGCAAAATCTTGCTAGTGTATGCAATGGTGTCAGCATTTGGAAGCTGATTATGGGATGGATCCCTGCATATGGCAGTCACTAGATGGTCCATCCTTTCGTCACAGCTCCAAATTTTGTCTCTGTAATTCCTTCCATGGGTGTTTTGTTCCCATTTCTAAGAAAGGGTAAAGTGTCCACACTTTGGTCTTCGTTCTTCTTGAATTTCATGCCTTTGGCAAGTTGTATCTTATATCTTGGGTATCCTAAGTTTCTGGGCTAATATCCACTTATCAGTGAGTACATATTGTGTGAGTTCCTTTGTAATTGGGTTACCTCACTCAGGATGATACCCTCCAGGTCCATCCATTTGCCTAATATTTTCATAAATTCATTGTTTTTAATAGCTGAGTAGTACTCCATTGTGTAAATGTATCACATTTTCTGTATCCATTCCTCTGTTGAGGGGCATCTGGGTTCTTTCCAGCTTCTGGCTATTATAAACAAGGCTGCTATGAACATAGTGGAGCATGTGTCCTTCTTACTGGTTGGGACATCTTCTGGATATATGCCCAGGAGAGGTATTGCGGGATCCTCCAGTAGTCCAATTTTCTGAGGAACCACTAGACTGATTTCCAGAGTGGTTGTACAAGCTTGCAATCCCACCAACAATGGAGGAGTGTTCCCCTTTCTCCACATCCTCGCCAGCATCTGCTGTCACCTGAGTTTTTGATCTTAGCCATTCTGACTGGAGTGAAGTGGAATCTCAGGGTTGTTTTGATTTGCATTTCCCTGATGATTAAGGATGTTGAACATTTTTTCAAGTGTTTCTCTGCCATTCGGTATTCCTCAGGTGAGAATTTTAATGGGGTTATTTGATTTTCTGGAGTCCACCTTCTTGAGTTCTTTATATATATTGGATATTAGTCCCCTATCTGATTTGGGATAGGTAAAGATCCTTTCCCAATCTGTTGGTGGCCTTTTTGTCTTATTGACGGTGTCTTTTGCTTTGCAGAAGCTTTGCCATTTTATGAGGTCCCATTTATCAATTTTGATCTTACAGCACAAGCCATTGCTGTTCTATTCAGGAATTTTTCCCCTGTACCCATATCTTCGAGGCTTTTCCCTACTTTCTCCTCTATAAGTTTCAGTGTCACTGGTTTTATATGGAGTTCCTTAATCCACTTAGATTTGACCTTAGTACAAGGAGATAGAAATGGATCAATTCGCATTCTTTTACATGATAACCGCCAGTTGTGCCAGCACCATTTGTTGAAAATGCTGTCTTTTTTCCACTGGATGGTTTTAGCTCCCTTGTCAAAGATCAAGTGACCGTAGGTGTGTGGATTCATCTCTGGGTCTTCAATTCTGTTCCATTGGTCTACTTGTCTGTCACTATACCAGTACCATGCAGTTTTTTTATCACAATTGCTCTGTAGTACAGTTTTAGGTTCGGCATGGTGATTCCACCAGAGGTTCTTTTATCCTTGAGAAAAGTTTTTGCTATCCTCGGTTTTTTGTTATTCCAGATGAATCTGCCGATTGCCCTTTCTAATTCGTTGAAGAATTGAGTTGGAATTTTGATGGGGATTGCATTGAATCTGTAGATTGCTTTTGGCAAGATAGCCATTTTTACAATGTTGATCCTGCCAATCCATGAGCATGGGAGATCTTTCCATCTTCTGAGATCTTCTTTAATTTCTTTCTTTAGAGACTTGAAGTTCTTATCATACAGATCTTTCACTTCCTTAGAGTCACGCCAAGGTATTTTATATTATTTGTGACTATTGAGAAGGGTGTTGTTTCCCTAATTTCTTTCTCATCCTGTTTATTCTTTGTGTAGAGAAAGGCCATTGACTTGTTTGAGTTAATTTTATATCCAGCTATTTCATTGAAGTTTTTTTATCAGGCTTAGGAGTTCTCTGGTGGAAATTTTAGGGTCACTTATATATACTATCATATCAACTGCAAAAAGTGATATTTTGACTTCTTCCTTTCCAATTTGTATCCCCTTGATCTCCTTTTGTTGTCGAATTGCTCTGGCTAATACTTCAAGTACAATGTTGAATAGGTAGGGAGAAAGTGGACAGCCTTGTCTAGTCCCTGATTTTAGTGGGATTGCTTCCAGCTTCTCACCATTTACTTTTATGTTGGCTATTGGTTTGCTGTAGATTGCTTTTATCATGTTTAGGTATGGGCCTTGAATTCCTGATCTTTCCAAGACTTTTATCATGAATGGGTGTTGGATCTTGTCAAATGCTTTCTCAGCATCTAATGAGATGATCATGTGGGTTTTGTCTTTGAGCTTGTTTATATACTGGATTACATTGATGGATTTCCGTATAATGAACCATCCCTGCATCCCTGGGATGAAACCTACTTGGTCAGGATGGATGATTGTTTTGATGTGTTCTTGGATTCGGTTAGCATGAACTTTATTGAGGATTTTTGCATCGATATTCATAAGGGAAATTGGTCTGAAGTTCTCTATCTTTGTTGGGTCTTTTTGTGGTTTAGGTATCAGAGTAATTGTGGCTTCATAGAATGAGTTGGGTAGAGTACCTTCTGTTTCTATTTTGTGGAATAGTTTGTGTAGAACTGGAATTAGGTCTTCTTGGAAGGTCTGATAGAACTCTGCACTAAACCCATCTGGTCCTGGGCTTTTTTTTGGCTGGGAGACTATTAATGACTGCTTCTATTTCTTTAGGGGATATAGGCCTGTTGAGATCATTAACCTGATCTTGATTTAGCTTTGGTACCTGGTATCTGTCTAGAAACTTGTCCATTTCATCCAGGTTTTCCAGTTTTGTTGAGTATAGCCTTTTGTAGAAGGATCTGATGGTGTTTTGGATTTCTTCAGGATCTGTTGTTATGTCTCCCTTTTCATTTCTGATTTTGTTAATTAGGATGCTTTCCCTGTGCCCTCTAGTGAGTCTGGTTAAGGGTTTATCAATCTTGTTGATTTTCTCAAAGAACCAGCTCCTTGATTGGTTGATTCTTTGAATAGTTCTTCTTGTTTCCACTTGGTTGATTTCACCCCTGAGTTTGATTATTTTCTGCCTTCTACTTCTCTTGGGTGAATTTGCTTCCTTTTGTTCTAGAGCTTTTAGGTGTGTTTTCAAGCTGCTAATGTGTGCTCTCTCTAGTTTCTTTTTGGAGGCACTCAGAGCTATGAATTTTCCTCTTAGGAATGCTTTCATTGTGTCCCATAGGTTTGGGTACGTTGTGGCTTCATTTTCATTAAACTCTAAAAAAATCTTAATTTCTTTCTTTATTTCTTCCTTGACCAAGGTATCATTGAGAAGAGTGTTGTTCAGTTTCCACGTGAATGTTGGATTTCTATTATTTATTTTGTGATTTAAGATCAGCCTTAGTCCATGGTATGGTGATCTGATAGGATGCATGGGACAATTTCCATATTTTTGTATATGTTGAGGCTTGTTTTGTGACCAGTTATGTGGTCAAATTTGGAGAAGGTACCATGAGGTGCTGAGAAGAAGGTATATCCTTTTGTTTTAGGATAAAATGTTCTGTAGATATCTGTTAAGTCCTTTTGTTTCATCACTTCTGTTAGTTTCACTGTGTCCCTGTTTAGTTTCTGTTTCCATGATGATCTGTCCATTGGTGAAAGTGGTGTGTTGAAGTCTCCCACTATTATTGTGTGAGGTGCAATGTGTGCTTTGAGCTTTACTAAAGTGTCTTTAATGAATGTGGCTGCCCTTGTATTTGGAGCATAGATATTCAGAATTGAGAGTTCCTCTTGCAGGATTTTACCTTTGATGAGTATGAAGTGTCCCTACTTGTCTTTTTTGATTATTTTGGGTTGGAAGTCGATTTTGTTAGATATTAGAATGGCTATTCCCGCTTGTTTCTTCATACCATTTGCTTGGAAAATTGTTTTCCAGCCTTTCATTCTGAGGTAGTGTCTATCTTTTTCTCTGAGATGAGTTTCCTGTAAGCAGCAAAATGTTGGGTCTTGTTTGTGTAGCCATTTTGTTAGTCTGTCTTTTTATTGGGGAGTTGAGTCCATTGATATTAAGAGATATTAAGGAAAAGTAATTGTTGCTTCCTGTTATTTTTGTTGTTAAAGTTAGCATTCTGTTCTTGTGGCTGTGTTCTTTTACTTATGTTGAGGGATTACCTTCTTGTTTTTTCTAGGGCGTGGTTCCCGTCCTTGTATTGGTTTTTTTTCTGTTATTATCCTTGGAAAAGGCCGGATTCATGGATAGATAATGGGTGAATTTAGTTTTGTAGTGGAATACTTTGGTTTCTCCATCGATGGTAATTGAGAGTTTAGCTGGGTATAATAATTTGTGATCTCTTAGTGTCTGTATAACATCTGTCCAGGCTCTTCTTGCTTTCATAGTCTCTGGTGAAAAATCTGGTGTAATTCTGATAGGCTTGCCTTTATATGTTACTTGACCTTTTTCCCTTACTGCTTTTAGTATTCTATCTTTATTCAGTGCATTTGTTGTTCTGATTATTATGTGTCGGGAGGAATTTCTTTTCTGGTCCAGTCTATTTGGAGTTCTGTAGGCTTCTTGTATGTTCATGGGCATCTCTTTCTTTAGATTTGGGAAGTTTTCTTCAATAATTTTGTTGAAGGTGTTTGCTGGTCCTTTGAGTTGAAAATCTTCATTCTCATCCACTTCTGTTATCCGTAGGTTTGGTCTTCTCATTGTGTCCTGGATTTCCTGGATGTTTTGAGTTAGGATCTTTTTGCATTTTCCATTTTCTTTGATTGTTGTGCCGATGTTCTCTATGGAATCTTCTGCACCTGAGATTCTCTCTTCCATCTCTTGTATTCTGTTGCTGATGCTCGAATCTATGGTTCCAGATTACTTTCCTAGTTTTTCTATCTCCAGCGTTGCCTCAGTTTGGGTTTTCTTTATTGTGTTTACTTCCCTTTTTAGGTCTAGTATGGTTTTGTTCATTTCCATCACCTGTTTGGATGTGTTTTCCTGTTTTTCTCTAAGGACTTCTACCTGTTTGGTTGTGTTTTCCTGTTTTTCTTTAAGGACTTGTACCTCTTTAGCAGTGTTCTCCTGTATTTCTTTAAGTGAGTTATTAAAGTCCTTCTTTATGTCCTCTACCATCATCATGAGATATGCTTTTAAATACAGGTCTACCTTTTCAGGTGTGTTAGGGTGCCCTGGACTGGGCGAAGTGGGCGTTCTGGCTTCTGATGATGGTGAGTGGTCCTGGTTTCTGTTAGTAGGATTCTTACATTTACCTTTTGCCATCTGGCAATCTCTTGAGTTAGTTGTTATAGTTGTCTCTGTTTAGAGATTGTTCCTCTGGTGATTTTGTTACCCTCTATCAGTAGATGTGGGAGACTAGCTCTCTTGTCTGAGTTTCAATGGTCAGAGCAGTCTCTGCAGGCAAGTTCTCCTCTTTCAGGGAAAGTGCACAGTTATCTGGTGTTTGGACCTCCTCCTTGCTGAAGATGAAGGTTCAAAACAGGATCTTTCCCAGAAACTGTGTTGCTTTGGCCAGGAAGGTGGCCGGTTGTCTGGAGCCGAAAATGGTGCCGCCTCAGAAGCTCTGTGGCTCTCGCCTGTCCCAGAAACTGCTGGCCTCTGTATTCCACACCCTCACCAGTGCAGCCTGCCCTCCTCGGAGTCCCGGAACCAAGGTGGCTCCCGAGGAGCCTGAGGCAGAAACCTCTTGGGCCGGGCAGACCCCTGTGCTCTTACCAGGAAGGTTGCCGGTTGTCTGGAGCCGAAAATCGATTCTCGATCTTATAGCACAAGCCATTGCTGTTCTGTTCAGGATTTTTTCCCCTGTGCCCATATCTTCGAGGCTTTCCCCCACTTTCTCCTCTATAAGTTTCAAAGTTTCTGGTTTTATTTGGAGTTCTTTGATCCACTTAGACTTGAGCTTTGTACAAGTAGATAAGAATGGATCAATTCGCATTCTTCTACAGGATAACCGCCAGTTGTGCCAGCACCATTTGTTGAAAATGCTGTCTTTCTTCCACTGGATGGTTTTAGCTCCCTTGTCAAAGATCAAGTGACCATAGGTGTGTGGGTTCATTTTTGGGTCTTCAATTCTATTCCCTTGATCTACCTGTCTGTCGCTGTACCAGTACCATGCAGTTTTTATCAAAATTGCTCTGTAGTATAGCTTTAGGTCGGGCATGGTGATTCCCCCAGAGGTTCTTTTATCATTGAGAAGAGTTTTTGCTCTTATAGGTTTTTTGTTATTCCAGATAAATTTGCAAATTGCCCTTTCTAACTATGTGTTTAATTAAAAAAAAAATTATTGGGGATTGCATTGAATCTGTAGATCGCTTTTGGCAGGATAGCCATTTTTACTATATTAATCCTGCCAATCCATGAACATAGGTGATCTTTCCATCTTCTGAGATCTTCAATTTCTTTCTTCAGAGACTTGAAGTTCTTGTAATACAGATCTTTCACTTCCTTAGTTAGAGTCATACCAAGGTATTTTATATTATTTGTGACTATTGTGAAGGGTGTTGTTTCCCTAATTTTCTTCTCAGCCTTTTTAGCCTTTGTGTAGAGAAAGACCACTGATTTGTTTGAGTTAATTTCATATCTAGCTACTGCACTGAAGCTGTTTATCAGGTTTAGGAGTTCTCTGGTGGAATTTTTAGGGTCACTCATATTTACTATCTGATCATCGCAAATAGTGTGAGTCAGGTCTTTAAAAGAGCCAGCAGAATGTGATGGGGTAAAGCAACCTGGAAAAGTTTACCTTACAGTGTTCCCAGAACCAGTTGGAAGCTATTCTGGACTATTTCCTGCTCCTGTAATGTTGAGATCAAATCAAGAAGATGGAGTTGGAATTATGTTCTGTGGTGAGGGGAAGGCATAAGCAATGTGTCTTCCTAGGAATCAGGAATCTACATGCTTGAATGAAGTGTGCCAGTGAACATTGGTGATAGAGCAGTGGTCATGCAGGCAGATGTTGTTTGGTCCTGGACTGGAGCTGTGTGATCCTGGAGAGGAACAGTCTCCTGTTCGTAACATAGCTTTCTTCAGGAACCACTCTCCAGGCTTGATGAGTAATAGGGCTTCTGGCTTCTTTTTTAGTTTGAGTTGATTTTCAGTCTTATTGTCTTTTCAGTATGACATATATCTGTGTACACACACTCACACGCACGCATGCACACACACACACACACACACACACACACACACACATATATGTGGTAAATTTTATTCAAATGCATGTAAATCTTGGAAGTAGACTCTCACTCCCTTATTCATTTGTTTAAATATCCACCTTTAGTGCTAATAGATGCTTACAGGTTTCAGGTCAGAAGGAGATGTAGTAGGTTGGAAGTGAATCTGGTGCTTCTAACCCATTTTTTTGTTTTTATTGTTTTTAAAATTTACAGGCAGGTCTTTTCTGCATGAGTTAGGGGGAAAGGACTGTTCAAGAATGCACAGAGGCCAACAGGAAACCTCTTTTCTCTGCAACTGTTTCTGTAGCCAAAGCATTAGTTACTGGCACAGGTTCCACACTTGCTGCTACTGCCACTGGAAAGGAAGCATCTGGCCACCCTGCAGGTGTGGCCCACACATGGAGACTGCATTAATGCATTATTTCATGTCCTGACAAACCAAAGGATTGCAAACATGGTGGGCACATAGTAATTATTTTCCTGTCACAAGATGGAAATCTGAGTGATGGATGAAAAACCTCCACCTTCAATTTATAAGTTGTGTGACCACGATGTCCCTCTGGCAATAGATAAATGTCTTGTTCTGTCAAAATCCCATTATCCTGATTTATTTGGCTAACTTTTATTATGTCAAAGAAGTTCTTTGATAGATTGGGATGAATTTAATTTTATTTATTATTTATTTATATTCCTGATTGAAAATTAAGGAGTTGCCTAAAAGCCTCCAGGATTGTAAATATTATACACTTCTTGTCTGTGCTTTCCCAATTGTTTGCGGCTGATCTAGAAGTAGATGCCAGTTACTTTGAACTTCTGACAAAGTATCTCAGCAAAGCTGTCTGAGGATTACAAAGTGGATTGTCTCAGCTCTTTACCAAAAGTTAATGGCAGAGACATCATCATGGTATCATTTTGTAATTACAGTTTCCATAACAATTAGCAGGCGATGACATCCTACATTTCAAATTAAGTTAGGGCCTAAAATGTAAAAAAGTAGAGGACCAGCATGAAATGAACACTTGAATACTATAATTCAATAAAAGCATATGAAAATTAAATCCTGCTCATTTAGCATCTAAAATGGTACAAAATTAAACAAGAAAAGTAAAATGGAAGGCTTACAAACATTAACTTCTAAAGACAGTTCTTATTTGAAGATAACTCTGCAGCCCTTCCCATAAACATCTGGTTCTCACTGGGTTTGAATCGCTTACTTCTTAGCTTTTGGGTTTGGTTCTACTGAGGAACAAATGCAGACAATACCTTGTTTTGTTTAGATTTAATAAAAATTATGGCTAGTTCATTTAGACCAATGAAACAGGCAGCTGAACCAAGTCAAGGTTCCATGAAAATGAGAAAAACAAGCATAATCAAAAGATATATTCACTTGTATATAGAGATATACTGGACATTAGTTATAATGTACACTAATATATGAAGGGCAAAAATGTTGTATTGCCTCTGTACTGTTATTTGCAACATTATTCTATTATTTAAAGTTTGTTATACTTCTTGTTCAAAGTAAAATTTTCTCAATACAAAATAATGCATACTTATTACAATAAATGTTTCAAATTTATACTGCACCATTTAGGTAAATATACCTTTTGCCTTTAAAAATCAAACTGACTTGAAATATATATTTATTTGTAAAATGTTGATTATATTGCTTTGTGTGTGTGTGTGTGTGTGTAAGTATATGATGTAAGTGTATGTCTGGGTGGCATGCCTGTTTATGTGTGTCATGCACATATATTTATAGGTTGGAAAGCTCTCTCTCTCTCTCTCTCTCTCTCTCTCTCTCTCTCACACACACACACACACACACACACACTTATACACACATAAACATAAATAAAATAAGTAGCTGGGTAGCACTGAGACAAGTCATGTGAGATGAGTCAAGTGAACTCAAATGCAGGAATTGAAACTAAGAAACTGCTGGAAGGCTCTGGGGTCCCCTGCTGTGGGGAATGCAGGCTGCTCTGAGTCAGAGAGCCATAGAATGGAAGTTGCCTACTTCTTGGGGCAGAGACTGATTGAACTGTGAAATTATAAAACTGGGATTATTTGCTTTTAAGATAAATTTATATCCAGATTTTGTCCGAATAGCATGGGGAATTTCACCTGCGGTTCAGAACTAGGATAGGCAAAATTATTGACTGACTTCAAGGAGAGAGGGCAGTGAACAGGTATTAATAAAATAAATGTCTGATACTGAGCACTCTTTTTTTATTAGGTATTTTCTTCATTTACATTTCCAATGCTATCCCAAAAGTCCCTCATACCCTCCCCCCCCCCCCAATCTCCTACCCACCCACTCCCACTTCTTGGCCCTGGTGTTCCCCTGTACTAAGGCATATAAAGTTTGCAAGACCAAGGGGCCTCTCTTCCCAATGATGGCTGACTAGGCCATCACTGTCCTCTTTAATATTATACTCAATTAAATTGACTTAGTGATCACCTTTTTAATTTCATTGTTGTAGTTCAAATACTTAGCTGTCTATTAGAGTCACCTGGGATTTTTTTTTTTAACAAATCTGTACCCAGACAGAGCTTTAAAATATTTGAATCTCTGTTTCTGTAGAGGAGATTCAAGCTCTAAGATTTTCTTAAGTCGTCTTAAGTGATCTCAATATACATCCAAGTAGAGCAAGCACTGAGTTGCCTTTAATACTGCATGTGCAGTGAGTAGACAGGCAGCAAGAGCTTTACATAGGGACTTCTTTAAAAAGGAATTACAAGTCTCATTCCAGACCTGCTCTGTCAGACTCTAGCTCTCTGAACTCACTAGGTGGCTTGTGAGTACATTCATGGTTAAGAATAACCTCTCTCGAGCTAGAGAAAGTACCCAAGGAGCTAAAGGGATCTGCAACCCTATAGGTGGAACAACATTATGAACTAACCAGTACCCCTGAGCTCTTGACTCTAGCTGCATATGTATCAAAAGACGGCCTAGTCGGCCATCACTGGAAAGAGAGGCCCATTGGACTTGCAAACTTTATATGCCCCAGTACAGGGGAATGCCAGGGCCAAAAAGTGGGAGTGGGTGGGTAGGGGAGTGGCGGGGAGGGTATGGGGGACTTTTGGTATAGCATTGGAAATGTAAATGAGGAAAATACCTAATAAAAATATTTTAAAAAGAATAACCTCTCTCCTGCACTTCAATAAATAAAGAGTATTTTGAATAACATGTTTGCTGTGTGTAAAGAATACTTGCAAAGGCAACTGATGGAAATCTTTGAAATCAACTAGAAATAATAATAAAAAGAATAAGTAATTTCTTCATTATAAATAGATAGATAGATAGATAGATAGATAAATAAATAAATAAATGTCTGTGGCTCCAGGCAGAAAGCCGAACAGATAGATGCTATAACAAGTTGGCTGTTCTAGACAGAGAGCTGAAGCATAAGATTGCATAAAAATTGCTTTACTTGCCTTGCAGGGTATTCAAATTCTGTCTAACGTGGGCTCCTCAGAAATACTGGGTTTTATATTCTCTTGGCAACATAAGAACCTGGAGGGCATCATCCTGAGTGAACCTGGAGGGCATCATCCTGAGTGAGGTAACACATTCACAAAGGAACTCACACAATATGTACTCACTGATAAGTGGATATTAGCCCAAAACCTAGGATTCCCAAGATATAAGGTACAATTTGCTAAACACATGAAACTCAAGAAGAATGAAGACTGAAGTGTGGACACTATGCCCCTCCTTAGAATTGGGAACAAAACACCCATGGAAGGAGTTACAGAGACAAAGTTTGGAGCTGAGATGAAAGGATGGACCATTTAGAAACTGCCATATCCAGGGATCCACCCCATAATCAGCATCCAAACGCTGACACCATTGCATACCCTAGCAAGATTTTATCGAAAGGACCGAGATGTAGCTGTCTCTTGTGAGACTATGCCGGGGCCTAGCAAACACAGAAGTGGAGGCTCACAGTCAGCTAATGGATGGATCGCAGGGATCCCAATGGAGGAGCTAGAGAAAGAACCCAAGGAGCTAAAGGGATCTGCAACCCTATAGGTGGAACAACATTATGAACTAACCAGTACCCCGGAGCTCTTGACTCTAGCTGCATATGTATCAAAAGATGGCCTAGTCGGCCATCACTGGAAAGAGAGGCCCATTGGACTTGCAAACTTTATATGCCCCAGTACAGGGGAACGCCAGGGCCAAAAAGGGGGAGTGGGTGGGTAGGGGAAGGGGGGTGGGTGGGTATGGGGGACTTTTGGTTTAGCATTGGAAATGTAAATGAGCTAAATATCTAATAAAAAAATGAAAAAAAAGAAAGGTCTAAGTATAGACATATACAATATTTTAGTTTACTTAATTTGTTTTGTATTGTTTTAATTTGAACTAGGATAGGGAATATTAGTAACTGACTCCAGAGTAGAGAGTACAGTGATAATCATTGTCTGTTTTGAGCAGGTATTAATTATTTATGCCTGTGACTCCAGGTAGAGAGTTCAACAGGCAGATATTATGCAGGTATTAATATAATATGTCTGTGGCTCTGGGCAGAGAGCCAGATGGAAAGATGGTATAGATTGTTTAACCAGCCACAGGAAGCTCATATTCTACTAATGTGGGCTCCATGGGAATATTGAGTGTATTTTCATGCTTGGCAAGATAGGAAAGACCTAGTATCTTAGTTTACTTCATTTGTTTTAGATTGTCTGAATTTTCAAAATGGGTGTGATTTTGAGTCTTGTAGTTAAATTATTTCTCTGGAAGAGAGGTTTAAATAAAGGGTTTTTAAATTATGGCCTCAAGGATATGCTTATTTGGGAAAAAAGTTTTGTTTTGTGTTTTTGGAAAAGGTGATTAAGGTCTTTACACCTTCCAGAGTTACATGGCTCAGATTTGAAGAACTAGATTCCAGAGAATCAAACAAAAGGGTTATCTTGGTGATACTAAAAAATTATTTTGAGATTATAGAATATACAGCCTTGGTGAGTCTCTGAACTCCAAATGTCTTGGACTTTCAGGCAGATCCAGTCAAGACTCATACATAAGATTCTAAATCAATCATTTGTGTTGCCTTCTTAAGGCCAACCAACTCCATTTTCCCTCGCCTTCCCCCTACAAATATCTCAACACCCATATTCAGCTTGAAGTTATGAAGAGTTGTCACCCCAGTTCCCTTGGCTTTCGGACTGGAGGGGGTTATTATAGGTTGTCTTTCTAGGGAATGTAGGAATGGTCATAATTGAAACAGGGAGTAAGAGCTAGAATTGATTTCATAGCCATAATCTCATTTTGTAGAAATCTTTTTAATTGTTAATAAGTTGAAGTCATAGTTTCTTATTTTGGTACAGAATTTATTTTGATGCAAAAATCAAGGTTTTCATTGGTATAAATTTCTTCTATTAATACAAAAAAATTAACAGTACAGGGCTTAGATCCAGTCCTTCTGTAACTGTTATAAACTGATCTGAGATGATTGAGCCTGTGAGATAAGGGCCAAATAGCAAATTCATGGCTCTGAGTTTATTGTTAGGGTGTTTTCAGATATTTTAATTAGAAATAACTGAGAGTAGTTAATGGAGAACAGTCCAGATTACTTTATATAGATAGTTGGTTTTCAAAACCATCAGAAATTTACAGAATGTGACATTTAGTGTTATTTATTCACTTGTTGTTGAGACAAATCTGCTCCTAACAGCTTTACACTCATGAATTCAAAGAAGCAACTGAGCATCTTACCTCCAGGTAAGGTTGTACATTGTGGCTATGTGGCCACTAGGCAGAAATTGCCTATTCTCTTCTGCAGACCTATACTGTTCTTGAAAGGACACAATTTACAGATTAGGACAGCTTAGTTCTGCTGAAACAGAACAAGCTAGCCCTTAATATTCCTGTATCTCTAAGGTCTGTCAGATGATCCTGGGCCAGAAGGCTGAAGACATGCTCCATCTTTCTGACTTACTGGGGCTGTATAGGTAGGCAGCTGTCACTACAGTTTGTCTCAGTTCTGAAAGCTGTGTTAGGCTTCCTATTTATTTTCAGTTAATGTTGGTCATTCTCAGATTTCTGATGGGGATGAAAAACTACATATAGTCTCATAGTCAACCCAGGCTATTTCCTTTGAGATAATAGATTTAAGAGAATAATTTTCAAATGGCATACTATCTAAATCCAGGACATAACTCAAGGTAGAATCATAAGTCTTTTAAATTAGGATAGATGACAATGTTCTATCTTAATAACATAAATGATGGACTGGGTGTTAGGTCTATCTTATAATTTATAGATTACAAAATGGTAATAGTTGTGATCTATTTATACTTGAGAGAAAGGTTGTGTTTTTTATTAGAACAGAAAGGGGGTAAGTGTTGTGGATAGGCCTGGTACTGTTCTTGTGAACCAATCACCTAATGAATAAAGGAGCCAATCTCTAGGGGAAGAGGTGAGACTTCTGTGTGGGAGGGAGGAAGAGAGGTAGCAGGAGAGAGTTAAGTCCTTTTCGGAATGGGGACAACAGAGGAGTAAGATGTAGCTGCTAGAGTTTCCAGGTATCATGGTGGATCCACAAGGATTCACCACTGGAGGAATCATATTTTAATAATGCTTACAAGATTAGGTTTCAGTTGTTGTGTCCAGAGACTGAGTTACCATTGTTTCTGAATTGAGTTTGTGTTGAATTTTCCTTTATGTCGCAGCTCCTCTGGGTAAGAGAGAAAGGTAAGGTTGCAAAGCATGGGTTTGCCAGATGTGCACCTCAAAGGCCATGGGGGATTTGAAGCACCAGGTTGGCATGGTAGCAACCGCCAGTGGGAACATAGAGAGCTGGGTGGAGAGATTGTAGAATTCTAAGTCAGTCTCTACAAGATAAAAGCAGGTCAGCCATTGCAGGCCAGTACATAATTGGCCAGGCTGCTGGAGCAGAGGTAAAAGCAAGGAGGCATGCAGATTCTACACATTCATGTTTCTTTTTTCTTTCTTCTTCTTTTTTTTTAATTTCCCACAACAGAGGGTTGGACAAACCTCTAGTTACTATATCTCTCCCATGGTATCTCTCCCTCTTCCTCTCTCGAGTATATAGTGCTCTCTCTCTCTCTCTCTCTCTCTCTCTCTCTCTCTCTCTCTCTCTCTTTCTCTCTCTTCTCTCTTTCCAACCTTTTCTCTATCCCTCTTTCTGGCTTTTGCTACATCTCTATTTTTACTAACTCTCTTAAGGAACCACGACATTCATTGTTTTATAAAATAGAACAAATGAAATATAAGAAAATAAAATTATTAAGAAAAAAGTTAAAGTTTGTTAAGAAAAAGTTTTAGTGTGCATTTAGGTACAGGTGTTAAGGAAGACAGAAGAAGTTATACTCAGGAAAAGAACGGCACTACATGAATGTGAATGCGGAATGTTCAACCATCCAACAATAATGACATACACAAGTTGAATGGCTTCCAAAGGTACCATGTTAAGATAGTTTCTATGAGCCTTCCTTTTCATTTGGAAAAAGAGATGGTAGGGTGGTTGGTAAGGTAAAAGTTGTGTAGAAATTGAACCTGAGAATATGAAAACAGAGGTGATAAACATTAAAGAAATTCTTACCCACACATGTCACAAGGAAGTTACATCCTATGCTTCTTTTACTGTAGACAGCATCCATAATCTTATCTGTGAGAGTCTCAGGAAGGTGTAGGTTTACAGCCTGAGAAGGGAGGGTAAACTCATATGTCAGATACCCTAGGTCTTAAGCATGATCCATCATTCTTATTTGAAAGATCTTCAATAAAAGTGAGTGTCCCTTTGTAGAAAATATTTGTAGTGAATTTTTGTCAAATCTATTGACTCTCAGGCTATAAAATATCATACTCCAGAGCAACCAGCTTCTTTCCTCTTCATGGTTCTTTAATTTAACCATTGTCTTCTTTTTTCTCTTTTTTTTTTTTGGTTATTTTCTTAATTTACATTTCAAATACTACACCAAAAGTTCCCTATACCCTCCCCCCACCCTGTTCCCCTACCCACTCACTCCCACTTCTTGGCCATGGCTTTCCCCTGTACTGGGGCATATAAAGTTTGCAAGACCAAGGGGCCTCTCTTCACAATGATGGCCAACTAGGCCATCTTCTGCTACATATGCAGCTAGAGACATGAGTTCTGGGGGTACTGATTAGTTCATATTGTTGTTCCACCTATAGCATTGCAGACCCCTTCAGCTCTTGGGTACTTTCTCTGGCTTCTCCATTGGGGGCCCTGTGTTCCATCCTATAGATGGCTGTGAGCATCCACTTTTGTATTTGCCAGGCACTGACAAAGCCTTACAGAAGACAGCTATATCAGGGTCCTTTCAGCAAAATCTTGCTGGTATATATAATAGTGTCTGTGTTTGGTGGCTGATTATGGGATGGACCCCTGGGTGGGGCAGTCTCTGGATGGTCCATCCTTTCATCTTAGCTCCAAACTTTGTCTCTGCACTCCTTCCATGGATATTTTATTCCCTATTCTAGGGAGGAATGAAGTATCCACCAGTAGGTCTTCCTTCTTGATTTTCTTGTGTTTTAGAAGTTGTATCTTGGGTATTCTAGGTTTCTAGGATAATATCCACTTATCAGTGAGTGCATATCAAGTGACTTGTTTTGTGATTGGGTTACGTCACTCAGGATGATATCCTCCAAATACATCCATTTGCCCAAGAATTTCATGAATTTATTGTTTGTAAAAGCTGAGTAGTAATCCATGGTGTAAATGTACCACATTTTCTGTATCCATTCCTCTGTTGAGGGACATCTGGATTCCTTCCAACTTCTGGCTTTTATAAATAGGGCTGATATGAACATAGTGGAGCATGTGTCCTTATTACCAGTTGGAACATCTTCTGGGTATATGGCTAGAAGTATTGTTGGATCTACCGAGAGTACTATGTCCAGTTTTCTGAGGAACCGCCAGACTGATTTCCAGAGTGTTGTACAAGCTTGCAATTCCCCCAGGAATGGAGGAGTGTTCCTCTTCTCCACATCCTCTCCAGCAACTCCTGTCACCTGAATTTTTGATCCTAGCCATTCTGACTGGTGCGAGGTGGAATCTCAGGGTTGTTTTGATTTGCATTTCCCTGATGATTAAGGGTGTTGAACATTTTTTCAAGTGCTTCTCAGCCCTTCAATATTCCTCGGTTAAGAATTCTTTGTTTAGTTCTGTACCCCATTTTAATGGGGTTATTTGAATTTCTGGAGTTCAGCTTCTTGAGCTCTTTGTATATATTGGATATTAGTCCCCTATAAGATTTAGGATTGGTAAAAATTCTTTCCCAATCTGTTGGTGGACTTTTTGTCTTATTGACAGTATCTTTTTTTTTAACCTTTATTTTTATTTTCTAATTTTTTTATTTATTAGATATTTTCTTTATATACACTTCAAATGCTATCCTGAAAGTTTTCTATACAGCCCCCTGATCTGCTTCCCTACCCACCCACTCCCACTTCTTGGCCCTGGCATTCCCCTGTACTGGGGCATATAAAGTTTGCAAGACCAAGGGGCCTCTCTTACCAATGATGGCCAACTAGGCTATTTTCTGCTACATATGCAACTAGAGACATGAGCTCTAGAGGTACTGGTTAGTTCATATTGTTGTTCCACCTATAGGGTTGCAGACCCCTTTAGCTCCTTGGGTACTTTCTCTAGCTCCTCCACTGGGGGCCCTGTGTTCCATCTAATAGCTGACTGTGAGCATACACTTCTGTTTTTGCCAGGCACTGGCATAGTTTCACAAGAGACAGCTATATCAGGGTCCTTTCAATCAAAATCTTGCTGGCATATGCAATAGTGTCTGTGTTTGGAGGCTGATTATGGGATGGATCCCTGGTTGCAGCAGGCTCTAGATGGTCCATGTTTTCATCTCACCTCCAAACTTTGTCTCTGTAACTCCTTCCATGGTTGTTTTGTTCCGAAAACTAAGAAGGGGCTAGGTGTCCACACTTTGGTCTTTGTTCTTCTTGAGTTTCATGTGCTTTGCAAATTATGTCTTGAGTATTCTAAGTTTCTGGGCTAATATCCATTTATCAGTGAGTACATATCATGTGAGTTCTTTTGTGATTGGGTTACCTCACTCAGGATGATACCCTCCAGGTCCATCCATTTGCCTAATATTTTCATAAATTCATTGTTTTTAATAGCTGAGTAGTACTCCATTGTGTAAATGTACCACATTTTCTGTATCCATTCCTCTGTTGAGGGGCATCTGGGTTCTTTCCAGCTTCTGGCTATTATAAATAAGGCCGCTATGAACATAGTGGAGCATGTGTCCTTATTACAAGTTGGAACATCTTCTGGGTATATGCCCAGGAGAGGTATTGCGGGATCCTCTGGTAGTACTGTTTAATTTTCTGAGGAACCACCAGACTGATTTCCAGAGTGGTTGTACAAGCTTGCAATCCCACCAACAATGGAGGAGTGTTCCTCTTTCTCCACATCCTCGCCAGCATCTGCTGTCACCTGAATTTTTGATCTTAGCCATTCTGACTGGTACGAGGTGGAATCTCAGGGTTGTTTTGATTTGCATTTCCCTGATGATTAAGGATGTTGAACATTTTTTCACAAGGGAGCTCAAACCATCCAGTGGAAAAAAGACAGCATTTTCAACAAATGGTGCTGGCACAACTGGCAGTTATCATGTAGAAGAATTCGAATTGATCCATTCTTATCTCCTTGTACCAAGGTCAAGTCTAAGTGGATCATGGACCTCCACATAGAACCAGACACACTTAAACTTATGGAGGAAGAAGTGGGGAAAACCCTCGAAGATATGGGCACAGGGGAAAAAAATTCCTGAATAGAACCACAATGGCTTGTACAGTAAGATCGAGAATTGACATATGGGACCTCATAAAATTGCAAAGCTTCTATAAGGCAAAAGACATGGTCAATAAGAGAAAAAGGCCACAAACAGATTGGGAAAGGATCTTTACCAATCCTAAATCAGATAGGGGACTAATATCTGATATATATATAAAGAACTCAAGAAGGTGGACTCCAGAAAATCAAATAATCCCATTAAAAAATGGCACTCAGAACTAAACAAACAATTCTCACCTGTGGAATACCTAATGGCTGAGAAGCACCAGAAAAAATGTTTGACAGTATCTTTTGCCATACAAAAGCTATGCAATTTTATGAGGTCCCATTTGTTGATTCTTGTTCTTACAACACAGGCCATTGCTGTTCTCTCTAGGAATTTTCCCCCTGTGACCCTATCTTTGAGGGTTTTCTCCACTTTCTCCTCTATAAATTTCAGTGTCTCTGGTTTTAAGTGAAGTTCTTTAATCCACTTAGACGTGAGCTTGTACAAGGAGATAAGAATGGATCAATTCGCAGTCTTCTTCATGATACTCGCCAGTTGTGCCAGCACCATTTGTTGAAAATGCTGTCTTTTTTCCATTGGAAGGTTTTAGCTCCCTTGTCAAAGATCAGGTGACCATAGATGTGTGGTTGCATTTCTGGGTCTTCAATTGTATTTCATTGTTCTACCTGTCTGTAGCTGTACAAGTACCATGCAGCTTTTTTTATCACAAGTTCTTTGTAGTACAGCTTGAACTCAGGCATGGTGATTCCCCTAGAGGTTCTTTTATTGTTGTGAATAGTTTTTGCTATCCTAGGTTTTTTTTTTTTTATTCCAGATGAATTTGCAAATTACCCTTTCTAATTCAGTGAAGATTTGAGTTGGAATTTTGATGGGGATTGCATTGAATCTGTAGATTGCTTTGGGCAGGATAGCCATTTTTATTATATTATTCCTGCCAATCCATGAGCATGGGAGATCTTTCCATCTTTTGAGATTTTCTTCAATTTCTTTCTTTAGATACTTGAAGTTCTTGTCATACAGATCTTTCACTTCCTTAGTTAGAGTCACACCAAGGTATTTTATATTATTTTTGACTATTGTGTAGGGATTGTTTCCCTAATTTATTTCTCATTCTGTTTATCTGTTTTATAGTGAAAGGCCATTGACTTGTTAGAGTTAATTTTATATCCAGCTACTGCACTCAAGCTGTTTATCAGGTTTAGTAGTTCTCTGGTGGAATTTTTAGGGTCACTTATATATACTATCATATCATCTGTAAAAAGTGATATTTTGACTTCTTCCTTTCCAATTTGTATTCCCTTGATCTCCTTTTGTTGTCAAATTGCTCTGGCTAGGAATTCAGTTACTATATTGAATAGGTAGGGAGAAAGTGGGCAGCCTTGTCTAGTCCCTGATTTTAGTGGGATTTCTTCTAGCTTCTCTCCACTTAGTTTGATGTTGGCTACTGGTTTGCTGTATATTGCTTTTATTACACTTAGGTATGGGCCTTGAACTCCTGATCTCTCCTTGACTTTTATCATGAAGGGGTGTTGGATTTTGTCAAATGCTTTTTCAGCATCTAATGAGATGATCATGTGGTTTTTGTCTTTGAGTTTGTTTATATAGTGGATTATGTTGATGGATTTCCGTATATTAAACGATCCGTGCATCCCTGGGATGAAGTCTACTTGGTCATGATGGATGATTGTTTTGATGTGTTCTTGGATTCCTTTTGCAAGGATTTTATTGAGTATTTTTGCATTGATATTCATAAGGGAAATTGGTCTGAAGTTCTCTGTTTTTGTTGGATCTTTGTGTGGTTTAGGTATCAGAGTAATTGTAGCTTCATAGAATGAATTGGGTAGAGTACCTTCTGTTTCTATTTTGTGGAATAGTTTGAGATTAGTTGGAATTAGGTGTTCTTTGAAGGTCTGTTAGAAGTCTGCACTAAACCCATCTGGTCCTGGGCTTTTTTTTTTTTTTGGTTGGGAGACTATTAATGACTGCTTGTATTTCTTTAGGGGAAATGGGACTGTTTAGATCATTAATCTGATCCTGATTTAACTTTGGTAACTGGTATCTGTCTAAAAAATTGTTCATTTCATCCAGGGTTTCCAGTTTTGTTGAGTATAGCCTTTTGTAGCAGTATGTGATGATGTTTTAGATTTCCTCAGGATCTGTTGTTATGTCTCCTTTTTCATTTCTGATTTTGTTAATTAGGATAATGTCCCTGTGCCCTCTAGTTAGTCTGGCTAAGGGTTTATTTATCTTGTTGATTTTCTCAAAGAACCAGCTCCTGGTTTGGTTGATTCTTTGTTTAGTTCTTTTTGTTTCCACTTGGTTGATTTCTGCCCTAAGTTTGATTATTTCTGTTGTCTACTCCTCTTGGGTGAATTTGCTTCCTTTCATTCTAGAGCTTCTAGGTTGCTGTCATACTCTTAGTGTATGCTCTCTCTAGTTTCTTTTTGGAGACACTCAGGGCTATAAATTTTATTCTTACAACTGCTTTCATTGTGTCCCTTAAATTTGTGTATGTTGTGGCTCCATTTTCATTAAACTCTAAAAAGTCTTTAATTTCTTTCTTTATTTCTTTCTTGTCCAAGGTATCATTGAGTAGAGTGTTGTTCATTTTCCATATTAATGTTGGCTTTCTATTATTTATGCTGTTAGTGAAGATCAGCCTTAGTCTTTGGTGATCTGATAGGGTGCATGGGATAATTTCAATATTTTTGTATCTTTTGAGGCCTGTTTAGTGACCAATTATCTGGTCAATTTTGGAGGAGGTACCATGAGGTACTGAGAAGAAGGTATATCCTTTTGTTTTAGGATAAAATGTTTTGTAGATATCTGTTAAATCCATTTGTTTCATAACTTCTGTTAGTGTCCATGTGTCTCTGTTTAGTTTCAGTTTCCAGTATCTGTCCATTGGTGAGAGTGGGGTGTTGATATCTCCCACTATTATTGTGTGCTTTGGGTTTTACTAGTTTCTTCAATGAATGTGGCTGCCCTTGCATTTGGAGCATAGATATTTAGAATTGAGAGTTCATCTTGGTAGATTTTAACTTTTTTTTTTATCTTTCCATTATGTAAAGTATAGTTTATTTATTTAATTTTTAAATAATAGGATTTTTATTAGGTATATTCTTCATTTACATTCCCAGTGCTATCCCAAAAGTTCCCCATACCCTTCCCCCAACTCCCCTACCTACCCACTCCCAATTCTTGGTTTTGGTGCTCCCCTGTACTGAGGCATATAAAGTTTGCATGACCAATGGGCCTCTCTTTCCACTGATGGCCGACTAGGCCATCTTCTGATACATATGCAGCTAGAGAGACAAGCTCCGGGGGGTACTGGTTAGTTCATATTGTTTTTCCACCTACAGGGTTGCAGATTACTTTAGCTGCTTGGTACTTTCTCTAGCTCCTCCATTGGGGGCCCTGTGATCCATCCAATAGCTGACTGTGAGCATCCACTTCTGTGTTTGCTAGGCCCAGGCATAGTCTCACAAGAGATAGCTATATCAGGGTCCTTTCTTTGATGAGTATGAAGTGCCCCTCCTTGTCTTTTTTGATATCTTTGTGTTGGAAGTCAATTTTATTCAATATTAGAATGGCTACTCCAGGTTGTTTCTTTGGACCATTTGCTTGGTAAATTGTTTTCCAGCCTTTTATTCTGAGGTAGTGTCTGTCTTTATCCCTGAGGTGTGTTTCCTGTAAGCAAAAAAAAATGTTGGGTCCTGTTTGTGTAGCCAGTCTGTTAGTCTATGTCTTTTTATTGGGCAATTGATTCCATGGATGTTATGAGACATCAAAGAAAAGTTATTGTTGCTTCCTGTCATTTTTGTTGTTAAAATTGGGAATCTGTTCTTGTGGTTGTATTCTTTTAGTTTCGTTAAAGGATTACTTTCTTGCTTTTTTTAGGGTGTAGTTTCTATCATTGTGTTGGTGTTTTCCCTTTATTATCCTATGAAGGGCTGGATTTTTGGAAAGATTTTGTGTGAATTTGGTTTTGTCATGTAATACTTTGGTTTCTCCATCTACGGTAATTGAGAGTTTTGCTGGGTATAGTAGCCTGGGGCTGGCATTTGTGTTCTCTTGGGGTCTGTATAACATCTGTCCAGGATCTTCTGGCTTTCATAGTCTCTGGAGAGAAGTCTGGAGTAACTCTGATAGGCCTGCTTTTATATGTTACTTGACCTTTTCCCCTTACAGCTTTTAATATTCTGTCTTTATTTAGTGCATTTGTTGTTCTGATTATTATGTGTCAGGAGGAATTTCTTTTCTGGTCCAGTCAAATTGCAGTTCTGTTAGCTTCTTGTACTTCATGAGCATCTATCTCTTTCTTTAGGTATGGGAAGTTTTCTTCTATTACTTTGTTGAAGATATTTGCTGGCCCTTTAAGTTGAAAATCTTCATTCTCATCTACTCCTGTTATCCATAGGCTTGGTCTTCTCATTGTGTCCTGGATTTCCTTGATTTTTGAATTAGGATCTTTTTGCATTTTGCATTTTCTTTGATAGTTGTGTCCATGTTCCCTATGGAATCTTCTACACCTGAGATTCTCTCTTCTATCTCTTGTATTCTGTTGCTGATGCTCACATCTATGGTTCCTGATATCTTTCCTAGGGTTTCTATCTCCAGAGTTGTCTCCCTTTGTGTTTTCTTCATTGTTTCTACTTCCATTTGTAGATCTTGGATAGTTTTGTTCAATTCCATTGTCTGTTTGGTTGTGTTTTCCTGCAATTCTTTAAGGGATTTTTGTGTTTCTTCTACCTGTTTAGCAGTGTTTGCCTGTAGTTCTTTAAGGACTGCTATCTGTTTAGCAGTGTTCTCCTGTAATTCCTTGACGGATTTTTGTGCTTCTTCTTTAAGGGCTTCTACCTCTGTAGCACTGTTCTCCTGTATTTCTTTAAGTGGGTTATTCATGCCCTTCTTTAAATATTCTACCACTATCAAGATATATGATTTTAAATCTGCATCTTGCTTGTCGTGTGTGTTGGGATATCCAGGACTTGTTGTGGTAGTCATACTGGGTTCTAATGATGCCCAGTGTTCTTGATTTCTGTTAGAAAGATCCTTACGTTTGCCTTTTGTCCTCTGGAAATGTTCAAGCTATCTCTGGTTGGAGCTTGTGATTCTGTTAGCCTCTGTCAGCAGTCCTGGGAGTCCAACTCTCACCTGAGTTCCGGTTGTCAGAGCACTCTCTGCAGGCAAGCTTTCCTCTTGCAGGGTAGGTGTCCAGCAGTCTGGAGCTCTGATCCACCTCCTGAGTCCTGGGGTCAGATCCCTCCCTGTAGGCCGACTCTCCTCTGGCAAGGAATGTGCCCAGGGGCCTGGGTCTCAGCTCTGCCTCCTGGCTGAGGATGAAGGCCCAAGAGGACCCTGACCAAGAAGCTCTGTTGCTTCTATTGCCCACATGCTTTCAGGTGATCAGGAGGTCCTGGGTGTGCTAGGGGTCCTGAGTCTTGGAGAGTCCTCTGGTACTCTAGACACCCTCAGCCGGATTCAAGCAGAAGATAGTGAGGCTGGCCCCGACCTAAATGGATCCAAGCCTCTGGCCGGAGGGGTTCCTCCATCCCTGTTCCTTCTGGCACAAGACCCTCCGCAATTCTTGAATCTGGTGTGGCGTTCCACTCACCTGTGATCCTGAGGTGATTCCGAGGTCCTGTGGCATGGAGAGCACTCTGGAGCCCTTAGCAGCCTCCACTGGGCTCAGAAGGAAGATCTCCGTTGTCTTTGTAACCTGCCTCAATTTTCCTTCTGAATTCTTTGACCTCTTAATTTTAAAGTAAAAAATCTGTTTTCTAGAATTTCTTCAGTGCTGACTAGGGACTTAGATTCTGCATGCCCAGTGATCACAACATGCCTGCTCTTAGGGGAGATCATGAAATCCAGGAGACTGGAAGGAATCTGGAAGATATGATTACATTAGTTGGGACATTAAACCATGAAAACACATTTATCTTCTTCATTTTTTCCCCATTTTTCTTAACCATGATGTGCTTGGGAACAGCAATGCTAGTGAAGCATTAAGATTGAAGACAGAATCCGGCAGGAGTTAGTGTGAGTTTGTAGATCTTGTCCAAGTTGTCAGGTATACACTGAGCTTCCTACTCTAACAATGATAATATTTCCTCTTGCATTCTGTCAGAATCAAAGGCCTGGAAAAAAGGGCATAGAGTGTTCCTATACTTTATAAAAAGGAAAGCAAGACTCCAGTAGTCAATGTGACTGGGTTGTGACCACACACTCCAAATCAGTTTCCAGAGTGCTTTAGTGGACAAGATGAATCTTGATTACTAAGGCATGTCAACACTATTTTTCTATGAAGAGTCACCATGGCTTACAAGGACATTTCTTTCTAGTGACTCCTGGGGAGTCTATAGGCATTTTCCCATAACTGTTACTTTCACGATCTTTTCATAGAAAACAAACAAACAAAACCCCAAATAACAACAACAACCAAAAAAAAAAATCAGAAAATAAGCAAAGCCAAATTTAGAAGTCTTATGTGAGGAGCCGCCCTTGCAATCGCCATTACAAGATGGTGCTGATATCCGGTGTTCTAACTGGTAAACAAATAGTCTACATATGTGCTGGGGTATTTTTCTATTCCTTGTGCCCTGCCTGTCTCGTGGCGTCATCTGGCATCATCTGGCGTCATCTGGGCTGATGATAGTGGTCAGGAGATAGTGAGCAGCCAGTCAGGGTGAAATAGGTCTCCAACCCCTCTTGTGGTCTATTTAAGGACCAAGTCTCCTGTGTTCTAAGCCTCCTCCCCCAGAAGCTAATGATCTTTCTCTCGAGATGCATTAAAGCTATGCTGCAGAAGAACCCATGTGTGTCCTGTGTGTGTGTCCTTGCTGGCGAGACTCCATATCATATTACAGAAACATCTGGTGCCGAAGATCCCGGGAATTCTACAACATTGCCGGCATGGAGGAGGTCCCCCGGAAACGGGGCGGGTCCAGAACTGCAGTGGAAAGTTCAGAGAGACATGCTTAACCGTGAGCCTGTTGTTCCCTTTAACTTTGGTCTCAATCTAGAAGCACTGTAGGACGGGTTGGTAGAAGTTTTGGTTTTTGTAACCCTGCCATTTGTTTTCTTTCTCCTGGTATTTTATTGTGTTTATTGTGGATAGTGTGACCTTGAGGTGCGGTCAGTCCTACGTAAATAAACGGCAGCACTAATAAGCTCAGTCAGTCTCTCATAGATAAGAGAGCAGAGCGTGGCAGCTTACTTTCACTTCTGCTCCGGGAGCAGGCTTCTGTTTTGGGAGCAAGCTTCTGTTTTGAGAACAGACTTTTGCTTCAGGGACGGACTTTTGCTTTTGAAGCGGAGCCTGGCAGTTACTTTCACTTCTGCTTCAGTGTGCCTTAAGTCGGATGTAGATAAACCGCAGGCGCAATGGGGTCCTCACAGTCAATTGTAAACACACTGCAAATTGTCCTTAAGCAGAGAGACCTCAAGATAGCCACATGCACTCTACAAAATTTTGTCAAAGAGATTGACCGTGTTGCTCCATGGTATGCTTGCTCAGGTTCCCTGACCACAGCCTCGTGGAACAAGTTAGGAAGAGACCTAGGTAGAAAATTTGAGGAAGGAGATTTACGCCTAGGCACTAAGGCAATTTGGAAATTAATAAAGAATTGCTTGGAAGATGAGACCTGCCAACCTGCAGTGGTTGAGGGACAAGAAACGTTAGAAGAGGTTCAAGACAGCATGCCAGAAACTGAACGGTGCGAGAGATAAGGAGCTCATAAAAAGAAAAAAAAAAAGACATGTCTAAGGGAAAAAGGACCTCCCCGGAAGTTAGAAAAGGGGAGAGTTTAGAAAAGGAAAAAAGAGAAAAACAAAAGATAATATAAAATATAAAGATACAAAAGATAATATAAATTATAAAGATACAAAGGATAAAAATTAAAATTAAGTTAATTTACCCTCCTCTCGAAGACTTTGACTAAAGAGGCAGCTTTCATTAAAGGTTTGAAGATAAGTCTCAGGGTCACTGTACCTCCTCTCATTCTCTGGCAGTATTCCCAGAAGAAGGAGATAAGGAAGTTAGAGTCTGAATATGAGAGAGAGAGGATGAGTTTTAGAAAAGCAGTTGTCCCCTGTTTGGGATCTTTAAAAAGAGAGAGGGAGAGAGAGAGAGAGAGAGAGAGAGAGAGAGAGAGAGAGAGAGAGAGAGAGAGAGAGAGAGAGAGAAAGTGAAAATAAGCTATTTCAGAGTGCTCCTGGGGAACAGAAGAAAAATGGGAGACGTCCTGTTTTCTCTCTGCCTCCTATGGAGATTTTCTTAGCTCTGGTTAAAATATCTGTGTCCCTTTGAGACACCAAGTTCTATTCTCTGTCTGTCTATTGTCTGTTTTTGGTGCACCAAAACAAATTGTCTATATGTCTGTCAATTCGTGTTTGTTTTTGTTATGTTGTTTGAATGGTTATTGTTCTATGTTTCCTGTTGAAAAATATAAATGGTTAAAACTTGTCTTAAAAAGCAGTTTCAATTTGCACAAGTACAAGCTGATAAATTAGCTGCACTGTGGCTGGGAGTCAAGTACAGCTGAAAAAGCTTGCTGAGAGCCGATTACAAATGGAGCTCTTAAAGGGGCAGGCAGCCTTTTGCTTGTAACAGAAAGTTAGCTTAAATCTGGGAACTCAAGGTTAGAGTCTTTCTAAACAACATGAACAAACACAAGAAAACAGGTCTTTAAGGATACTTCAACATAGGGATATTCTTTGAGCCAAGACTCTGGCAGAGTGTTCAGATTGAGAAAAGTTTGCGTTTGGGTTAAGGCTGAGCTCAGAGAGGAGCAGCCTCAGCGGGGCTTATGTGGCACTTAAGAATTTACTTCTAGTGAACTGGTGACCATTAAAGGTTTTTGCCCCTAGGTATGGCTAACATAGCTTAACAATATGTAAAAAAAATTTTATTATCAGCTTCAATACAAGAAGCAAAAGGTTTAAATCTTTCAGTATATATTGTTTCCTAAGTGAAAAGTATTTTATTAGCTAATGTCTCTAAAGGGAAGTTTAAAGTTCTAGAGAATAGTTGTTGCTTCATAAGATTCAGAGGCAATATCTTTTTTAATAATTAGGGTTTCAGTCATACTGGAAAATTGGTACAAATTTACTTCAAAATTTTATTTCCAAAAGCTTACAGGATATGTTAATTGGCTAAGACCTCACCTTAAACTCGCCACAGGAGGATCTAAGCCTTTGTTAGGTGCTTTCAAGTGAGATTCCAATTAACTGGTGAGAACCAAAAAGGCTTTAACAGAAAGTAGAAGAAACTTCTGTAATCTATTAGTATCAATTGTAAGTAGTGGTAATCAAATATTAGTTACATATTCTAGTTATTTTTATTAAATGTGTCCACAGCTATTTTTTTGGCAAAAATAAACATTAATGTAAAATCATCCTTCTTCACCTCAAAGTTTTAACATCCTATTATAAGGCTGCTGTGGTGCTAATTAAGAATTAAGAATTCCTTGTTCCAAACAGCAATTGGTTATTGCAGAATATTGATATTTGACCTATTACATACCATCATTTTAAATAAAATTGATACTCATCGTAAGATAAGTTAAAAACTGCTTATGCATGCCTTTGTATCTTCATGCATGCTTACATCCCATTTACTGTATTTAAAAACAACCCTTCTATGGGAAAAAAGTATATGTAAATTAAATCACATGCTTATCCTGTTTCAGCACAGATAATTAAATTGTGTGCTGAAGATGGTGTTTAAAAATGTTGAACAATCAAACTTTAAGTTGTATATTAATAGTTAATATTATATCTCAGAGCTTACAATTGCTTATGCAACTTATAAGAAAAAATACTGTTTCTTTAAGAAAATTGTTTTTGGGCAGTTAAGAACTTGTCCTGGGTTGCCTGAAAGTGACCCCCAGGATTTGCTTTTGTGTTATAGAGGTTTACATAAAACTTTAACTAATAAAGATTACAGATAGCTCCTGAAAAGATACAAACTCAGGATTCTTATATTTATTTGGTTTTTAAAAGATAGTTATTTGTAGAGACAACTTAAAGACTTTCTCTAATTTCTGATTAATAAATAAATTATACACAAGTGACTATAATGATTTTTCAAGCATTCTAGTTACAATCTCTCTTCAAGAGAAACAATTGAAAGGTAATTAGTCACTATTTATGTTATATTAAAACTGACTAACAGTTCAGTATCTAAACTTTTGATGAAAATACAAGATTGTATTTTGATGCGTGAGCACCCCTTTTATATTCAACATATTAGAACACATGCATCATCACCTGGCTCCTATTCAAGGGAAAAATTCCTAAGCTGAAGTTAGCCACTGGCAAGAAAAACTAAACAGATAAGTCCTAGCTGTTTATTTTGTAAATCTAAATAGTATATATGATTGGGCTGAATAGCCACCCTAGAAACAAATGTTCTGTTCTTGTTAGTCAAAAACATTCATGACAGTTTTGCCATCAGATGAATGTGACTCATCTGACTGGCCTTCCTTATAATCCTCAAGGACAAGGCATTGTAGAACGTGCCCATCGCACTCTCAAGTCCTATTTAATTAAACAAAAAGGGGGGATAAAGGCTATGACGCCAAAGATGGCTCTATCCCTTATAATATTTACTCTTAATTTCTTAAAATTGGATAATGCTGGGAGATCACCAGGTGAAAGGCACAGACAATGGCCTCAATCACTCAATGAAATGGTCAAGTGGAAGAATGTCCTTGATAATAAATGATATGGCCCGCATCCTATTTTAATAAGATCCAGGGGAGCTATATGTGTTTTTCCACAGGAGGAAGATAATCCCTTTTGGATTCCGGAGCGCCTCACTCGAAGGATCCAGCTCTTGGACAATGAGTCACAGGAACAAGATCCCAAGACATTGATGGATCATACTCCTCATGCTGGACATTCTGGTTCCTAGTATATCTGGAGAGTTAAGATGGGGAATTATGTCAACTTTCCCTCTTCCTATGCCAGTTTATGCATAATGCACAAATATTTCCATGCTTTTTCACTACAGATAAAGAACTGGGACTTGCTTATTTACCCTTAGATGAACAGATTCAGGCTTTATTAGAAAATAGAACCTTCTTCCTACAGGGAAGCCTGTGCTTTATGTTAATTTTCTCATTACAAGATAAGAGCCAATGTATATCCTTGCATTATCAATCAGCAGCCTGGTTAAGAAAGAGCTCTTGGGGCGTAACGACTGATATAAAGGCTGATACCATAGTTATAAGAGGATGGTGGCCCAGCCGAAAAGGTGGAAGATCTAGAAATAAGCTGTCTTCACAACCAAGAATGGCACCCTTTTGCAAGGAAAGGTCCATGGAAGATGTAATGTTACCTTGGACAGGTTGCCAAGCTAAAAAATATACTTGGGCAGTAGAGAAATATTTTTCCTTTTCCCCATATATTAGTAGAGAGTATAATGATACTTTTGCTGGATATAATTTTAGTACTATGGAGCCCCTTTAAACTAATACTAACCCTTTTGATCATGATCTCGCCCCCATGGCAATGATTGGAGGAGGTTCTAGTGAGAAAGGAGAATTGACCTTTGATTGGAAAGGTACCTTGAAGACCGGTCGGTCTGATAAGCAGAGTCCAAATTCTTTAAAATGGACCACCTCCAATGTTAGGTATAAGAAACAGAAAGAGGTAAATTTTACCGCCACCCCGGTAGGTGTATGGCCCCTGTTTTTGTGGGTGGTAAGTAACAAAAGCTTAAATGAGAATCAGATAGAGATAGATTGCTCACAAGAAAAATGTTTTTATGCTCTATACTGGGATGCCAATAAATATACTTTTGCTTTTGTTACCCACATGCCTAGATTTGTTCCTGTTCCTGTAGATGCCCCTAATAGCTTGACTTTGTTTCGAGGGAAAAGAGATTTTGGTATTTCTGCTATTATAGTTGGATTGGTGGTCACAGCAGCGGTTGCAGCCTCTGTCACGGCCTCGGCACTTGCTCTATCTACTCCTGTTCAAACAATACAAACTATTAACGAACTTTCTATGACAGTCACAACGGCCTTAGATAAACAGGCCACAGCCAACTCACAGATACAAGGAGGGTTGATGTTGATAAATCAACGCATCGACCTAGTCCAAGAACAAGTGAATATTCTTTGGCAGTTGGCTCAATTGGGCTGTGAATACAAGATGCCTGGCCATTGTGTTACTTCTGTTCAGTTTGAAAATTCTACAAGAGCAGCAAATTTGTCAAAAACTTTGTCTCGTTATATGTTACAGAATTGGACCATGGAATTTGAGCAAATGCTTCGAGAATTGAGAGTTGCTATTCTACAAGTGAATTCTACGTGTCTCGACCTTTCGACCTGACGAAGGGCTTCTCCACCTGGATTTCCTCTGCATTTTCCTACTTTAAGGAGTGGGTGAGGGTAGGCTTGTTTACCGTGATCCTATGCGGTGGATCATTGCTTTTGCTCTGGATGGTCTGTAAACTTAAAGCCCAAACAAAAAGGGACAAGATGGTGATAGCCCAAGCACTTGCAGCATTAGAACATGGTGCCTCCCCTGATATATGGTTATCTATACTTAAGCAATAGGTCGATGGCCGTTCAGCTCTTGCACCCCACGAGGCTAGTCTCATTGCATGGGATAGAGTGAGTGAGCTTCAGCAGCCCGAGAGAGTTGCACGGCTAAGCACTGCAGTAGAAAGGCTCTGCGGCATAAAATGAGCCTATTCTAGGGAGACATGTCATCTTATATGAAGGTTGAGTGTCCAAGTGTCCTTCCCCCAGGAAAAACGACACGGAAGCGGACCAAGACCCCTCCGGGTGACTAGCCTGGGAGAAGGTTTTGTGTCATGCCTCTATTTTTGCACACTGGGGGTTTGACCTCTATCTCCACTCTCAGTACTGGGTGGCTTGTTGCCTTTTAAATAAAAGAAAAGGGGGAGATGTGAGGAGCCACCCTTGCAATCGCCATTACAAGATGGCGCTGATATCTGGTGTTCTAACTGGTAAACAAATAGTCTGCGTATGTGCTGGGGTATTTTTCCATTCCTTGTGCCCTGCCTGTCCCGTGGCATCATCTGGCATCATCTGGCGTCATCTGGGCTGATAGTGAGCAGTCAGTCAGGGTGAAATACGTCTCCAACCCCTCTTGTGGTCTATTTAAGGACCGAGTCTCCTGTGTTCTAAGCCTCCTCCCCCAGAAGCTAATGATCTTTGTCTTGAGATGCATTAAAGCTATGCTGCAGAAGAACCCGTGTGTGTCCTGTGTGTGTGTCCTTGCTGGCGAGACTCCATATCATATCACAGACACAGTCTTATCTCTATCTCTGCAGTCAATTGTCTGCCCGGAGGACAGTCTTGAGTGAGTTATCACAGACTACTGTGTTAACTTATTTATTTACTCTATAGCACTAGAGGTAGAACCTAGAACCTAACACATGTCAGAGAGCACCCTACTGCTGAGCTGCTAATACACCTCGATCACATGGCTTCAAATACAGCCACTTTTCCGATATGTTCAAAATATAATAGATATTCCTGACTTGAATTTTGAATGTCCAAGGAGATACTTTCGTGTAGTGTAACAAGTTCAAAAGTTAAATCTGGACTTCTAACATCTAAACTTGTTCCTTCTATAATATATAAAAACATTTTATAAATGTTCTGGTCAAAATGAACTTAGGTCATCTCTGACTTCTCTTCCCATTCCTGTTGGATTCACCTTCAAATTAATTTCCCAAAACTGACCCCTTAAGACTGCTGTCACCATTATTAAGACCTTTCATTTTGCTTACCAACTTCTCTTCTGATTTCCTCTATATATGGATATGGTCCATACATAGCAACAAAAACATTCTTTTACCCTTAAGACCAGAGCAAATTCTTATCTCTTCACAGTCTTCCAAGGTTCCCACCTCCCTAAAAGTGAAATTAGGACTTTCCTGTGAGTCATATTACCACCCCTACTCTTTTTGACTTCCCTTAGTGAATTTCAGGACTATGTGATTGATGCAGTTTTTCCTTTGTCCATTGGCCAACATGGTGATGAGAGACAAGCACTGAGTTAAAGATGAGAAGCATTTAGCTCAATAGCTTGGTTTTCATCATGGTCATCTAGTTGTAACATGCTATCCCTTCTAATATCTCTAAAGTACAATAAAATAAATAAATAAAAATGCTCATTAGAAATCCTGCAAGTAACTGATGAGCAGAGCACCTTTGGGTAGATTGGCAATGTGTCAAATTATCTATAATACTGTTCCTATACAGATAGTGTTTGAAATGGGTATTCATAAATAACAGATTAATAACAAAAGACACCATGACAGCCAAACTATAAAGAAAAAGGCTCTGAAATAATGTTAAAACATGTTTTGATTAAAGTCAAGGAAACTGTTAAAAATGGATTTTTCTGGGTTTTGAGATCTCTGGCTAATAAATATTACAAGAAATATTTTGCTCTAAACTAGCATGCCTTGATCTTGTAAACTATTTTCTGCTTCAGGAGCAAAACTTGTAGTGTTTTATCTCAAAGTTCATTTTGATCGCCTAGTTAATTTTAAAAGTTCATTGTTGGTGTGAAAACTTATAGCTCAGCCACCATTTCTGCAAGGATGAGTAAACAGGTCAAGAAGTTAATTTTTTTTAAAGTGGTCCCAAGAAACAGCAGTGAGACTTCTCTTATCATTTCATTTATGGAAAGGTCACATTAAAAACCAACTACTAGAAACAGGGCACTGGCAAAAAGGGAATGTGGTTATCTGGTTGCTTTTCCTGCATCCAAAGATTACTTATATATAGTCTAAATCTTCTGTTCTGCTACAGCCAAAATATCTGTATTGGGTTATTGTCATGTCTTCCAGAGGATATTTTTGCAAAGAACTGTGAGATATGTCTCAAGTTTTTCATGTTAAACTCATTTCTGCTAATGATAGACAGATTGTTATTTCTCTATTGGTGTCTATTTCTTGCAACAGAATAGCTTAATCATATTTAAACTGTGAAGACATTTTTCATCAAGCCACAATGAGCAATCAGCCCTACACAAAGAACACAGTGGTATAAGAGATAATAGATTTTTGAAGTCTTTCTATCAAAAAAATTTAAATATACACTTACCAAGCTATATAATAATAGGTGACTTTCCCCTTCATCAAAAAGAAGTAGTTGAGATTTTTGCCTTAACTTGTGGGAACTATGTTTTCTTTGTGGTTGATTTAACTTTACCATCAAAATAATTATTTTCTTTTTATAGATTAAGGAATATGGAGGTTTTAAGATTTAGTAAGTTTTCCCCAAAAGTTCCAATGGCTACTTAATGTCTGAGACTGGATTTGAATTTAGCTTGATTCTAAATACATTACTTCCCAAACATTTTATAGTAATGGGCCCCCTCCATGTTCTTCGTTTTGGGCCAGTCTGAAAAGCTTGTACCTTATCTATTTCTTCCAGCCTTTGTTTATTTAGCTTTTTCTTCCCTTTGTCTTTTGTAAGCAAGATATTTAAAATGCAAGGCAACAGATGAGCCCAAGTTTGAGCAATTTGGGACACTCTTACACTTTGAAGTACTGATCTGCCTTTTCCATTTAATTTAACACACATCTTATAAAAAGCTACCCCATGCCTTGAATACAACTGAAGAAAATGAAGGAATCTCAAAATTCTCACAAAGAATGGGATCGAACTGATTTGATGAAAAGCCCCACCCTCTTTCAAGTGATTTAAGTACAAAAAAGTTGATTTCTAACCTGACTATTTGGATGCTGCTGTTCCCTCTTGTCCTGCTTCCCTGTTCTGCCACTTCTGAAAATTAATGCCATTGGCAACTCTTTGCCAGTACTGAACATCATCCCTTTTGCTCCCCCTTTGCCTTAGTTCAGAGATCATCTATATCTCTCAGCCTTCCCACTTGTGAATATAAGAATCTACAGTCAACACAAACAAGCTTGAAATAGAAGTCGACAATGTAGCCATCCACAGAGTAGAGCTAATTACTGGTCTAACTGAGCACTTGGGTCCCCCCCCCCAATCTGAACATAATGCAATGTCACTAAAGATGTAAAAAAAATATGCAAACTTCTGTAAAAAAATTCTTTGATAATTGACATCTAAAGGAAAGCAGACAAGTGGGTGGAGCACAGTAGCTTTCAGTGAAGTGAAATGGTTCTGTGTGATGCTAGCTAGCATGGTGCACACAGAGCATATAATATTTTTCTAAACTCAGATATGCACAACACAAAGAGCTAATCCTAGCATGAACCATGGGCTCTAGCTATCACTGAGTAGGAATACTTGTTCAGCTGTAACAAATGAACCATAGAAATGCAGGATGCCAATTACCACAGTGGGTTGGGAGTATATTACTTTGTATCTTATGTTCATTTTTTTCTATAAATTCAAATAAATTCTATTTTGACATCTACTATTTAAAATTCTGCATTTTGCAGGGTGGGGATGTTTTATTTTTGAGATAGAGTTTTCCTACATAGCTTAGGCTGGATTCACACTCACAACCCACTTGCCTTAACGTGTAAATACTGACATAATAGGTGAGTGCCTCAATACCAGGTTAAAGTTCATTAAAAAAAAAAGGAAATAAGAACGCATTCTGGTTACAATGGATGCATACTACAGTAATAGCAGTGGACCACTATTCCCAAGGTCCCTTCCCAGGAAAATAGATGTATAATTATAGGGCTTTTGTTTCCGTTGATCAACGAGTTTATGGCCAAAAATAATTGCTCTAGGCAATTTAGGAAGGAAGATGTTTTTGTCTTTTAGCCCAGTCACAAAATAACACACATAGTATGTACTTATTGATGAGTGGATACTAGCCAAAAAGAAGCTCCAAATACCCATGATACAACTGGCAGACCATTTGAAACCCAAGAAGAAAGAAGACCACATCGATGTATGGATGCTATAGTACTATTCAGAAGGGGGAAGAAAATAATCTTGGGAAGTAGAGAGAAGGGTGAGGATATGGGAGGGAGAGAGGAGGGGGAGGGAAAAGGGAGGCCAGTTTAGATACAGGAGGAGATAGAGGAGAAGTACAGAGGGTCAGGAATTTGAAAGGAGATGTGTAGCAGTGGAGGAGTAGTAACCGGGGGTAGCCACTAGAAAATCCCAGATGCCAGGGACCCTAGAGGTTCCCAGAAGACAACAGGGAAGACATTAGCTAAAATACCCAATACAGGGGAGACAAAACCTGTAGAGACCATATCTAGTGGATAGGCATGGGCCCTGGTTGAGAGATGGAGCCATTCACCCACCTCAAAAATATTAATCCAGAATGCCTCTTGTCAAAAGGAAATGCAGGGATAAAGAATGGAGCAGAGACTGAAGGAAAGGCCATCCAGAGACTGCCCCACCTAGAGATCCATCCCATCTAGAGACGCCAAACCCAGACACTATTGCTGATGCCAATAAGTGCTTGCAGACAGAAGCTTGGTAAAGCTGTCCTCTGAGAGGCTCTGCCAGAGCCTGACCAATACAAATGTGAATGCACAAAGCCAAACATCGGACTGAACTTGGGGACCCCAATGGAGAAGTTAGGGCAAAGAGTGAAGGAGCTGGAGGGGTTTGCAACACCATAGGGAGAACAATATCAACCAAATGGAGCCCCCAAAGCTCCTAGGGACTGAACCATGAACCAAAGAGTACACATCAGCTGGATATGTAGCAGAGAATTGCCTTATCAGGCATCACTGGGAGGGGAGACCCTTGGTCCTGTGGAGGCTCCCAGGGTAGGAGAATGCTAGGGCACTGACAGGAGTGGGTGAGTGGGTGGGTGAGCACCCTCATAGAGGCAGGAGGAGGGGAGAGGAGAGATCGGATTTGTAGAGGAGAAACTGGGAAGGGGGATAACATTTGAAATGTAAATAAATAAAATAACTATAAAAATGAAAATATAAAATGAAAAAAATGAATAAAAATGAAAAAAGAAAGAAAAATTCTAATAAAATTGAAAACATACTGAAAAACTCCATGCTAGAGGACACTGGTTTGGGGCTGGAGAGATGGCTCAGCAGTTCCGAGTGAGTGTTGGTCTTTTACAGGACCTACTTTTGTCTCTGGCACAGACTTTGGGCATCTCACAACCATCTGTAACTCCAGTTCAGGACATCCAACACTTTCTTCTGGAAGGGGACTCAAACACATATATAAGAAATAGAATAAATCTTTTAAAGAATAGTAGGGGTTTAATGAGCACCATTCCATGCCCAAGTTGCCAAATGTTTTGGTGAGGCTAACACAAACATGCTGAGGGTCATTTGGAATTGAGATCTGGCCTATCATCTTGGCTCTTGACTTGAATTCCCAAGGAATCCTAAATCAAGGGCTTATTGGATCATATCATATTCATTTCACAGATAATAGATGCTCTGATGTCAGTTTGGGAGGTGGATGGGGACAGAGTGCTCTTCCTTTTGGAAATATTGCAGGGCTATTTGATCTGAATCTGTATTTGACATGGCTTCTAAAGTTCCTAAAGGGAGTTTTCCATATGAATGGGGAACGTTGAGACTAGCACTACAAGTTTTTTTTATTATATATTTTTGGCATATATCCATTGTGCAAATGATATAAACATGATACCTATCTTTCCAAGTCTTATTTTGCTTAACATATTATCCAGTTTCACCTGTTTTTTCCCCTATGGAGATTACAATTTGTTTTCTATGGCTGAATAAAATCTCTTCGTAATATATACCATGCTTGTTCTAATATTCATATATTGATGACTATTTAGAATGATTCCAGAGCTTAATTATTATGAATAACTATGAACAAAGATGTTCAAGTATCCCTGTGACATTGACTTAGAGCTCCTCAAGTACAGACTCAGGAGTGATAGAACAGGATTGTGTAGAAGTTCTACTTTTAGACTTTTGAAGGAAACATCTCCAAATGAGTTACACCAATTTACATTCTCACCAGTGGTATACAAGGATCCCCTTTTCATATAGCCTTGCAGCAATGGTTGTTATTGACTTTGTTAATGATAGTCATTCTGAACGCAGTGAGACAGAAAGAACATCAATGCTGTTTTCATTTGCATTTTACCACATTTAAGGGTGGCAAACTTTCTTCATGTCTATTGCCAATCCAATCTTCATCTTTTGAGAATTTTGCATTACGTATTGGCCATCTTCACTTGATCATTTGAGAACATTTATTCATTTAATGTGACTTTATTGATGTGACTAAGGTTTTGATGTTTAGTTTTTTTTATAAATTCTTGCTGTATTCTATAATTTAACTCTCAGATATATAGCTACAACTATATTCTGCCTATTCTTCAGGCTCTTCATTCAGTTATGTTTCCTTTAATTTGCAGAAGCTTTGAAGCTTCATGTAACCCCATTTCCTGTTTTGCTCTTTTTTTTTTTACTAATTAATTATTTTATTTATTTACCTCCCAAGTATTCCTCCCCCTCCAAGTCCCCACTTGCAGAATTCTTCCTCCATTCTCCCTTCCCTTTGCCTCTATTAGGATGCTCCCTCACAGTGGGTGTCCCCTCTCTCTGAGGGATGAAGTCATTAGGCATGTCATCTCCCACTGAGGCCATGTTATTTCTTGCCCTTTTTTGTGCATATATCTTGAGGCACGAGTTTCAGGGTTTTTTTTACTTTTTATTAGATATTTTCTTCATTTACATTTCAAATGCTATCCCAAAAGTCCCCTATGCCCTCCACCCACCATGCTCCCCTACCCACTCACTCCCACTTCTTGGCCCTGGCGTTCCCCTGGACTGGGCCATATAAAGTTTGCAAGACCAGGGGGTCTCTCTTCCCAATGATGGCCGACTATCAGTTCTTTGTTTTTTAATTAATCATTTTATTCATTTACATTTCAGATGATATCCCCCTTCCTGGTCACCCCTCCACAAAACTTCCCATCCCATCCCCTCTCCTCCTCTTTGCCTCTATGAGGGTACTCCTCCACCCACTCACCCACTCTGCCTCACTGCTCTAGCATCTCCCTATGCTGGGGCATCAAGCCACCACAGGACTAAGGACCTCCCCTCCCATTGATGTCAGATAAGACTATCCTCTGCTACATATGTATCTAGAACCATGGATCCCTCCAGGTATAGTCTTTGGATGGTGGTTTAGTCCCTGGGAGCTCTGGGTGGTCCAGTTAGCTGATATTTTTCTTCCTATGGGGTTACAATCCCCTTCAGCTCCTTTAGTCCTTCCCCTAGCTCTTCCATTGGGGTCACCAGGCTCAGTCTGATGGTTGGCTGTGAGTATCTGCATCTGTATTGGTCAGGTGCTGGTAGAATCTCTCAGGGAACAGCCATATCAGGCTCCTATCAGCAAGTACTTCTTACCATCAGCAATAGTGTGAGAGTTTGATGTCTGCAGATGGGATGGATGCCTAGGTAGGGCAGTCTCTAGGTGGCCTTTCCTTCAGTCTCTGTTCCATTTTTTTTTAAATCCCTGTCCTTCCTTAAGAAGGAACATTTCTGGGTTAAAAATTTTGAGATGTGTGTGTAGCCCTATTCCTCAGCTGAGTGTTGTGTCTATCTACTGGAAGTGGTCTCTACAGGTTGTACCTCCTCTTTGTTGGGTATTTTGCCTAAAGTCATCTCTTTTGGGTCCTAAGACCCTCTCACTTCTCTGGAGTCTGGGGCTTTTTAGTGGTTCTCCATCCCCCAGTGCTACATATTTCTATTCAATTTCTTGACCCTCTGTAGTTTTCTCCTGTCCCTTCTAATACCTAATTCTGGCTCCTCTTTTCCCTTTCCCTCCTCTCTCCCTCCCAGGTCTCTCCCTCCCTCTACCTCCTGTGACTGTTTTGTTCCCAGTTATATATAGGATCAAAGCATCTATCTATAATTTGGTCTTCCTTCTTCTTAAACTCCATGTGGTTGTGGGTTGCATCATGGGTATTCTGAGATTTTGGGCTAATATCCACTTATCAGTGAGTACATACTATGTGTGTTCTGTTGTATCTGGGTTACCTCACTCAGGATGATATTTTATAGTTACAATCATTTGTCTATGAATTTCATGAAGTCATTGTTTTTTAATAGCTGAGTAGCACTCCATAGTGTAAATGTAGCAGATTTTCTGTATCCATTCTTCTGATGGGGTTTCCAGCTTCTGGCTATTATAAATAAGGCTGATATAAACAGTGTAGCCTGTGTCCTTGTTATATGTTGGAGAATCATTTGGAAATATGCTCAGTAGTAGTATAACTGGGTCTTCAGGTAGAACTATTTCAAATTTTCTGAGGAAACCACCAGATGGATTTCTAAAGTGGATTTACTAGCTTGTAGTTCCATTAGCAGTGGAGGAATGTTCCTCTTTCTCCACATCCTCTCCAGTATCTGCTGTTGTCTGCGTTTTTTTCCCCCTTTCCTCACATTTACTTTTTAAATTTAGGTATTTTCTTCATTTACATTTCAAATGCTATCCCCAAAGTCCCCCAGACCCTCTCCCTCTCCCCTCCCCACCCACTCCCACTTCTTGGCCCTGGCGTTACCCCGTACTGAGGCATATAAAGTTTCAAGACCAAGAGGCCTCTGCGGATTTTATCTTAGCCATTTTGATTGGTGTGCAGTAGATGTTGAACATTTCTTTAGGTGCTTCACAGCCATTGAATATTCCTCAGTTGAAAATTCTCTGTTTAGCTCTGTACCTCATTTTTAATAGGGTTATTTGGTTCTCTGGAGGCTGCATATACAAACAGCATTTTGCTGCATAAAAGAAACACACCTCAGTGACAAAGACAGCCACTAACTCAGAGTAGAAGGCTGGAAAAAAATCCAAGCAAATGGTCCCAAGAAATAAGCTCGAGTAGCAATTCTAATATCCAATAAAATAGACTTTCAACCAAAAGATATCAAAAAACATGGGGAAGGACACTATATACTCATCAAAGGAAAAACCCACCAAGATGAACTCTCAATTCTGAACATCTTTGCCCCAAATGCAAGAGCATCTATATTTGTAAAGTAAACATTACTAACCTTCAAAGTATACATTTGAATCTCACACAATAATAGTGAAAAATTTCAACACTCCTACTCTAACCAATTGTCAGATCATGGAAACAGAAACTAAACAGAGACACAGAGAAACTAACAGAAGTTATGAACCAAATGGACTTATCAGATATCTACCAAACAATTCACCCTAAAACAAAAGAATATACCTTCTTCTCAGCACCTCATAGTACCTTCTCCAAAACTGACCATATAATTAATCACAAAACAAGCCTCAACAGATACAAGAACATTGAATTAATCCCATGTATTCTATCACAGTACCACAGACTAAGGCTGCTCTTTAATAACATCAAAAACAACTGAGTTTCAGGTCTTAATATTAAATAATTCAGTCCATTTTGAATTGACATTTTGTACAGGATAAGAGCTGCAGACTGGAGTTCATTCCTCTCTAATACTCCTGGAACCATTTGTTGAAGAGGCTGTCTTTTTTTCCCCAGTGGGATTGGTTTTTTGTTTGTTTTGTTTGTTTGTTTTGTCAAAGATTAGTTGGTTTTATCTGTGCAGATACTTAATACCATACTGTGTGGGCTTTTTATAATGATCTGTTGATCCACAAGTTTATTTTGTGCCCAATACCATGATGTTGTGGGTATTATGACTTGAAAATAGGTATGGTGAGTTCTCCATCATTGTTCCTTTGCTTAGAATTATTACATTGGTTACCCTGGTTTCTTTGTGATGCCATGTGTGTATGTAGGATGATATGCTTACACTTGTGTGCCTATAGAGCCCAGAGGACAATGCTGGGTGTCTTTCTCTTATCAGTATCTACCTTACTTTTTGAGACCATGTCTCTAGCTGATAAGAGAAGTCACTGTTTTAGAGAGAGTATATAGTCAGATAGTCCAGTGAATCTGCCTCCATTAGTTAATACAAGGGTCTCAGATACACACAACCTAACATGCCTTTTAAGTGGATGCTGGGGATTTAATGTAGGTTTTCACACTTGGCAGTAAACATTTTACCTACTGGACCTCTCTTGACTTCCTCTTTTATTGAGTTATGTTTCACTAAATAATTTATTTCCCATTGTCAATGAGTTCATATAATTTGTAATTTTTCTTTCTGTTTTCTTCTTTTGTTTGTTGTTCCATTATAAGCAGAAAGAATACAAGAAATTATTTTCTTTTTCTTGTATTTGTTAAGAATTACTTCATGTCTGAATGTAAGCAGTATTTTATAGAGAGTGACCTGATGAAAATAATCTGTATTCTATAATATTTGAGTGAAATATACTTTAGATGTCTGCTAAATCCATTTTACATACAGTTACACTTAGCTCAGATGTTACTTTATTATTATTGTTGTTACGCTAGGTATTATTATTATTATTATTATTATTATTATTATTATTATTAGGGGGAAGTACTGTATTACCTGTTTTTGTTTTTTGTTGTTCTTTTTTTTTTTTTGATGATAGTCGAGTATTAAAGTCACCTTCTACTTTTGTGTTAAAGTCAGTGCAATGCTTTATTTTAAGAAGTTAGGTACACCAACACACTGTGTGTTTGTGTTTAGAGTTGATTGATTGTTCCCTTAATTAATAAAGGGTGTTTTCTTTAGCTTTACTCCATCTGCTTCTTCTTTTAGCTCTATTTCTTCTTTTTTATTCATGTTAAACAAAGAGCAAATATCATGGGCAGGAAACAGAGAGAGCTAGACTAAAACTAGGGATGATATTGCCTCTAACGTTCTGCCTTTAGCAATTCATTTCTCCCAGCAGTGAAGAGACTCCATGGCCTTCAAAATAATGCCACGGACCCGCCGAACTTAGGAAATTAGTCTGAACAGGTGAGAGGGTGCGCCAGAGAACCTGACAGCTTCTGGAACAGGCAGAAGCACAGAGGCGCTGAGGCAGCACCCTGTGTGGGCCGGGGACAGCCGGCCACCTTCCGGACCGGAGGACAGGTGCCCACCCGGCTGGGGAGGCGGCCTAAGCCACAGCAGCAGCGGTCGCCATCTTGGTCCCGGGACTCCAAGGAACTTAGGAATTTAGTCTGCTTAGGTGAGAGTCTGTACCACCTGGGAACTGCCAAAGCAACACAGTGTCTGAGAAAGGTCCTGTTTTGGGCCTTCTTCTTCGGCCAGGAGGAGGCCCAAATACAAGATATCTGCGCACCTTCCCTGTAAGAGAGCTTGCCAGCAGAGAGTGCTCTGAGCACTGAAACTCAGAGGAGAGAATCTGTCTCCCAGGTCTGCTGATAGACGGTAACAGAATCACCAGAAGAACAATCTCTAAACAGAGTCAACTATAACTACTAACTCCAGAGATTACCAGATGGCGAAAGGTAAACGGAGGAATCTTACTAACAGGAACCAAGACCACTCACCATCACCAGAACCCAGCACACCCACTTCGCCCAGTCCAGGGAACCCCAACACACCTGAGAACCTAGACCTAGATTTAAAAGCATATCTCATGATGATGGTAGAGGACATCAAGAAGGACTTTAATAAATCACTTAAAGAAATACAGGAGAACACTGCTAAAGAGTTACAAGTCCTTAAAGAAAAACAGGAAAACACAATCAAACAGGTAGAAGTCCTTACAGAAAAAGAGGAAAAAACATACAAACAGGTGATGGAAATGAACAAAACCATACTAGACCTAAAAAGGGAAGTAGACACAATAAAGAAAACTCAAAGCGAGGCAACACTAGAGATAGAAACCCTAGGAAAGAAATCTGGAACCATAGATTTGAGCATCAGCAACAGAATACAAGAGATGGAAGAGAGAATCTCAGGTGCAGAAGATTCCATAGAGAACATCGGCACAACAATCAAAGAAAATGGAAAATGCAAAAAGATCCTAACTCAAAATATCCAGGAAATCCAGGACACAATAAGAAGACCAAACGTACGGATAATAGGAGTGGATGAGAATGAAGATTTTCAACTCAAAGGTCCAGCAAACATCTTCAACAAAATTATTGAAGAAAACTTCCCAAATCTAAAGAATGAGATGCATATGAACATACAAGAAGCCTACAGAACTCCAAATAGACTGGACCAGAAAAGAAATTCCTCCCGACACATAATAATCAGAACATCAAATGCACTAAATAAAGATAGAATACTAAAAGCAGTAAGGGAAAAAGGTCAAGTAACATATAAAGGCAAGCCTATCAGAATTACACCAGATTTTTCACCAGAGACTATGAAAGCCAGAAGAGCCTGGACAGATGTTATACAGACACTAAGAGAACACAAACTGCAGCCCAGGCTACTATACCCAGCCAAACTCTCAATTATCATAGAGGGAGAAACCAAAGTATTCCACGACAAAACCAAATTCACGCATTATCTCTCCACGAATCCAGCCCTTCAAAGGATAATAACAGAAAAAAACCAATACAAGAACGGGAACAACGCCCTAGAAAAAACAAGAAGGTAATCCCTCAACAAACCTAAAAGAAGACAGCCACAAGAACAGAATGCCACCTTTAACAACTAAAATAACAGGAAGCAACAATTACTTTTCCTTAATATCTCTTAACATCAATGGTCTCAACTCGCCAATAAAAAGACATAGACTAACAAACTGGCTACACAAACAAGACCCAACATTTTGCTGCTTACAGGAAACTCATCTCAGAGAAAAAGATAGACACTACCTCAGAATGAAAGGCTGGAAAACAATTTTCCAAGCAAATGGTATGAAGAAACAAGCAGGAGTAGCCATCCTAATATCTGATAAGATTGACTTCCAACCCAAAGTCATCAAAAAAGACAAGGAGGGACACTTCATTCTCATCAAAGGTAAAATCCTCCAAGAGGAACTCTCAATTCTGAATATCTATGCTCCAAATACAAGAGCAGCCACATTCACTAAAGAAACTTTAGTAAAGCTCAAACCACACATTGCGCCTCACACAATAATAGTGGGAGACTTCAACACACCACTTTCACCAATGGACAGATCATGGAAACAGAAACTAAACAGGGACACACTGAAACTAACAGAAGTGATGAAACAAATGGATCTGACAGATATCTACAGAACATTTTATCCTAAAACAAAAGGATATACCTTCTTCTCAGCACCTCATGGTACCTTCTCCAAAATTGACCACATAATAGGTCACAAATCAGGCCTCAACAGATTCAAAAATATTGAAATTGTCCCATGTATCCTATCAGATCACCATGCACTAAGGCTGATCTTCAATAACAAAATAAATAACAGAAAGCCAACATTCACATGGAAACTGAACAACACTCTTCTCAATGATACCATGGTCAAGGAAGGAATAAAGAAAGAAATTAAAGACTTTTTAGAGTTTAATGAAAATGAAGCCACAACGTACCCAAACCTTTGGGACACAATGAAAGCATTTCTAAGAGGGAAACTCATAGCTCTGAGTGCCTCCATGAAGAAACGGGAGAGAGCACATACTAGCAGCTTGACAACACATCTAAAAGCTCTAGAAAAAAAGGAAGCAAATTCACCCAAGAGGAGTAGACGGCAGGAAATAATCAAACTCAGGGGTGAAATCAACCAAGTGGAAACAAGAAGAACTATTCAAAGAATTAACCAAACGAGGAGTTGGTTCTTTGAGAAAATCAACAAGATAGATAAACCCTTAGCTACACTCACTAAAGGGCACAGGGACAAAATCCTAATTAACAAAATCAGAAATGAAAAGGGAGACATAACAACAGATCCTGAAGAAATCCAAAACACCATCAGATCCTTCTACAAAAGGCTATACTCAACAAAACTGGAAAACCTGGACGAAATGGACAAATTTCTGGACAGATACCAGGTACCAAAGTTGAATCAGGATCAAGTTGACCTTCTAAACAGTCCCATATCCCCTAAAGAAATAGAAGCAGTTATTAATAGTCTCCCAGCCAAAAAAAGCCCAGGACCAGACGGGTTTAGTGCAGAGTTCTATCAGACCTTCAAAGAAGATCTAACTCCAGTTCTGCACAAACTTTTTCACAAGATAGAAGTAGAAGGTATTCTACCCAACTCATTTTATGAAGCCACTATTACTCTGATACCTAAACCACAGAAAGATCCAACAAAGATAGAGAACTTCAGACCAATTTCTCTTATGAACATCGATGCAAAAATCCTTAATAAAATTCTCGCTAACCGAATCCAAGAACACATTAAAGCAATCATCCATCCTGACCAAGTAGGTTTTATTCCAGGGATGCAGGGATGGTTTAATATACGAAAATCCATCAATGTAATCCATTATATAAACAAACTCAAAGACAAAAACCACATGATCATCTCGTTAGATGCAGAAAAAGCATTTGACAAGATCCAACACCCATTCATGATAAAAGTGTTGGAAAGATCAGGAATTCAAGGCCAATACCTAAACATGATAAAAGCAATCTACAGCAAACCAGTAGCCAACATCAAAGTAAATGGAGAGAAGCTGGAAGCAATCCCACTAAAATCAGGGACTAGACAAGGCTGCCCACTTTCTCCCTACCTTTTCAACATAGTACTTGAAGTATTAGCCAGAGCAATTCGACAACAAAAGGAGATCAAGGGGATACAAATTGGAAAAGAGGAAGTCAAAATATCACTTTTTGCAGATGATATGATAGTATATATAAGTGACCCTAAAAATTCCAACAGAGAACTCCTAAACCTGATAAACAGCTTCGGTGAAGTAGCTGGATATAAAATTAACTCAAACAAGTCAATGGCCTTTCTCTACACAAAGAATAAACAGGCTGAGAAAGAAATTAGGGAAACAACACCCTTCTCAATAGCCACAAATAATATAAAATATCTCGGCGTGACTCTAACGAAGGAAGTGAAAGATCTGTATGATAAAAACTTCAAGTCCCTGAAGAAAGAAATTAAAGAAGATCTCAGAAGATGGAAAGATCTCCCATGCTCATGGATTGGCAGGACCAACATTGTAAAAATGGCTATCTTGCCAAAAGCAATCTACAGATTCAATGCAATCCCCATTAAAATTCCAACTCAATTCTTCAACGAATTAGAAGGAGCAATTTGCAAATTCATCTGGAATAACAAAAAACCTAGGATAGCAAAAACTCTTCTCAAGGATAAAAGAACCTCTGGTGGAATCACCATGCCTGACCTAAAGCTTTACTACAGAGCAATTGTGATAAAAACTGCATGGTACTGGTATAGAGACAGACAAGTGGACCAATGGAATAGAATTGAAGACCCAGAAATGAACCCACACACCTATGGTCACTTGATCTTCGACAAGGGAGCCAAAACCATCCAGTGGAAGAAAGACAGCATTTTCAACAATTGGTGCTGGCACAACTGGTTGTTATCATGTAGAAGAATGCGAATCGATCCATTCTTATCTCCTTGTACTAAGGTCAAATCTAAGTGGATCAAGGAACTTCACATAAAACCAGAGACACTGAAACTTATAGAGGAGAAAGTGGGGAAAAGCCTTGAAGATATGGGCACAGGGGAAAAATTCCTGAACAGAACAGCAATGGCTTGTGCTGTAAGATCGAGAATTGACAAATGGGACCTAATGAAACTCCAAAGTTTCTGCAAGGCAAAAGACACTGTCTATAAGACAAAAAGACCACCAACAGACTGGGAAAGGATCTTTACCTATCCTAAATCAGATAGGGGACTAATATCCAACATATATAAAGAACTCAAGAAGGTGGACCTCAGAAAGTCAAATAACCCCATTAAAAAATGGGGCTCAGAACTGAACAAAGAATTCTCACCTGAGGAATACCAAATGGCAGAGAAGCACCTGAAAAAATGTTCAACATCCTTAATCATCAGGGAAATGCAAATCAAAACAACCCTGAGATTCCACCTCACACCAGTGAGAATGGCTAAGATCAAAAATTCAGGTGACAGCAGATGCTGGCGAGGATGTGGAGAAAGAGGAACACTCCTCCATTGTTGGTGGGATTGCAGGCTTGTACAACCACTCTGGAAATCAGTCTGGCGGTTCCTCAGAAAATTGGACATAGTACTACCGGAGGATCCAGCAATACCTCTCCTGGGCATATATCCAGAAGAAGCCCCAACTGGTAAGAAGGACACATGCTCCACTATGTTCATAGCAGCCTTATTTATAATAGCCAGAAACTGGAAAGAACCCAGATGCCCCTCAACAGAGGAATGGATACAGAAAATGTGGTACATCTACACAATGGAGTACTACTCAGCTATTAAAAAGAATGAATTTATGAAATTCCTAGCCAAATGGATGGACCTGGAGAGCATCATCCTGAGTGAGGTAACACAATCACAAAGGAACTCACACAATATGTACTCACTGATAAGTGGATATTAGCCCAAAACCTAGGATACCCACGATATAAGATACAATTTCCTAAACACATGAAACTCAAGAAAAATGAAGACTGAAGTGTGGACACTATGCCCCTCCTTAGAAGTGGGAACAAAACACCCATGGAAGGAGTTACAGAAACAAAGTTTGGAGCTGAGATGAAAGGATGGACCATGTAGCGACTGCCATATCCAGGGATCCACCCCATAATCAGCATCCAAACGCTGACACCATTGCATATACTAGCAAGATTTTATCGAAAGGACCCAGATGTAGCTGTCTCTTGTGAGACTATGCCGGGGCCTAGCAAACACAGAAGTGGATGCTCACAGTCAGCTAATGGATGGATCACAGGGCTCCCAATGGAGGAGCTAGAGAAAGTACCCAAGGAGCTAAAGGGATCTTCAACCCTATAGGTGGAACAACATTATGAACTAACCAGTACCCCTGAGCTCTTGACTCTAGCTGCATATGTATCAAAAGATGGCCTAGTCGGCCATCACTGGAAAGAGAGGCCCGTTGGACACGCAGACTTTGTGTGCCCCGGTACAGGGGAACGCCAGGGCCAAAGGGGGGGAGTGGGTGGGTAGGGGAGTGGGGGTGGGTGGGTAAGGGGGACTTTTGGTATAGCATTGGAAATGTAAATGAGCTAAATACCTAATAAAAAATGGAAAAAAAAAAAAAAAGAAAAAAAAAAAAACAAAAAAAAAACAAAATAATGCCACAAGCTGGGGACCAGACATTCAAAGCACAAGACCATGGGAGACATGTCAGACTCAAGTCATCACATTGTGTTCTCTCTTCTTCACCTTCCACATCTTCTCATCTGAACACCACAGGACAGCTGTAGGCTCCCTTTTGTAGGAAAAGCCTATTAAGAAGTTTCAGAGTATACAAGTCAGGAACTGAGTTTTTAATTTTTTCTGCTCCTTAAAACCCCTCCCACTCAGTAAATGGCAACTCTTTTCTTCTAGTTACTTGAACTGAACTCCTGATAGTCTTACTGAAATAAAAACCCCTGGGAGCCTGTAAAAAGAAAACCATGGTGTTGCCTAATGCATGTCTGTCTCCTAATTCTCTGTCATTGTCACTAACACTCCAGCTTTCTCTGTTCACGTCTTCTTCTAACTGGCTGGTCTTTTCTTCAGAACTAGAGCACTGATCAGAAACCAGGATGGAATTTGGATGGATGCTAGGTTCATACATTCTATACTCCCTACTTCATTTGCTGTTTCCAATGAAGATTAATCAAAGAGCGATGCATTCAATAGGAAAACAAACCTTTATGAGATCTACTTATGAAAATAAGGTAGTTTGCGAAAAGTCTAAACAGGAAACTTTTTAAAAATGTCATTCCTTCACAAATATATTCCTATATATATAAATTGTAATTAAATAAAGAAACATTCCAGGATCTTGGTGTCAAAACATGAATTCTTAGCTAAAGAATGAATCTCAGCAAAAACATCTCACCAAATGTAGACCCAGGGGTATGGAAGATTTCATTTAGATAGAAATTGATCATAAAAGAGAGTTTTTGCATTAATTTCATGGCTAAAGATACTGTCATTTTTCTGTTTGAATAAATGAAATAGAACAATTGCATTACATTCAGAATGCTTAGAAGTGTACTTTATAAACTTTATAATGAGAGCAATGTGTCTGGATATCTGAGCACATCGCTGTAAGGCATTTATTTCCATGTCCCCCCTGTGTTACTGGAACCTTTTCATGTGAAAGCTTGCAGAAGTTTAGAGCTGTTCTTAACAACTCCTTACCATATGTGCCCTGTGCAAGAAGTATACCTGTTGAGGCTGCTCACTCCTCTACCATAACAGTATGGTTATTGTGACTCTGTGAGATGTAGTTTAGTTTATTTCCTTCAATATCCTCCAATCTACCATTCACTTAGGTATTTTTCTGATATTTCATCTTGACACAGAGAATAAAAATGTAAAAGCAATTTTAATAATCTGTCACATAAAATAGTCAACCAAAATCTTATATGTGGAAATAGAAATTGCCTTAAACAATGCAGCTAAAAGATACTCCATAAATTGCAATTACTTCATATTTCACTACTGCTGATACCTATTAACAAGACTGATAGATGTCACCAAGTAATAGACAAAAATGTGATACAGCTTCACATGAAATGAATAAAATGTGTAAGAAATTTCACTTGAGTACTTTATTGACCTTTTTTCTTACAATGTATGTCAAGAGATCAATATATAAGGTATAAACCTAAGTAAATGATCTATAAACTCATGTTAAACACTGTGTTCTAGAAGGGAATAAAAGGGAAGAAGATGTTTTGAAATGGATAACTGTTTTTCACATATTTTATAGATGGGCACACTTAAAATGGAAGACAATTAAAGGTGATAGGCAAAGCCTAATGGGTGCATTAGAGCCTTCAGTAGTCTCTGCATAGTGCCTAATAGATTTGGGGAAAGTACAGGGATTTTTAGATAATCTCTATAGTTGTTTGAAACAAGACATAGAGATTGATATATGTACATGAGACAGGATAGGAAAATTATAGAGACCTGGAAAGGGAGAGGAGCCCACACTCTAGCATCCGTGTAAGTACTGGGTATCCCCAACCTTGCTACACCAAGTCTGTGGGGCTGGGTACATTCTTTCCCACTGAGGCCAGACAAGGTATTCCAGCAAAAAGAATGTATTCCACAGAGAGGTAGCAGCTTCAGGGACAACCCCTGCTCTAGTTGTTTGAGACCCACATGAAGATTGAACTTCACATCTGCTACATATGTGCAGGTGGCTTAGGTCTATCCTTTTTATGCTTTTTAGTTGGTGATTCAGTCTCTGAGATTCCTAAGGGAAGAGGTGAATTGATTCTCTTCATCTTTCTGTGGAGTTTCTATCTCCTCTGGGGCCCCAACTCTTCCAAAACTGTCCCTAAGTTCCATCCACTGTTCGTCTGTGGGTCTCTGCATCCATCTGAGTCAGCCGCTGGGTGAACCCTCTAGAGGACAGCCATGTTGGACTCCCATCTACAAGTATAACAGAGTATCATTAATAGTGTCAGGGATTGGTGCTTGTCCATGGAATGTGTTTTTAGACAGGCTGATTATTGCTTGGCCATTTCTACAGTCTCTGCTCCATCACCTGTCCCTGCATTTCTTGTAGACAGTATAAGTTTGGGGTCAAAAGTTCTGTGGGCATGTTGGTGTCCCTATTGCTCCACTGAGGTTCCTCCCTGGCTACAGGAGGTAGTCTCTTCAGGTTACATATTTTCGGGGTGTGCAGGAAGAGGGGAGTAGGAGAGTGCCAGCATCCCACCAGAGTTCCTGTGCTCTGGGCAGGCATATGTGGGAGGACTGCCGGATGCTTTCCACGCAGCCCCAGGTGGGCATCTGGCTGTGTTAGGCCACTGACCCCAGACGGTGGGTGGTGGACAAGGAGCAGCCCCCGGTACCAGGTTCTCAGTCTCCGGCATCCCACTCTGGATACAGCAGAGGCGCTGAGAACAGAATAGGGGCCCCAGGGTGCCACTTGGTCCTGAAGATAAGGGAAGAGGGCAGAGGGAGAGGGGGGTGCTGGGTGGTTCCCACGCAGGCAACAGCCCTTAGTCTGGTCCATGGCTGTAGCATAGGAAGGCCTTCTGTCAGGAGATTAGACAAGGCTCATTAGGAGAAGGCCTATCCCATCGTTCAAGCACAGCAGGCCTTGATGAACAGAGACAGTCTATGGTGTTAGAGTTTTATTGTAGAAAGGCAGGGAGAAAGAGAGAAGAGAGAGAGAGAGAGAGGGAGAGAGAGAGAGAGAGAGAGAGAGAGAGAGAGAGAGAGAGAGAGAGAGAGGGAGGGAGGGAGGGAGGGAGGGAGGGAGGGAGGGAGGGAGGGAGAGAGAGAGAGAGAGAGAGAGAGAGAGAGAGAGAGAGAGAGAGAGAGAGAAGAAAGGCAGAAAGGCTAGAGAGTAAGAAAGCTTAAAGAGAGTGAGGAGGGACCAAGCAGCCCCTCTTATAGTGGACTGCTATCTTGCTGTTGCTAGGTAACTGTGGGGATGAGTCTAGCCAAAATGCCAGAAGCTTGGGTCATTGTCTACATGACTGCTAGCTACATGCCTCTCATGTGGGGACTTTGGGGGCGGTAACTTTGATGATCAAACACCTTCCATCTCATGTAGGTGGAAATTATCACACATCGGGTCCCACTGGGGTTCAAGACCTCAGCTCAACTGGAGACCAGGTTGTCTGTGCATAGCTCATTACCCCACACATATCCCCAATGCTGTGAGTTTTAGCTAAGGTCACCTCTATTGATTCTTGGCTGTACCCCCATCCCGGGTCTTCTGCACATCCTCAAGATGCCACTCATCCCTCCCCCACCAGTTTCTGATTTCCATTAACTTTTATGGCCATATGGTCCTCTCTCCTGTCTCTCCCAACACCTGATCCTGAACTTACCATTCCCTTCCCCATCCCTTCTCCCACACAGTTCCCTCCCTCCATCTGTCTACTTTGATTAATCTATTCACATTTTAAGTGAGACTCAAGAATTCTTGCTTGGGCCTTACTTCTTGTTTAGATTCTTTGGATCTGTGGAATGCAGTACAAGAATCCTGTATTTTATGGCGAATATCCACTTATAAGTGAGTACATACCATCTATTCCCTTTGGGTCTCCGTTATCTCACTCAGAATGATAGTCTCAAATTCCATCCATTTGCCTGCAAAATTATCATGTCTTTGTTTTTAATAGCTGAGTAGTACTTCAATGTGTAGATGTACCACATTTTTTCTTATCCATTCTTCAGTTGAGGGACATGTAGGTTGCTTCCCCTTTCTGGCTATTAGACATAAAGCTGCTATGAACATAGTTGATCAAGTTCCCTTGTCAAACATCTTTTGGCTATATGTCCAGGAGTGGTATGCTTATATTTTTCAAAATGTAGTTTAATAAGGGTACTTAAATATTGTAACCCCTGTTAGCCCACCACACACCAGAGGTAGTGGAAAGGGCAGATTAATAGGACAAAGAAGGATGTGGACCTGTTTAGAAATAAGAACACTTATTTGGGATGAATCTGATCCACAATGTCAGGACATCAGCAGTTCATTTCACAGGAATGAACAGTGGTAGCTGAATCCACTCACCATCAGCATTCACAAATCAGCATCAGAAGGTCAATCAAGAAGAAACTAAGAGTCTCTGCCAATCATTCAAGTCCCCAGAAGCAGCAGAAAGTCTCCAGAACACCACCTGAGTCCTTTGTTGCATTTCTCACTATGAAATCACTACAAATGATGATCAGCAAAGAGAGGCAAGGTGAACCAATACCACACACAGCATTCTCCACTGTCTGTTGGCTCATATTTATACACTTTTCAAACATCACAGGTTTTCTCAAGCTCTAGCAAAACATCACAGCTCTCTTTTCCTCTCATGCATCTGCTTTAGCATAAACATCCTCTTATAAGAAATTTTCCAGAAAAACATCACTTAACACAGCTAAGTCTCCAAAGAAAGCAAGAATTTCCACTTCATTGGTATAGCTTTGCCGGCAGGTAGCATTCTGAGAAACAACCAAATTGATTTCCAAAGTGGTTGTACAAGTTTTCACTCACATCAGCAATGGAGGAGTGTTCCTCACTGTTCCACATCATTGCGAGCACGTGCTATCAATTGAGTTTTTGATCTTAGCCATTTTGACATATATAAGATGGAATCTTAGCATTGTTTTGATTTGTGTTTACCTGATGAATAATGACTTTGAACATTTATTTAAGTGCTTCTTGAGTTTTTAAGTCCTCTCTTGGGTATTCATTTAGCTCTGTCCTCCAGTTTTCAATTGGGTTATTTGTGGTATTGGTGTCTAACTTCTTGAGCTCTTTATAAATTCTGTCAGATGTACAGTTGGTGAAGATCCATTCCCAATCTGTAACCTACCATTTTGTCCCATTGACATTGTCCTTTGCCTTGAAGAAGCTATTTAGTTTCATGAGGTCCCATTTATCAATTGAAGATCTTAGAGCCTGAGATATTGGTATTCTGTTCAGGAAGTTGTTTCCTGTACCAGTGAGTTCAAGGCTATTCCCACTTTTCTGTTCTATTAGATTTATTTTATCCAGTTTTGCACAGAAGCCTTGGACTTGATTTTTGGGAATTCTTCTACATGCAGAGATTTACTTAGACCAATGCAATTTGTTTTTCCATTAAATGGTTTTGGCTTCTTTATCAAAAAGTATATGTCCATACATGTGTGAGATTATTTTAGGATCTTTGGTTCTATTTCATTGATCAACATTTCTGTTCCTATATGAATACTATGCAGTTTTTATTACTATTCTTCTGTAGTACAGTTTGAGGTCAAGGATGGTGATACATCAGGTGTTCTTTTATTGTTCAGGATTGTTTTAGCTATCCTGAGTTTTTGTTTTTCCATATGAAGTTAAGAATTGCTCTGTCAAGGTCTTTAAAGAATTGTGTTGGAATTTTGAAGGGAATTGCATTGAATTTGTAAATTGCTTTTGGTAAAATGGCCATTTTCACTATGTTAATCCTACTGATCCATAAGCATGGGATCTTTCCATCTTCTGATATCTTTCTCAATTTCTTTCTTCAGAAACTTGAAATTCTTGTCATATAGGTCTTTTACTTTCTTGATAGTTACACCAGGACATTCTATCTCTATTCATGGCTATTGCAAAGAATGTTGCATTTCTAATTTCTTTCTTCGCCCATTTAACACTTATATAAAGTATGGCTACTGATTACTATGAGTTAATTTTGTATGTAGCCACTCTGCTGAAGGTGTTAATCAGCTATAGGAATTATCTAGTAGAATTTTTGGGATATTTTATGTATACTATCATATTGTCTACAAACAGTGATACCTTGAATTTTTCTTCTCCAGTTTGTATACCCTTGATCTCCTTTTGGTGTCCTATTGCTCTAGATAGAATGTCAAATACTGTATTAAGTGGATAGGGAAAGAATGGGCAGCCTTGACTTGTCCCTGATTTTAGTGGGATTGCTTTAAGTCTCTCCTCCTTTAATTTGATATTAGCTTTTGGCTTTGTGTATATTTCCTTTATTGAGCCTTGTATCTCTGATTTCTTTAAGACTTTTACATGAAGGGGTATTGAATTTTGTCAAAGGCTTTTTCAGCATCAAATGAGATGATTGGGTGATTTTTTTTTAGTTTGTTTATATTATGGATTACTTTGATGGATTTTCATGTATTCAGGGATGGTTGCATCCCTGAATCCCTGATCTTGGTGGAAGATTTTTTGATGTGCTCCTGGATTCAGATTGCAAGTATTTTATTAAGTATTTTTGTATCACTCTTCATAAAAGAAATTGGCCTGAAATTGTCTTTCTTTGTTGAGTCTTTATGGGGTTTAATTATCAGATTGACTTAATAGAATGAATTTGGCAGTGTTTCTTCTGTTTCCATTTTGTGGAATAGTTTGACAAGTATTGGTATTAATCTTCTTTGAAAGTCAGGTATAATTCTGCACTAAAGCCATCTGCTCTGGGCTTTTCTTGATTGGGAGACTTTTAATGACTTATTGTATTTCCTTAGGAATTATAGGGCTGTTTAAATAGTTTACCTGACTTGATTTTACTTTGGTAAATTGTATTTGTCTTGAAAATCATCCATTTTATTAACATTTTCAAGTTTGTTGGTGTAAAGGCTTTTGAAGTAAGACATAATGATTCTTTGAATTTCTTCAGTGTCTCTTGTTATATCTCCCTTTTCACGTCTCATTTTGTTAATTTGGATACTGTCTCTCTGTCTTCTGGTTAGTTTGGCTAAGATTTTGTCTATTTTGTTGATTTCATCAAAGATCCAATTCTTAGTTTTATTGACTCTTTGTATTTTTTAACCTGTTTCTAATTGGTTAATTTCAGCCCTGATTTTAATTGTTTCCTACCTTCTACTCTGTTTTGATGGTCTTGCTTCAGAATTTTTCTAGAGCTTTCAGGTATACCTTTAAACTTATGTCCACTTCTCTCTGCTGGTACTTCATCTGACTTAAGTTTGTGTGTGTTGTCCATATTGGGCATCAGCCCTCTTGGTCTGGAAAATATTATTTTCTTTACATATTTTTATACTTATATTATCAAAATTTTTCCAGAATAGTGAATAGCAGTACTCCTATTTAGAAAGCAGTAAACAAAAAAATTGGCAAAGATTATGAAAAAGTGGTTCAGAGACGATGAAGTTCTAGATGGTCAACAAACATATCCAAGGTGATGTTTATTGCTTTCAAGACATGTTGGTTTCAAGCATTTCTTGGATTTCCAAATACTACAGATGAAGTATGAATTTTGTATAATATATGAAGTATATAAATCATCAGAGAAAAGAGAACCAACTTCTCTATGATGAGAAAAGTGTTTCCAAAAGTCATGATAATGAATGATGTATGGCAAGACACAGAAAGGCCCAAACACTATATTGATGCTGTTATCAGTGTGTAGCCATGGAGAACTGTCAGTGGTTGGTAAACCCAGTCCAATTCCTGTGGCACTTTCTACTTCTGCAGTAATTCATTTCCTGATTGTGGGAAGCATGTCCTGCCACAAGGGCCAAGATGGCGCCCTGGCCCATTGCTAGGCCCCGTGAAACCCACATGTTTACTGCCTTGCCCAAACATGCGCAGTGAAACTGCATGCGTAAGCTGCCTGCCAAGTTAGATTATTTCTCTTGATCCGGATCTGTCAGCCTATCTGTGACCGACCTGAGCTCATGCCTGGAGCGTGTGTGATTCTGATTGGATGAGGTGGTGTGGAGCAAGATGAGGTCAGTTGCTGCTACTGTATAAATATAGCCCTTGCCCTAAGTAAAAAAAGCTGCAAGTAAAAAAAAAAAAAAAAAAAAAAAAAGAAAGCTGCGGAAGCTGTGTGAACCCGTCTTGGTGTCCATGTCGTCAGAGACTGTGGCACTGATCATATATGCTTTCGACCTAGTGCTAGCAGGTTTCTAAAGACTTTGCTAAGGAAACCGAAGGAGATCCTAGAAATCCTAATTTGATCTCTCCTATTTATGCTCTTCAGACATTCCCCAAAAATTAGTGCAGCAGTTCCAGTATGTGTACTTTGCATGAGATGGTCAGCAAGGAGAGCCAGGGCTTGTAGCGTCAAATGTACATAGAACATACTTAGTTAAAAAAATTCAGAAGTCAAATTGCTACTATGATTTGGAGAGAAGAGAGTGTGAAAGATTGAGAATAAAATGTTACCATGGGATTTTTCTTTTCTAAATGTATAATTTTCTCTTTTCTGTTATTTTCTATCATTTGGTATATTGAACTTAATCTATTCAGCTTATTTCTGTAAGTATTAAGTTTACATGGCATTAACATTACATTAAGAACAAAGGGATATTATTAGGAGAAATATATTTGAAGCACAGACCTAGCACAACTCAAACTTGAATTTACTGGTAGGCAAGACCTGCACACACATGAAACCTGAAGTCAAAGGCATAAAGTTCAGAACTATTTATATACCAAGAACTGGGGTTGTAACCTTTGTAGTCTAATTCTGCAAATCAAGCTTCCTATTAGGAATATATTTTCTGTATTTTGGATATTCCATTTGAGGTAGGAGAGTTGTGTGTGTGCGCGCACATGTGTGCGTGTGTGTGCACTCATAGTAGTCTACGATTAAAAAGAAAAGCAATTCTTCCTTAAGGCTGGGGTTGTGCCCTGTAGGCCTTCCATTTCATGCCTCTTTTTAGTTCTGTAAGGGAGTATATACATATGTATGTGTCAATATTGTTTTCATCCAAATACTGTTTGTGCAGTAAGATTTTATAAAATCTTTACTTTTTGTTCTGTTGTAGAGAAAAGACAGAAAGTATACATTTGTGATTCAGACATTTTTCCCATTTCCTGGCCATTGTCAACCTCATTGCCTGTTTTTTTGTTGTTGTTTCATTTTTCCCTTTTCTTAACAATCTTGACAAAAAAGATGCCAAGGTTGTTTCAGTCTTTGAGATAGAAACTTTTAAATAGAAACATTTACTCTTAGCACATGCTCATAGTTCCATCATCAGAGCTAAAGTCGACAGGGCTCCCTTAAACACTAGGAAATTGGCTTGGTTGTTCCCCAAGCCACCCAGTGAATGCACTGAATATCTCTAGGACTGTTGCATCATCCATAGATGCTTATGCTGGATGATCAAGTGGGACATCTAGTTCCATTTTTCCAGTGGTCTTTTCTCAAATAGTGTGAAGACAAGCTAGACAGGAAGAGTTTTCTCCCAATTAGTGATACATAGTGATAGGACGCCGTTAATACACAACTGAGGATGATTCTGTTTTACTTATTTGGAATTTGTGAAGATATCATATCTTATATATTACACATATATGTGTAAAGATCTTATATATCGGGAGCTTATCTGTCAGTTATTGGTAAGTGTAAGCACTGGGCAGTTGTGAAGCAGAGAGCAGTGTATTTAGGGAAGGTTCCTGTTGGAATAGGAAGCATGTTTTCTTAGTCATTCATTGTGATAGACTCCAGAGATGATGGATTGCTTCTCCTTGCCATTTTTAGTAGCATTGTAGTTTCATTGGACTGTCACTTGGAACTTACATCACAGAGAAGACTTTCAAAGTCTTTAAAGAATTGGTGCTGTTATCATAATATATCTAGGCATACCTTTAAAAAAAGTAGAACACAGTTGAACATCATAAAAATCACAGTTTTTCCACACCCCAAAGACTCTATTTGAGTGTGCTAGTATCACCACACTACATGCCACAAGAAAATGAATATTGAAAGAAAGAAAGAGAAGAGAAAGAAAGACAGAAAAAAAGGAAGGGAAGAAAGAAAGAATTCAATTGCTACAAAAGAAATCCCAGTTAATGGAATCCTTGTGGCTGGAGACCTGAGAGGATGTTTCAGAAAGCCAGGATTTAAATCCTGATTGTTCTGCAGAGAGGGAAATTATAATGAACACTTTTCAACAAATACACATGACCATAGTCTACTCTTTCATAGGTAAGCATGATTTTAAAATTAAAATTTGATGAATAGCCAAAGCAAAATTGTAAACCGGATTAGGCCTGTTGTTTCTAAGCAACTGAATGAATAAACATTATAAAGTCCTACAAGGCCAAGTCTATGATGATTTCATATTTACTGGATTACATATTATATGAAACATTTTTAGTAGTGTGTGCATGTTTTATATCTTGGGTTTAGCAACACAGACTCTCTTGTCTCTTGTCCCAGGAAACTATTGTCTTTTATTCTCATTACTGTTTTTTGAAAGCCTGTGAAGAAATTCCTTGTTTTGTTTTTCGAGACAGGGTTTCTCTGTATAGCCCTGGCTGTCCTGGAACTCACTTTGTAGACCAGGCTGGCCTCAAACTCAGAAATCTGCCTGTCTCTGCCTCCCAAGTTCTAAGAAGTTCTTAACACAGTAGTTGGTTTCTGGCATAGAAACTCAACCTGCTTAAAAGAAACTTTTAACCAAAAATAATTACCTAAAATTTCTATAATTGGCTGATCTTGTGTTTCTCCTATAACACCGTTTCTTCCTTCTTAGTCCACAGTACACTCACACCCCTTCCTTTCTGGTTCAGGGACCTGTGAGATAAAGTTTAGAACCTTTTGGATGGGTTCAATCATCATAAACTGACTATTGCTTCTGTTGATTAAGGCAAAAGCCATTAAAGAGAGACAGGGAAACTCTTCAGTTGTGGATAGCCCCGGGGCTAATTATATTTGATGTTAATTCCATTTTCCTGTGAGTGGCTGCAAACAAGCAATTGTCAGCAGTCAGGTGATTTCCTGTTAACCTGCTTCCCACCTTAATTTGTAAAATAAAGGAGAGCTGATCAGTGGGAAGATAAAAAAGAAGGTGGAGTGGAAGTTGAGGGGGAGAGATGTAGGAGAAAATGGAAGAGGGAGAGGATGCAGAGGAAGAAGAAGAAAAGCTGAGCAGAAGCAAATGGCTTGGAGAAACCACAATTTCTAAGGGGTCTCATAGATGTGGAAGATGATAGTGTAGCGGTAGATCTGCCCAATCTAGGCACACAACATGTAATCATCTTAACTGTGTTGTGTTTTCATTGCCAGGGCATAATTAGGTTGGAGAGATTTACCTCAACACTCTTCAGTTTTAAGAAGAGAAAGAGCTCAAAGTTGAAAAGAATGACATACTTGGCAGGGTTAGTGGGATTTCATTGCCTGATGGAAAATGACACTGCATTTGTGAGAATAGGAAATCTCATGTGTATAATTCAATGAGGACATAAATAAAAACTGAAGCTCATAGAAAGGATAGAAACACAGAGCCTAAGACTAAGCACATCTGTGAAATGATGTATACTTTTGAAATCTGTCTTTAGTAGGACATTCATGTAAAACTTCAAATTAAACATTGCTTTGCATTGGTCCCTCACTGCTTCAAATATCTCAGAGTTGTTTATTCAAATGGTTTTGAAGACTCCAAGCAATTATAACAAAAATACTAGACAAATAATGAATCAGTGTTACTCATTTGAAATCATTAAGTTGAGAATCTACCTCTGTATTTTGCTCATGTGAGCTATCAGAGTTTGAGACAGCAAGAAAGATGATGTGGAGGCAGGCAGTGCAAACTAGTGATCACCATGTTACAAGATCTGTTCCACAGAAAAATTTTTATATGAGAAGTTCAAAACAGCAGATTACCTCTCTTATCTAATCATAAAGAGTTGAAACTACTTTTTGAAAAGAGTTAAAAAAGAGTTCTAAAAAGAAATCACATATACCCTGTATAGGAAAAAAAAATCATCCTGACTCTTGCTTATTCCATATGACTCCAAAGGCTGGATGTGGATGTTCCTTATAGCCCTTCAGCTATATATGAGATGAGATGTGAGGTGGTTAGAATATCCCTGTGTGTAACTTCACCAAAATAATTCCATGATATATAACCAACATGAACTAAGCACTTCTATATCATTGACACAGTACTTGGCATGGAAGAGTAAGACAAATCAATAAGCCTTTCCTGGAAAGCTGGCTCATATTCTTAAAGCCTGGTCAACACTACAACTATGTGCATTGACAGGAGATTATTCAATATACCATAGGAATGAAAATAAATAGGAAGATTCTATTAAAAAAAACAGCTGTGTGTTCTTAAAAACACCAAATCAATGTTTCCTCTTTCTATATGCAAATTATATCTCAGCTATATGGGATAACAAGAAGGATAAATCTCAGCATAATAGAAGGATAACAAAATCCTGAATTAGACATCCATTATATATTTTTAAAGAGACAAACATAACTGTAGGATGGTGCTGTGATTTATAATGATAGCAATAAAAATTTATAGTCATTTAATTTTTAATAAATTGAGCCCCAAAGCAAGAGCCTTGGGTCTTAGCAAGGATTTCACTCTGGTGACATTTCTTCAGCAGTAAAATAACCTATGACTTCTATAACAGATTCCAAGTCATTTTGAGAGTAAAATTCCTATTGCACAAATGAAAATGAGTTTATAAGAACCTTGAGCACCAGGCTGGCGAGATGGCTCAGTGGGTAAGAGCACTGACTGCTCTTTCAACGGTCCTGAGTTCAAATCCCAACAAGCACATGGTGGCTCACAACCACCCATAATGAGATCTGACACCCCCTTCTGGTGTGTCAGAATACAGCTACAGTGTACTTATGTATAATAATAAATACATCTTTTTTTTTTTAAAAGAACCATGAGCACCTTGAACATGGACACACTGTAGATAAAACCACAAGGCTTAGAGATGCTGTAATAAGTTATAGACTAGCTAGTCATCCGGGAACAGAATGTGCTGCCCCTGTCAGCATGACTAGTCCTAAAAGCGATAGTTGTTTCCATCACATTCCTAACTCTTCTGTTGTCTATAGACCTGGACTTGATTATGGCGCTATCATATCTTGTTTGTTTGAGATTTGTTAAGAACATCAAGAGTAGTAAAGTTTGGCTTACCTTTCCACTTACTCCTCGGAATTCTTTTAGGTTCCTCATTCTCTCCTAGAAGTTATTATCAAAGCTTAAGAGGTATCTGGAAACGTGTCTTGTACTCCTGGGGAGATTCCTTTCAGACTGAAGCAATTGTGTCTTTGTCTGAATTTTTATGACAATAACTCTGGATGATTGATTTTTGGTTAATACTTGTATAATTATATATTTATCAGCATCTTTTCAACCTACCTAAACTTGTATATTCTATTGATGATGTTTGGATTTCAGACACCTGGCAATAGTACAATGGTTTTGGTGCTCAAAATCTTAGCATTAAACTTTTGGAAATATCCATTCTTGTGGACTTGTCGTTTTAAACCTCTTTGATGTTCTCTAATTGTTTCTATTTGAGGAATTTAAACTCACAGAAACTTCAAAGCTATTTTGAAACTCAAATATTTTTTGTTTTGTTGGTCCATATTGGGGTTTGAAAATAGGGTATGCTGTGGAGTGAAGAAATTGTTTAGTGGTCAAGAGCACTTGTTCTTACAGAGGGTCTGTTCCCATCTCTCACATGGGATATACCCACCCAATTTCATAGATTCTGGTGTTCTTTTCTGGCAGTCATAGGCAGCAGGCACTCATCAGTGCATATTTAAACATCAGGCAATACACACACATACAATAAAAATAATAGTTTAAAAAAGAGAGAATATGCCAAGTCGTTATGGAGTCAGCTACACTGAAGGTAGCATTGAAAGGCACTGTGTGTATCTATCCCTCCTCATTATTTTACCTATGTGGCTCTGCCTAATGGGGAGAGAATAGAAACATTAACCCTGTAGAAGGAAGGAACTCTTGGCTAATGTGATTGCCAAAGTTCCCATGTTTACCACTGTGCAATATCACAAGTCCAGTGCCTATTTGAGGTTGGGTGATAGTGGAGAAAGGAGATAGAGAAGCAGGCATCTCACTGTGGCAGATATTCTAGGGCAAGCTGACTAGAGCAGGGTTTTCAGTTTTGTGTCTAATAGGAACTCAGGAAGCCCATGTTTAACTTCCAATTTTAGATCTTAAGAACAGGAGTAAAGAAGTTGTTATTTTGAGGGATCTGACAATCTGTAACTGACAATAAAATTTCTGCTACTATGTATTCCCATCATAATATGTGGACAAGCTATAGAATCCAAAGCATAAGAACCAGCAGATTATGGGTTGAAACCTCATTTTTGTTGTTTATCTCAGGCTCTCGGTCTTGGTGATGGAAAATGAAAAATAGCAATAAATGCAACTCCATGTCAAGGAAGAATACTAGAGAACAGTTGAAGATCAAATAGAAATTCATTATTTCTATTATTCTTAAATTTTCTAATAGATAACTCTTCAGAGTAATATTAGTCATAATATAGAATGTAGACAGATAAAATGCATATAAGCAATGTAATCAGGACAAATGGAGAGGAATTCAGGGACATCTGTTGTAAAGGACTTGAGTTTTCTGTGAAGTTATATAGTGTTATTTAAAAATCAACTTAAATAGTGACAAATATAAATTGTGCATTCTAAGAAAACCACTGGAAAAAATCAGAAGAAAAAAAGGAATAAAATTAGAAGAGAGAAAAAGAAATTTTAGAAAATGCTCAGTTAAATCAAGAAAAAGGAGGAATGAGAGAGAGGAAGAAAACCAAAAGGAGGGAGGAGAAAGATGACAGGCAGAGGGAGAAGGAAAGAAGGAGCAGGAGAAGTAGAAGGAAGGGAGAGGAGGAGAAAGTGGAGGGAGGAGGAGAGAGAAGAGAGGGAAGAATAGGAGGAGGAGGTACAGCCTAAGTTAGGGTTTTATTTGTGTTTGGCTGGTGTGCAGTTTTCTTGAACAATAACAATATGATAACCTTTATTGTGCAAAATTACTCATTTGAAATTCTTTAATTCTTCATCACCATTAATTCACTAGTTAATTGTGTTTACTGAGAGGAGATATTTAAACACAAGCCTTAAAATATATTTCTGGTCTTTGAAAATGTACATATATTCCATTAAATTTAGAGAGTCATTAGGCTCTATGAAAATTATATTAAAGCCACAAATTGACTCCCCAAGGAGTTGCATAAATATACAGTCCTGTAAAATGCTTTATGAGATTTCTATAGGACTATTTCTCTTCTGAATGTATATATGGGACCTCTAGGGATCTCTGGACTTCATGTTAAGACTATTTGTACCACATTTTGTGCTTTTAAAGTAAAAATATGGCTAGGAATTCTCTTATAAAAAAATAAGTTTCCACACAGTCCAGGCCATACTTTCTGTTGATTTGCATCAATCACTACAATCCATGTGCAAAGATGTAGATAGATTCCTGCCACAAAGTGGTCAGAAAAATGACTTAGATGGAATGTTGCTGCAGAGTGGTCAGCACAATGATGTAGATAGGTACCATTGCTGATGGATCCCTGCTGCACAGCGGTCAACACAATGATCAATCACTGTGAAGCTGGATATATGACTGTTGCAAGGTACCTTGTAGAGACAGAAGTACCATTTGGTTAATATATACACAGTAAAGGAAAGGGACCTTTGTAACTTTAAGGCAGGAGGAAACATCTTATTTTATTGGAAGGGTGCAATGACCAGCAAGATATTTTGATTGAGTTCCCAAATAAATGCATGTTCATGTAAGTTGTATTTTCTGATGCCTAATAATTTTGTATTCAAATGTTCTAATTTGTAGATTAGATATATAAGTATCAGCAGAAGGTCTATTTTTTCTTTCACTCATTTTAACGGATTGTCTTGTAATTTCCTTTTCCAAATGGCTTGTATTACATCTAGGTGACCATGGTGTTAGGTTTTAAAAAGGAGAGCCAAGAGACAGCTCAGTGTTGGAAAACACTTGCTGCCAAACCTTAAGGCCTGAATTTAATCCTGGGACCCCTGACCTCTACAAGAATGACATGGTGTGCACCCTGCTCTTCCCAATACAAAAATTTTAAAAGGATGGTGGTATCTTAGAGTTTTATTGCTGTGAAGAGACATAATGACTAAGGCAACTCTTATAAAAGTAATGTTTAAGAGTATAGGGCTGAAGTAAAGTTTCAGAGGTTCATTCCATTACCATCATGGTGGGAAGCGTGGCAGTGTGCAGGCTAACTTGGTGCTGGAGGAACCAAGAGTTCTACATCTTGATCCAAAAGCAGCCAGGAGGAGGCTGGATTTGATTTCATACTGTATGCAGCTTGAGCATTCAAGACCTCAAAACCCTGCCTCTACAATGACCAATTTCCTCTAACAAGGCCACACCTCCTAATAGTGCTATCCTTATGGGCCAACTATTCAAACTCATGAGTCTATAGAGGCTGAACCTATTCAAATCACCATGGAGTGCAGGGCAGGGGAGTCAAGTAGATGTGAGTATATTAATGAAATAGTTTCCATAGTGTAAAGACATTCTATAAGGAATCTACCTAGAAATTAAGAAATTATGTTTGTTTGGGAAAAGATATGAACTGGAGAGACTAGTTGGGAATAGAGGGAGGGGTGAGAAGCTGATTGGGTAATATGATATTATATTATATACTGGTGTCAATCATTAAAATAATCAAAAAATAATTAAATAGAGTGAAAATATCATAGATACTTTTCATGTGAATTTGCAATTCAAATGAAATCTGTGCTAAAATCTTTTTTTAAGTGTCTAAGCTTTATTTTACCACAAGACCCTTTACTGCAAAGCTTGATTTCATCTGATCTCCCTTTTGCTCTAGAAGACGAATCACCAGCAAAATTTTTCTCCCCCAGCCCCTTATTTTCAAAAGATCTTTCTTTAATATAAAAAGATGTCAAAGGCAAGAAAGATAAGAGTAATGAAAAACCCTGAAGAATTCTCATTTTCCACATCTTTCCTATTGCCTTCCTTCACATGTGTCTGGATAGAGAAGAGGCTGTGTGTTCTTACTCTTCTTTTATTTTTCCAAAATGCCTTTGTTTCATCAAAGTTGATAGAACTGATGGCTCTAGAAAATTATATGTCGGTGTACAGGGTTTGAGTACTTCCCTACCCTAGGTGGCTTTACCTCTTTGGCATTTATCAATTTAGCAATGTCTACCCTATTTTATGTTTTACCATGTAACAACATATTTAAAATTGTATTCCTCTAGAACTAATAATTTCACTTTAGGGGACTGATGCGACAGGTCAGCAAGGAAAGGAATATGTAAGATAGGTTTGCTTTGGTCTTGACAACTTAGATACTCCCCAGAACCCACAGACTGGCAGGATATCGAAGCAACTCCCACAAATTGTCCTCTGATCTCAGTATATTTTATAACTTGTGATGCACACATGCACACACTTTGTAATGTAAAAAATACAACATATAGTGTATATATGTATATACTGTATCCACACATGTACACATACAATCTTAAAAACAACTTTGTTTTAATCAGTACTGTAGCCCAAAGCATAAGGTAATATTTAGCATAGGAAGTACTAAGTATTTGTCACATTGATGACTGGCTATGTAAATTTAAAACAAGGAAAAGTTATTGACTGTGAACTCCAGCATCTTCTAGGTATAGCCTGTGGAGAAGCAGACACTTGCCCTGCAAGGATTTATCAAGATCACAGACAGAAAGGGAGAAAAAGGCTCTTGCCTTCATGATGATGGATGTGAGGAGAAACAGGAAACACAAAGCATTGCTATAGTAATTTATTTTTGGTGCAGTCAGAGAAGCCAGTTGACAACCCATCAGCTGGCCTTAAGAACAGCATAAACATTTATTTTGGCCTTTGTTAAAGAGACATATATAGATGCTGAGAAACAACAATTGCAAATGTTGTATAGCTGTATGTAAGTGAAGAATGATGCAGACTCCTTTGATCTAGCTGCTCAGAAATTAATGTTAAGGAAGGCTTTGGACTATTTATATTTTATTATGTAATAAAACTGATTATATTTTTAGTCTTGTGAAGGGCTTTTGGTTTTGATTTGCATCAAGAACTTTCAACATACAATGAAATATTTTTGATCATTTTCAAATGACATTTGATTTCTTAAATGATTCCTTTACACAATGATTATAATGATATGAGTGAAATAGGTTTCCTCAGTACTTTTACTATATAAATCTCTTGCATTGGAAGAAGGAAATTGATTTTTTAAAATAAATTTCTATTACCTATTGGTGAAAAGTTGCTATAAAATGACCTTCTACATATTCAGCTGTTGATGACACAGGAATATTCATAATATAGCCTCATGGAAATCAAATGCATGCAATTACTATTATAAAAATTAATAACAGAATTATTTACTTCATCAAATATAATGCTGCTTATCTATTTCTACAAAGAACTTAATACTTGAGTGGTTGTATTCTGACAATACAGCTGTTTTATTCAAAAACATTTAATAGCAAACAATTCATAAAGTTTATGTAAGTGTTAGTGTGAAAGTAAAAACAAGAACTGATTTGGAGATTTCTGTGTCCTAGAGGCTAATTGTCTAATTGTCTCGATGTCAGATCTTATCATAATGGCAGCAAAAAAATTTAATTTCTTGAGATTTTGAAAAAGTATAAGCCCCAATGTAGAATAGACATGATCTTAAATATTTAAAATGTTTTTCCGACATATTACAAATAAAAGGATGGGATCAATGGGGATCTATTTTATAGCATGTTGATCTATTAACTCACTCTACTTGTGAAATAAGTTCTGTGTCTGAGGATCATGTATTAATTAATATTGTGTAATAAGCCACCCCAATATATTTTCTAACAGCAGGGAAGAAATTCATATTATTGTATTTCTTCTGTGTAGATTAATCTTTTCCATTGCTTCATGAATTCCCCAGTATCTATTTTTTGTGTGTAATTATGCTTGCTTTTTAATTGTATCAGATTTTAAACTAAAATATATAATGTTTAATAATCATCATTGCTATGGTTTCCTGTTCATGTTTTTTCTTCAACTCCCCAGGGCAACAGTGTGAGGAAGGAAAGAGAAGGTTAAGCACTGAGCCATCTGCATGGGTAAGATGAGCTGGAGGAACCTTGAGATCCTATTACTTTTTTGTTCTTCTATCATGTGATGGCCAGGATCAAGATACCATATTGGAAGCAGAGTCTAGGCCAATTATGAGGCAACAACTGATTATGCTGCAATACTGGATACCTCACCATCCAGATTCTCAAGAAAAATATATTCCTATCATTTTTACACACTCTGATATGGTATTGTGTTCTATCAGCATGAGCAGCTTAAGAGAATGATACTGTGCTGTCTTCCTTCCGTGAAGATTTTGCCATTCGACTACTCTTACTACAAATATGATTTGTGGTGATTTTGGTAAAGCATACAATGAATAAATATGTTGAAATGATGTATTCCTTCAACAATATTCATTTATTTGTTATTTTACTATCAAAAACCTATTGACTTCTTTTGGTTATTTCCTCCCCCTTTTCCTTGCTGCCTTTTACCTTGTTGCTTTCCTTCACAGAAGGCTGCTTGTGACCACTTTGTTCTCGGTGTTATCATTCTATCCACAAGAGTTTTTATAATGGTTCTTGCTCTTTTGGACTTCTGAAACCTAAATTAGAACACATGAAAAGTCATTAGATCTATGTTTCATTTAAAATTTTCCCCTCAAAATGAAAAGAAAAATGCTAAGCTTATATTCCTATGTGCTCATCTGGACTTTTTGAGACTAATGACTAAATTGTGATCGTAATAATCCATAGTCTTAATAGAAAGGTTTGTGCTTTAAGTATTTGTGTTTTTGTTGGTTGAACATCATAAAATATTAATGTAATGATATAAATAGTAAAATTATCATTTCCATTTGTTCTACCAGAAAAATTTCTATCAAATAAAGTAGATTGGCTGGGAGCCAATGAATCTGTCAAAGAATTAGTGATTGAATAATGAATTAAAATTAACAACCATTTGGTGAGCTATTTAGCAAGTTATTTAGTTGGATGAAAAGCAAATCTTTTGCCTTCCATGTAGAAAATTATTTCTAAGGTCACTGCACAATGAAGAGGAGAAAAGCAGTTTTAAAAACATCTGAAGTGCATTATAACAATTATAAAAGACTACATGCTCAGTAATGGAGTTGCAAGTAATTTGATGAGCATAATTTCCAAATCAGTTGGCAAAAAGGAAGCAGAGAGAAAATTGTATTAGCCGATGTTGGAGATAATTCTAAACTCAGTCATAAGGCTTAGTTGTCCTCACAAGAAGGTGTTTATCTTCTAAGTTTTTCATGCTAACATCTACTAGGCTTTGCAGAGACACTTTCTTTTCTGGATATGTGTCAACCTTATATTTATTTTGCTTTTCTGCATTACATTTAAAATTGTTAATTGCTCATTGGTATTTTTCACTATTGATATACATCATACTTTGTTTGAATGAAGTATAATCTCATGCTGCTTTTGTTTTCCATTTTTCCATAGTTCTGATGGGAATGGCTAGCCTCAAAACTTCCTATTAACACTGACTCTTGGCAAGTTGTTTTCTTATTTAGTTTCTGTTTTCACTTTTAAAAGATTTTACTGTGTGGTCCAAGCTGGCCCTGAGCTTAGAACTCTCCTGCTTCAGTTGCCAAGTGCTGGGATTTCAGGTATGTACCAGATTAGCCAGCTCCTCTTGGCTTTGATTAAAATTTTGTATATAGTTCTTTCCAACCTATGATCATTCTGTGTGGTAGTTTACCTGCAGTAATGAACTCCTTTGGCAAGAACCTTGTATTGGTCACCATTAAGATGCTTTAAGGCATAACATCAAGCAAATAAATTTGAAGACTAAATACTGTATTCATTCAAATGAAGAGATCAGGGAGGAATAAAGTATCAAGAGAATTTCCAGGAAAAGAGAGAGGTGAATTTTGAAAGAAAGACTCCAGAAAGGGTCAAAACATGGAGCAAAGTTAGCTGACTTCACAATGTCACCTCTAGCTAAACTCACCTATGATTGTAGTGACCTCCTGAGATGTGGTCTGTCCTCTGGCTTTTCATCAGTAAAGCCCAGCTCAGAGCAGAAGACTTAGATCTTGCTGGGGATGATATTCAAGAGCTCTGTCTCCATTCTGCAGCTACAATCAGTCAATGTGTATTTTTTTTTTTTGATAGAGGAATTATAGAACAGAGGGCCAAGCGATTGTTTTGCTGTTGTTTGCTTATTTGTTTATTTTTGGTTTTGTTTGGGGGGAATCCAGTTTGCTATATGTGATAAGCAAATTAAACCTAATTTTATATATAAATATTTCACACACTTTGCTTTATGACTCTGTTACTATGCTAAATGACAGACTTTTTGAAGAATAGGATCAATTTTACTTCCCTTTTCAACACCCTAGTCAAAATTAATTATTGAAGAGAGAAATATAGGCTTGATTGATATCAGTGGGTGTAGATGGCATCTTAGGATTCTATCATTTATGTGAACAGTACTAGTTTCTTTTTGCTGCTATAATAAATGACCTTAAAGGTAGAAGCTTTATGTAACTTGAATTTCTTATAATTGTTTTGAGACAGGGATTATCTGTGTAGTCCTACAAACTCAGAGATCTACCTGCTTTTGACTCCCATGTTCTGGGATTAAAGGGATTTGCTACTAATATACAGGAAATTTCTTGTAATATTCAAGGACAGATGTTCCAGTTGTGTTTCAGCAGATGAAATCAAGGTGGTATCTGAATTGCTGTTCTGACAGAGTTTCTAAATAGGAGTATTTTCTTGCTTTTGCTGTTTGTTTGTTTGCTGTTTGCTCTTGCTGCTGGAAGACAACATTCTTTGTCTTCAGCCTTTGCTCATGATCCCTTCTTCCAACATCAAAGCCTAGCTTCTCCAGGCTCTCTCTCTGTGGGATTGAGTCTTCTGCCTCTTTCTAACTATAAGGATCTTTGTGATTGCAATGGATGTGATTAGATAATCTCCAAATCCATGTCAGCCAATGGATTAGGAGCCTTAATTTTTTTTATTACCATATATTCAGTGTGTTTGAAGTATCTAAAACTTAAGAAAAAATTATTAGAGAGGGTATATTGATCTGCTTATTTCATTATCCAAATGACTGTATTTTTTATTAAACAGATTTTTTAACCTAGACTGGAGAGCTGAATTTTTAAAATCTGACTATAAACTAGGTAGAAGTACCCACATGGCATAAAATTATTTTGAGAATGAGTCCCTAAACATATAAATAAGTCCTAGCCAGATTTCTTCCAGGCAAATCGTTTTCATCTGTTTTTTGTCAGTATGAATCATAAGGACTCCTGGAAGACTGAGAACTCTGCTACAAATGAGAAAACTCCATCTGAAGCATGTTTGTACTTTGAAAATGAACCGCCATTGTGTTTGGATAATAACCCCATTAGTAAAGGTTAATCCTACTTAAATCTCAGCACATTTCGATCTTTCTAGAATGAATTTTAAGCCATTAGAGTCTCCTCAATACACTTTTGAGATAAGATTTGAATATATTGTTCCAAATAGAAGTGTAAAAATAAATATTTTCATAAAAATTAATATCAATTTTCAAAAATTAAAAATCAATTATAAACTCATTTAAACAAGCAAATTCATTATGATTTTATGCTTATAATGTAATGAATTCTAAATTGAGACTAGTCTGGGCAGAAAGAACTCTGCATTTCTTTTTGATCAAATAGAAAGGGAACTAATTAGGAATATGAAGCATTAGGGTATATTAAAGCTTGTGGATGGCTCCAAATTTGTCCTGGACTTTTTTAGCTTCCGGCTGTGATGGTAATTTTATTCTCTACTCTGTGTCCAAGAATCAGCTACCATCTGCTTCAGGGTATGTTTACCTATACTGGCACTTTACTACCAATCTAATTGCTTATTTTTTAAACTAATGAATCTTGTCTTCATTGGCTTTTGGGTTCAGAAAGGAATGTATTATATTCTAAAATCATTAAGACTACCTTCCGTATATTTATTGTCTTTCTACATTCACCTGGGAAAATTAAACACTAGAGTTTAAGACACAAAATCCCAAGTTAAAAATATTCTGCTCCACTAAAAAAATAAATGTAAATTGACTTGCTCTCTTCTGGCCCAATCTACATTTCACAACCATTCTTACAGAATAATTCTTAATCACTATCAGCATTTCCCCTTGTCTGTTCTGGAAATATAGGAGATCTGTTTGTTGTATTATGGGATTATGTTTTGGTTTTAATCCCAGATGTGGAATATTGGGATGCTTCAGATTGGCCACAGCAGCTGACTATAATTTGTCTTGTGCTATATCAGGGGTTCAATTTTGTCAGATGAAGATGTCTCCAAAATGTTGTGACATTGGAACTCTGTGGACTCTTCAGAGGATAAAGAGGATAAAGGATAGCTTCCAGAGAGGCTTGTTGCAAATTGTTGTTGTTGTTGAGTTGTTGGTTGGTTGTTGTTGGTTGCTGTTGGTTGCAGCTTGTTCAATAGTCATTCACAAAGAAGAAACAACAACAAGAAGGAATTTGTTATTCTAATGTTGAAGAGCAAACTTGACCTCCAAGGAACTCGACACCTTTAGTTAAGAGGAAGTAGTCTAACAATAATGTTACCCCATTTCCTCCACTTTTTCCTCTTCTATCTACTGTTAGGGGGTTGTAAGGGTAGGGGAAGGGTAAAGAGAGTTGAAAGAAAAGGAACCCATAAGGTAGAAAAAACTGGCTACAAGGTGTGTGGCTTGAGTCTTTAGAGAAGCTGAGGGATTTATACATTATAGGCAAAGACTCAGCATGTCGCCATGAGTTCCACAGATTTATTATTCAACAGTTAATATTTTACTGATATTGGAACTTGCTATCCCTCTGAGTTTAAATGCCATTAATATAGCTTAATTGCTTCCATTAGTGTGGATTACAGGAAAATACCATGTAAAATGACAATCCTGTGACTCGGTTTTAAAGAAGATGTTTATATTTTATAAATTCTTATAGCCCCCACTGCTTCTTTTACAGTCCAGTGATGTAGAATCTAGTGAGGGATGGAGCATTTCTCATCCATTGATGAGGTTAACACAGGATGCTAGGGTCCCAGATAATCAATGTCTTACCTCCATGAAGAATGAGAAATAAGAGTTTAATTCAGAAAGGAAATAACTAAAATAAGTATAGATTGATTAGGTAAAATTGAGAAAAAACTCAAGGGGAGTAATACCTAGATATTATTATTGCCCTAGAAAATTAACTGTGGCTATAGTGCAAGGTGTTCATGTTTCACTTACTGAGAAGCATCATTTAGGTGAATTGTTTCCAGTTCGTGTCTATTATGAAAACAAACAAACACACAAAAACACAAGCAAGCAAACAAACAAACTAAAACCCTAGTGAAATCTGTGGCTGGTTAGAACTGTGTGAATGAGCATATGCTTTCCTGGATTTGATGAATACTTAAATTTGAAGTGTCTATGTCATTGCCTATATTTTCACACACACACACACACACACACACACACACATGCATGCATGCACAGATCTGTCAGACTATTTCCCAAAGTGGCTGTAACTATATGACATTCCCACCAATGTTGTATGTTAGTTCTAGACCCTCAACAATCCTACCAACATGTGATACGGCCAGTGTTTTCTGACATGTGGCTGGGTGTAGAAGCTCATTGCACTTTTAGTTTGCGTTTCCTCAATAATTATGCTCTTGGAAATGTAAATGAAATAAATACCCAATAAAATTAAAAAAAATAATTATGCTCTTTCCCATTTTTTTCTGTGTAGCTCACCCTTGCCTTAAACTCATGGAGATCTACCTGTTTCCGTCCACTCAGTGTAGATTTCTAGATACTTGTCTCTTATCTGCCTTTAAATATCTTTATATTTCCTTCACTACATCATCTTTAGTGAAATATTTAGAAAAATTAGTTTCCGAATTTCCATTCAAGAATAGAAGAGTTTGAGAAGCTCCCAGTATATTTATTCACTAACAGTGGGGTCAGTATCATCATAGTAAATAAACCTGTTTCCTGGTTGCCTTTCTCCTAACGAATACATTTTCTCTCTTTAAATGCATCATCATTAATCCAGCTTAATTCAGTCCATGCACATGGTTTTAATTCTCTTATTGCTTTAATATAAAATTGCATAAAGGGGCTTAAATTCCTTCTTTTTTTTTTAACCAAACTAATATTTCCTAGTGAAGGTCACTTTTAAGTTTAACAAAATTCAGTCAGAGTATGCATAGAATCCCTTTAATATTCATTAAGTATCATCCAGAGCACAGACATCCTCCTGATCCATGCACTGCTCAGAAATATGCTGTTCTCCTGGAACTTAAAACATTGTAGGAGAAACTTGATGAGGTTAGTTGCAACCCAAGTTCCAAAGTCCTATCTTTCTTTAAGAAGTAAAAGAACACCAGGATATTTAAGTACTGAAATGATCAAAATGTTGAAATCATAGGACCATGCTGAGGAAAATCAAGATACCCATCATTCTGACTTTGGGAAACCCTTTGATAGTCAGTCTAGTGCAGTGCACAGCAAAATGCCAGGCCAATAGTGCTAAAAATGCATTGAAATTTAGACCACACAGATTGTGCTTGGAGTGTCCTTCATATAATTTAGCAAGTGAGAATTTTAAACCTGTTTACAGAGGGGTAGATAAAGTGCTAAAAACTCAGTGGCAAAGTAATTTCTCTCATTCACTGGCAATTTTTAGAACTTAAATAAAACTGTGGGTCCATCTTCTGTTGGTATCTAGAAAAATGGGTCTTGAATATGACACCCCTGATGAAAGAGACAACTGGACCTTTACCTGAAAACACCTTAGGAGTAAGATGCTTAGAAGATGCCACTACACCAGCAAATGCTCAGCTAGTGGTACATGCTCTGATAAATCAATTTTCAGAGAGTTATACTAAAATAAAGCAACTCTAGGAACCAAATGTCAACATTCCAATGTTAAAGCCACTTTGAAAATTTGCTTCTTGTTGGTGAACCCACCAGACACATCCTATACATTGATCATACTTCAAAATCATTGTGAAACTTACTCTGACAGAAAATTCATGCTAGCTGTAACATCATGTTTCCATCAGGATTTAGGGGTTTCCCTGCTGCTGCAACTGACCTAACTGATCATAGGCTGAAAGTCTTCTGAGAATATCATCAAAGAAGCTGATAACAAGTATGTTTGAGGATTTCCAGTTTTCAAGACTGTCTTGATTACAGAGGAAAAGGTTGGCTAAAGGGAACAATGTAAATTCTCTGTTCTTTTGTGGAAGAAATAACTTTTATAACCAGAGCTGAGCCATTATTTTAAACTGATATGACCCAATGTGCATGTGATCTGAAATCGCAGGCAAAATAATTCCCACCAAGGAGTCAATTGGGAAGTGTCTTCTCATCCTTAAGAGAGAATCTTAAAATGGAACTTGTTATTTTTCTAATTCTTGGAAATGTCTGAAGCTGTTATGCCTGATGCTATGTCTACCATAGTGTTACCAAGAAATGACAAGACTGATGAGAAGCCAATGCCATGAGGATTTCAGAAAGGAGGGTAGAAAGCATTGTTCCAGTACTTGAGAGATAGCTCAATTGGTAAGGTGCTTGCCACACAAACATCAGGACCTCAGTTCAATCCCCAGGACACACATGAAGAAGTGAGAGCAGTGGCACACCCTTATAATCCCAGCATGAAGAGGTAGGGATAGTAGGATGTTGTAGGCTCTCTGGCTAATTAACTCAGCTGAAATCGTGAGTCTCAGGATGTAGTGTGAGTCCCTGTCTCAAAATTAAGGCGAATGGTTCCTGAAGAATGATACCTAAAGTTGGCTGATCTCTGGCCTGCACATTCTCATGTGTGAAACACACACATATAAATTAATCAGTAATATTAGGACCCTGGTGCTGTTGCCTAGCCATCGAAATAATCAGTCTCATCATGGTCTTGCTACTTTGCAGACTCACATGTTGTTGTGTCACCAGTTCCACTAGTTGAACTTTCTTTTTCATTCCATAGCCTTCAGTGGAGTTCAGCCTAAGAGACGTATTGATCAGAGAATGTAAGTTCTCTTTCCACAATCCTAAGCTTTTCATAGCTGCATAGCTGTATTTAGTATGAGTTCTCAAGGCCACAATTTACATGGTGTTGTAAATTCTATAACTGATTTTTTTTAATGAAAAGGCTCAGAATAATAGGCAATTCTATCAAGTGCAAATTCTTTTATTCAATGTGGGTTTATTTTAAATGAGCACCATTGTATATTTAATATGTATAATTAATATCACACTGCTAAAACTCAAAGCTTGTTGAATATTCTGCTTCCAGACTCTGCCTACATTCTTGGATGTAGAGGATTTACAGCATACTTGCTTTGTGGGGTACTTGAGGGGAAGTGGAAGACGTAGAGGGAACCCTGAGCAACTGAAATCCCAAGTCATGTATTGTTGACATGGCCATATCAAAGATTCCATTACTCAGCCCCATGGTAGTGGCAAAGACTTTCCCTAGTGAGGCTCTGAATGATGGGAAGAGATTTCCCGAGGGTAGAAGATTGAGACCAACTAGTGTGTAGAAAATCTAGCCGTGACAGCTTCCTTCTCCCTTTTGTTTACACCCTGAGACTGGACCCCCCAGAGAGACCTCCTATAAGAATAGCTAATTCCTTCCACTATGCCATACCTATTAAACACAACAAGGCTTCATGTGGCTTAGTTGGTATCATTCTAACAGATTGCACACACACTGATCCAAGATACACATACCTTTTCTATATGTGTGTCTATGTCTGCCCTTTCTTCATTACCAAACCATTAAGGCAGGGTCTCAGACCAAGCTGCCATAGTTGTGATAGGAAGAACATTTCCAAAGGCAGTTTGATACTTCAGGAAGGTGAGATGCAGGTCCCTCCCTTCTTTTCTCTGTGTTTCCATGTGGAAGAATTTTTACTAATGACCAGCACTTTGCATTTCACTGTTCTTCTCCTTGGTAGATTGCAATTGTGTGTAAAGTGTAGCAGGCCTGTGGAAGCCCAATGGAGTTCCCTCCTACAGTCCCATCCATCAATGCTTAGCACTTCTGCTACTTTTCCTAATGCTATGCAAGCAGGCCAGTGCCATTCTGCATAGGCTGAGCACTAATGATTGTGTCAAAACAAAGCCTGAAGTAGCCACAGCAGCAGAGACAGTAAGTAGTGAGTGGACAGAAAGAGCAAAACTGAACTATCAAAACAAGTATTGGGGGGCAGACAACTTCTGTGGAGAAATACTCAGAAACAAAGTTTTGGAAATGAGTTTTCATGTCACACAGGTGAAGAGCCAGAATCTGTGGAACTGAGGTTGTTATTAATGTGACACGTTGATTCATGGGTCATCAGGGAGGAAAAGTGGATTGTAGAAAACCTGTTATGCACATGTTTTATTTATCTTCAATTTGGAGAGTTTGCCATAATTGTACCACTGGCATGATGAATTACTATAAAGGAAATTGATGAATTCTTAATCTTGAGTACAGTTTTGACCTAGATCCTAGGGTCCAGCTTACTATCTTTTGGAGGCAGAAGGCCCATGCCCAAAAGCCATTGTATCTACCCTGACACCCTCCTTTATGACCTTCAGTATGACCTTTATACTTGCCTTATGATGCCCTTTTGTCTCATCACTATCAGGAGTGAAGGTATACCCAGTATTCCTTTGGCTCCTAATAAGAATGAGCAGTCATTTGTAAGCTCTGTTGTTTTTCTAGAGGTAAGGCCAGGGACCCTGTACTTTACACTTAATCGTCCCAGGAGTACACACTTCCTACCTGATCCTTTAGAAGACATATGGTTTTGTGTGTTTATGGGATTTCTGAGTGACAACAAGCATCTGTATCTGTTTCCTGTGCCTTTTCTTGGGCTCTTTTCCTCCTGTTTGTTTTGTCCTATTTCAATGTTTTTACTTTAGCATTGTATTTATTATATTACATTAATTATAGTATATTATTATTCTTTACATGACTTTATTGTCTAATGAGAGACAGAATGGGAGTGGATACAGGTGGGAGGGAAAGTAGGGAAGAACTTGGAGAAGTAGGGGAAGGGGAAACCATAATCAGAATATATTGTATAAAAAAAAAAACCTATGTATTCGATGGAAGAGAAAAAGATGTTGAATTACATCACAGGATGTTAATATTTCCAAATTGGGATTGTTCCCAAATTGGGTTTTTATAATATATGAAATATTTTATTGAGGCCAGCCTGATAAACATAGTAAGTTCTGGGACTGCTAAAGCTACACAGAGAAATCCTGTCTTGAAAAACCAAAACAGAAAAAGAAAAACAGAAATGTAATAAAGTAAAAAGAAATTAAATGGATGTCACGCACTCAGATGTTGGTTATATTCAAGTTAGTATTTCTGTAAGCAATACTGAATACTGATTCCTTATGAGTATGCCATCCTCTGTAACCTTCAGTTAATGTGGTGGTAGTCAGTCTGGTATTTAACACATTAATGAAAATCACTTGATGAACATTGATTGATTGTCCTGAATTATTTTGTTTTTTCCTCTGTATACCAAATTAGGTGTCTTTGGTTTTTGTTTTTGATCAACCTACTCCTTAAAACATTTTGATTTCACTATGTGGGGATTTTATTCTCATGTTATTTTTTTTTTCTCTCTCTAAACTTCAGGAGCAAATGGCCATTGCTACCAGCAAAAATCACAAGAGAGCTAAGACTTAATGTATGATTAAGATCAAGTAGTTCTAAACACAAATATTAGTGATATTATATGGATTAAATAATTGAATGCAATGCTATGTGAACAGCTTTGGTCATTTCCATTGTGTGGACTTTCATCATGGAAGAGTCAACTCGATATAGTAGATTTGCTTTTACAATAAGCTTTGTATGTAAAGAAATTAATTCTCAATAAAACTAAAACTAAGTACTCAAGTACCACTTACCATTAAGCAGATTGGGTTCTTTGTTTGTTTGTTTGTTTGTTTTGTTTTGTTTGTTTTATTTTGTTTTGTTTTTCAAGACAGGGTTTCTCTGTGTAGCCCTGGCTGTCCTGGAACTCACTTTGTAGATCAGGCTGGCCTCAAACTCAGAAATCCTCCTGCCTTTGCCTCCCCAGTGCTGGGATTAAAGGTGTGCGCCACCACACCCAGCTCAGATTGGGTTCTTGGTTCTCCTTCACCATGTCTGCCCTTCCACATGATCAATGACTTGTTCTTTGTCTTTCATGCCTTATGCTCAATTAATGAATAAACCATGTTGTCTCTATATTTAACCATATAGCCTGCTTTCTGACTAGCATGTACAGCGCTGTCTGGTCCAAACCAGTATCCTTATAAAGAGTACTTCAATAATCTCCTTTTGTGTCGAGTTTATATAGAGAGCAATTATCTCTTGAGTGGTTTACTTGATTCCTCTTCCTCTCCAAAGTGGTTTCCAACATAGTTTTGGATTTCTCTTTATAAATGTAAGTAAACCATGCCAGTTTCATGATCTTCACTCATCCTACTACTTTACAGTTTGTAATAGAAGAGTGCCTCAAATAAGGTGACACCCACATCTCTTGGGGATAATTTACTGCCCATAACAAAAAGACAAGATACTGCATTGTCACAAAAGCTGCACTCATGCTTATGCTTAAATTCAGTGACAATGTAGAAAAGCCAACTTGACCTCAAATGTCCCCGTGAGTTTGTTCTAGTGTTTGTACTGTCTGGGTTTCTGTTCAACTACCCCTTTTGACAAACCTCTTATCCTTTATTTTCTCTATGTCAATCTCTATGTCATCCAGATTCACTAAAGTGTTACAAGTATCTCTGCATTAGGATGTAGACTCATTTAGTTATATTTCCCAGCAGCATCTCCTTCAGTGCTTCTTAACCATTTGTGTTTCATCTTTGAGAGCGCTCTGCTTAGTGCTTAGTGCAAATTTAAAATGTACCCCATTTTTAAGTAGGGCTATTTGTTTTCTTGTGTGTGTGTGTGTGTGTGTGTACACATGTGTGTGTTCATGTGTTGCTGAAGAGGTCCTCATGCATCCTATATAGAAGTGAGGACTTTGTACATGCTTCAAAATGTGTCTACTCCTAAGCTATAACCCAATCACTCCTTTTATCCAGGATTTAGCAGCATTGGGCAGCACTTCTTAAAGATATTATCCAACTTTTTTGATGGTTTTTGGAACCACCTCATTAGAAGTGATTTCATTCCACACAGAACAAAGTGAAATAAGCTGGTAGGTAGAAAAGTGAGCACCCAGCTCAGGTGATTTCCCACATTTGTGAAATCAGTGCATACAATCATGTCAATTGAATAGGTTTTGATTGCTGTTAAGTATGGGAAAGAAAAGGTAATCAAAAAGCTAAGACCACCAAACAAATGATACGGGGTTTTTACTTTTTAACTTTCCTTATGTATCTGGCTCTGCTTTTTGTCTTCTAGTACTGGCTTCAAGAAGTCAGGAAATGTTAATGTAGAAAGTGAGATTGTCATTTGTACAATCATGTTTTAATGAACAAACACATCACTAATGTATTTATGAACATATAAAGTGCTGCATTGTGGCTGTAAAGTAGGGTGCTATATCCTTTAGATGAGCTGATGGATACAAAATTTCTTTGCTTTAAAAATGTCTTAATTCCTGTGAGATGCATAGAAGGCCAATTTTCAAAATATTTAATTATTTCCTTACACAAACACCCGTTTTATTTCTAAAAGACTGGATGAGCACATCACTGACAAAGCCTAGTACCCTTTCAACAACTTTTGAATTTTTGTTTCCAGTAAAGAGAGGGTTTACTTGAAAAACTGATTTTTATGCTGCTACCAACATAGAAAAAGATTTATCAAGTATATTCTTTTGGAATAATACTATAATTAGTATAAATTCTTTACAACTATGGAATGTAGATTTGGAAAACCATCAAACTAAAATCCAAATTTTGGACAGCTCTCTTCTTATTGTAACAACATTCTCCACTGTCCACTCACAATCATTTTTTCAAGTAAAATATCTCCTTCTTTGAGACAGAAATTTAAGCATTCCAAAGAGACTCCATGGGCGAAGACTCCATGTCCACATCACCTTGGACTCTACATTCAATGAGCTATGGGGATGTTATCCTCAGCAATGACTCACTGTTGTCAGTTTTCAGAGAGCAACCTTTTGTCTTAGCATTAGCTAGTGTTGTTTAAGGATCTCCACAGGACCACATTGGTCAACAACTCAAAGGACTGTAACTAAGTCACTCCACTGGAAGCCTTGGGTGCTACAAAATATGGCCAGTTCAGAATCTACTTCGCCCATTATTAGGAATCCTCACTAAGGTCATCCTCATAGATTCCAGGAAGTTTCCATTTCCTAGGTTTCTATCCTCTTCCAGAATTCCCCAATTCCCTCTGTCTCTCCCCACATTCTCTGCCTTCATCTTCCCCATCCTTCCCTTTCTTCTCCACACCAGCCTCCAGCCCACCTTCAACATTTATTCTATTTCTCCTTCTGAGGGAGGGAGGTACATGCATTACTGTCTCCTACCCCACACCCCAGCCTTCCTCTTTACCTAACCTCTCTGGGTCTACAGATTATAGCTTGATTATTATTTATGTAACAGCTAGTATCCACTTATAAGTAAACAAATACCATACTTGATATTTTGCTTTTGGGTTACCTCAATTAGGAAGATGGTTTTTTCTAGTTGCACCAATTTGTCTGAAAATTTCATGATGTCATTTGTTTAAACAGCTGAGTAAAATGTCATTGTCTAAATGTACTACATTTTCTTCATCTGTTCTTCTGTTGAGAGACATCTAGGTTGTTTCTAGTTTCTGGCTACTATGAATAAAGTCACAAGGAACATAGATGAGCAAGTGTCCTTGTGGTAGGATGCTATATGCCCAAGCATTTTAAAGCTGTATCTTGTAGATTGATTTCCAGTTTCCTGAGGAATCGCCATATTGATTTCTATAGTGGCTGTAAAAGTTTGCACTCCAACAAAAAATGGAGGAGTATTCCCCTTTCTCTAAATCTCACCAGCATGACCTGTCATTTGTGTAATTGATTTTAGCAATCCTGTCAGGTATAGGTTGAAATCTGAAAGTAGTTTTGATCTGTATTTTCCTGATGGATAAGGATGTTGAACATTTCTTTAAGTGTTTCTCAGACATGTGGTATTTCCCTATTGAGAATTCTTTATTTAAATATGTACCATATTTTAAAAATTGGATTATTTGTTTTTTGACATTTGAGTTTATCATGACTTTTTAAAATATATATTTTGGATATTAGACATCTATCAGATGTGCAGTTGGTAAAAGTATTTTTCCATTCTTTAGGCTGCCTCTTTGTCTGCTCAGTGGTGTCCTTTGACTTACAGAAGCTATTCTGTTTCATGAACTCCCATTAATTAATCATTGATCTTAATGCCTGCATTTTCAGTGTTCTGTTTAGAAAGTCTTTTGTGCCTCAACGCATTCAAGGCTATTCTTCACTTATTTTCTATTTCTTGGATATTTTCTTTATTTACATTTCAAATATTTTCCCCTTTCCAGGTCTTGCCTTTGGAAACCCCCTATCCCATCTACCACTCCCGTGACTCTATGAGGGTGCTCCCCCACCCACCCACTCCCATCCTCTCACCCAGGCATTCCCCTACAGTGGGGCATTGAACACCCTCAGGCACAAGGGTCTCTCCTCCAACTGATGTCCAACAAGGCCATCTTTTGCCACATATGTGGCCAGCACCATGGGTTGCTTCCTGTGTATTCTTTGGTTGGTGGTACAGTCCCTGGGAATTCCAGGGGGTCTGGAGTGTTGACACTGTTGCTTCCTTCGTGGGACTACAAATTCCCTTAGCTCCTTCAGTTCTAACTCCTCTAGTAAGGACCCCCCCCCCCCCAAGCTCAGTTCAATGATTGGCTACAAGTTTCCTCCTCTGTATTTGTCAGCCTCTGGCAGAGCCTCTGAGGAGACAGCTATATTAGGCTTCTATTAACAAACACTTCCTGGCATCCACAATAACTTCCAGGTTTGGTGGCTATATATGGGATCAATCTCCATGTGGGGCAGTCTCTGGATGGTCTTTCCTTCAGTCTCTGCTCCACACTTTGTATCCATATTTCCTCTTTTGATTATTTGTTCACCCTCTAAAAAGCACTGAAGCATTCACATTTTGGTCTTCCTTCTTCTTAGGCTTCACATCATCTGTGAATTGAACTGTGGGTATTCTGAACTTTTGGGCTAATATCCACTTATCAGTGAGTACATACCGTGCTTGTTCCTTTGTGACTGAGTCACCTCACTCAGGATGATATTCTCAAGTTCAACCCATTTGCCTGCAAATTTCATGAAGTCATTGATTTTTAATAGCTGAGTAGTACTCCATTGTGTAAATGTATCACATTTTCTGTATCCATTCCTTTGTTGAGGAACATCTGGTTGCTTCCAGCTTCTGGCTATTATAAATATGACTGCTATGGGCATAGTGGAGCATGTGTCCTTATTAAATTTTGGAGCATCATATAGGTATTTGCCCAGGAGTGCTATGGCTAGGTCCTCAGGTAGTACTATGCCCAATTTTCTGAGGAAAATGAGTTTGATTTCCGGAGTGGTTGTAGCAGCTTTCAATTCCACCAGCAATGAAGGAGTGTACCTCTTTCTTCAAATCCTTGCCAGCATCTGCTGTAATCTGAGTTTTTGATCTTAGCCATTCTGACTGGTGTGAGGTGGAATCTCAGGGTCATTTTGATTTTTATTTTCCTGATGACTAAGGATGTTGAACATTGATTTAGGTGTTTCTGATCCCTTTGAATTTCATCAGTTGAGAATTCTCTGTTTAGCTCTGTTCCCCATTTTTAATAGGGTTATTTGGTCCTCTGGAGTCTACCTTCTTGAGTTCTTTTGATATGTCAGATATTAGCCCCCTATCGGATTTAGAATGGGTAAAGATCTTTTCCCAATCTATTAATTGCCAATTTGTCCTATTGACAGTGTCCTTACAGAAGCTTTGCAATTTTATGAAGTCCTATTTGTGGATTCTTGATCTTAGACCATAAGCCATTTGTTGTTCTGTTCAGGAAAAATTTCCCCTGTTCCCATGTGCTTGAGAATTTTCTCCACTTTCTCTTCTTCTTTTTCTTTTTTAATTAGGTATTTATTTCATTTACATTTCCAATGCTATCCCAAAAGTCCCCCACATGCTCTCCCACCCACTCCCCCACCCACCCACTCCCACTTCTTGGCCTTGGCATTTCCCTGTACTGAGGCATATAAAGTTTGCACCACCAATGGGCCTCTCTTTCCACTGATGGCTGACTAGGCCATCTTCTGATACATATGCAGCTAGAGACACGAGCTCCAGGGTGTACTGATTAGTTCATATTGTTGTTCCACCTATAGGGTTGCAGATCCCTTTAACTCCTTGGATACTTTCTCTAGCTCCTATTAGATTCAGTGTATCTGGTTTTATATGAAGGTCCTTGATCCACTTGGACTTGAGTTTTGAAATGGGAGATAAGAATGGATCAATTTGCATTCTTCTTCATGTTGACCACCAGTTGGACCAGCACCATTAGTTGAAGATGCTGTCTTTTTTCCACTGGATGGTTATAGCTACTTTGTCAATGGTGTAGGTGTGTGGGTTCATTGCTGGGTCTTCAATTATATTCCATTGATCTACATGACTGTGACTGTACCAACACCATGCATTTTTCTTTTAAATCACTATTGCTCTGTAGTACAGCTTGAGGTCCAGGACGCTGATTCCCCCAGAAATTCTTTTATTCTTGAGAATAGTTTTCGCTATCCTGCTTTTTAATTTTATTTTTTATTTTTGTTGTTTTTTTTTTTATTCCAGATAAATTTGAGAATTGCTCTTTCTAATTCTATGAAAAATTGGGTTGGAATTTTGATGGGGATTGCATTGAATCTGTAGATTTCTTTTACAAGATGGCCATCGTTACTATATTAATCCTGCCAATCCATGATCATGGGAGATCTTTCCATTTTCTGAGGTCTTCTTTGATTTCTTTCTTCAGAGAATTGAAGTTCTCATCATACAGATCTTTCACTTGTTTGGTTAGAGTCACACCAAGATACTTTATATTGTTTGTGACTACTCTGAACAGTATCATTTCCCTAATTTCTTTCTCAGTCTGTTTATCTTTTGGGTATAGGAAGGCTACTGGTTTGTTTGAGTTAATTTTATATCCAGCCACATTACTGAACTTGTTTATTAGCTGTAGGAAAACTCTGGTGGAGTTTTGGGGGTCACTTAAGTATGCTATTATATCATCTGTAAATAGTGATATTTTGACTTCTTCCTTTCCAATTTGTATTCCTTTAATCTCCTTTTGTTGTCTAATTGTTCGGCCTAGAACATCAAGTACTACATTGAATAAATAGGGAGAAAGAGGGCAGCCTTGTCTAGTCCCTATTTTTAGTGGATTGTTTTTTCAAGTTTCAATACTTTTTGTTTGATGTTGGCTACTGGTTTGCTGTATATTGCTTTAGCTATGTTTAGGTATAGGCCTTGAATTCCTGATCTTTCCAAGACTTTTAACCTGATGGGATGTTGAATTTTGTCAAATGCTTTTTCAGCATCTAATGAAATGATTGTGTTTTCTTTTCTTTGAGTTTGTTTATGTAGTGGATTACATTGATAGATTTCCATATATTAAACCATTCCTGCATCCCTGGAATGAAATCTACTTGATCATGGTGAATGACTGTTTGATGTGTTCTTTGATTTGGTTGGCAAGAATCGTATTGGGTATTTTTGCATCAACATTCATGAGATCTGAAATTCTTTTTCTTTGTTGGGTCTTTCTGTGGTTTTGTTATCAACATAATCGTGGCTTCACAGAATGTATTGGGTAGTGTTTCTTCTGTTTCTATTTTGTGGAATAGTTTGAAGAGTTTTGATATTAGGTCTTCTTTGAAGGTGTGATAGAATTCTGCACTAATCCCATCTGGTCCAGGGCTTTTTTTTTTTTTTTAATTGGAAGACTTTGATGACTGCTTCTATTTCTTTAGGGGGTTATGGGACTGTTTAGATGGTTTATCTGATCCTGATTTAACTTACGTATTTGGTATTTTTCTAGGAAATTGTCCATTTCAACCAGATATTCCAGTTGGGTTTAGTATAGGCTTTTGCAGTAGGATCTGATGAATTTTTAAAATTTCCTCAGATTCTGTTGTTGTATCTCCCTTTTCTTTTCTGATTTTGTTAATTTGGATACTGTCTCTGTACATTCTGGTTAGTCTGGCTACAGGTTTATCTTGTTGATTTTTCTCATAGAACCAGCTCCTGGTTTTATTGTTTCTTTGTATAGTTCTTTTTTGTTTCAATTTGGTTGATTTCAGGCCTGAGTTTGACTATTTCCTGCTGTAAAATCCCCTTGGGTGAATTTGCTTCTTTTTGTTCTATAGATTTCAGGTATGCTGTTAAGCTTCAGTTCAGTTTCTTTATGGAGGCACTTAGAGCTATGAGTTTTCTGCTTAGCACTGCTTTCATTGTGTCCTATAAGTTTGGGTACGTTGTGCCTTCATTTTTATTAAATTCTAAAAAGTCTTTAATTTCTTTCTTTATTTCTTCCTTGACCAAGTTATCATTGACTAGAGCATTGTTCAGCTTCCATGTGTATGTAGGCTTTCTGTTGTTTTTGTTGCTATTGGATACCAGCCTTAATCAGTTGTGTTCTGATTGGAGGCATGGGATTATTTCAATCTTCTTTTATCTGTTGAGATCTGTTTTGTGACTGATTGTATGGTCAATTTTGGAGAAGGTTCTATGAGGTGCTGAGAAGAAGGTATGTTCTTTTGAGTTAGGAAGAAATGTTCTATAGATATTTGTTAAATCCATTTGGTCCATAACTTCTTTTAGTTTCACTGTGTCTCTGTTTAATTTGTGTTTCTCTGATCTGTACATTGATGAGAGTGGGATGTCGCACTCCCACACTATTAGTGTGTGAGGGACAATGTGTGCTTTGAGCTTTAGTAAAGTTTCTTTTAAGAATGTGGGTGCCCTTGCATTTCGAGCATAGATGGTTAGAACTGAGAGTTCATCTTGGTAGATTTTTCCTTTGAAGAGTATGAAGTGTCCTTACTTATCTTTTTTGATAACCTTCAGTTGAAAGTCAATTTTATCCAATATTAGAATGGCTACTCCAGCATCTTTCTTGGGACCATTTGCTTGGAAATTTGTTTTCCAACCCTTTACTCTGAGGTAGTGTTTGTCTTTGACACTGAGGTGTGTTTCCTGTATGCAGCAATATGCTGGGTCCTGATTACATATCCAATGTGTTAGTCTATGTCTTTTTATTGGGGAAGTGAGTGCATTGATGTTTAGAGATATTAATAGTTCATAGTTGTTGCTTCCTGTTATTTTTGATGTTATTTTTTGCTTATGTGGTTTTCTTATTTTTGTTTGTTGAAATAAGATTACTTTCTTACTTTTTCTAGGGTGTAGTTTCAATCCTTGTGTTGGGGTTTTCCACCTATTATTCTTTGTAGAGCTGGATTTGTGGAAAGATATTGTGTAAATTTGGTTTTGTCATTGAATAGCTTGGTTTCACCATCTATGTTAATTGAGAGTTTTGCTGGGTATAGTAGTCTGGGCTGGCATTTGTGTTCTCTTAGGGTCTGTATGAGATCTGCCCAGGATCTTCTAGCTTTAATAGTCTTCTTTGACTGTTATGTCAATGTTTTCTATGGTATCTTCTGCACCTGGGATTCTCTCTTCTATCTCTTTTATTCTGTTGGTGATGCTTTCATTTATGACTCCTGATCTCTTCCTAGGTTTTCTATCCCCAGAATTGTCTCCCTTTGTGATTTCTTTATTGTTTCTATTTCCATTTTAGATCCTGGATGGTTTTGTTCAGTTCCTTTACCTATTTGATTGTGTTTTTCTGTAATTCTTTAAAGGATTTTTGCATTTCCTCTTTAAGGTCTTCTACCTATTTACCTGTCTTCTCTTGTATTTCTTTAAAGGAGTTATTCATGTCATTCTTAAAGTCCTCTATTATCATCATGAAATGTGTTTTATATTAGAGTCTTGCTTTTCTGGTGTGTTGGGGTAATCATGGCTCACTATGGTGAGAGAACTGGATTCTGATGATGCCAAGTAGTCTTGGTTTCTGTTGCTTATGTTCTTGCCCTTGCCTTTCACCATCTAGTTATCTCTGGTGTTAGGTTGTCTTGCTGTCTCTGACTGTGGCTTGACTGCAAGCCTCCGTGTCAGTACTCCTGGCAGACCAGTTCTCTCCAGGAGAAATTTAGGTATGAACATCTGTGATAGATGTTCAGCTCTGGGGTGCAGACAGAAACCAGAAGGATCCTGTCCCCAGCTGATCCTTGTTTCCTGTGTCCTGATGGCTCTGGGAGGGCCCCTCTTGGGCCAGAAATTTGAAGAGATGTGGTGGTCTTACCTGTGCTCACTGGTTTGTCTGCACACCTGGGAGACCAGCTCTCTCCTGGAGGTATTTGTATATGTAGCTCTGTGGCACAGGATCAGCTCTGAGCTATTCTTCACTTTTTTTCTGTCATGTTCAGTGTATCTAGTTTTATGTGGAGGTCTTCAGTTCACTTGGACTTGCCCTTTTTTTGCAGGATGATAAATATGCTATTTGCATCGTTCCACATGTAGACATCCAGTTTGAGCAGCATCATTTGTGGAAGATACTGTCCTTTTTATTCAGTTTGTATTTCTGGATTATATCAATAATCCAGTGTCCATAGGTGCATGGATTTACATCTGGGTCTTTGATTAGATTCCACTGATCAATATGCCAAAGCCATAGTCATTTTAGACACTTGATGGGTGTACACCAATTTCTGCAATGCAGAGGAAGAGTATTTGCAACATTGCAGAAACTGTTGCATGGTATTAAGCAAGAATTCTATTTTTGGGTTCCTTTGCTGTTATTTATTTTCTAACTAATGAAGTGCTAGAAACACTGTTCTGGAATATAATACACATTTAATTACTTTCTTTTGCTTTTGTGGCTAATGTGGAAGTTCTCGATTACAAACAAAAGAAATATAAGTTACAAGGGTCTTAGTGAATCCCTAAATGATGCCCTTTCAACTTTACAAGTACTCTGCACTTGATGATTTTGACACATTAACTGAAATAATTTATACAGAGTCAATTTTCACCTGGACAAGTAAGTGCAATCCTTCTGCTCAGATCCCATGTTCAGTATGATCCCTCCAGTTTTGTTCTAACCCTCACAATGTCTCACTGCAGTTTAGTGTTGCTTTTCATCTTCTGGATGCCCTACTATTTTTTACTGTTGATGTATTTTTAGACACAAATAGGTAGGGTCTTACAGATAAAACTCAAAACTGAACTTGCCATTTAGTTAATTGAATAGTATGAATTTTAACTTATTTTATTCTTTTTTCACTTTTTTAATTTATTTATTTATTAATTTTATTTATTTACACTTCAAATGTTGTCCCCCTTCCCGGTCCGTAATCCACAAGCCTCCCACCCCATTCCCCTCCTTCCCCCTCTCCACCCCCCCCCCCCTGCTAAGAGGATGCTCCTCACCAACCCACTCTTTCCCAATTCACTCCCTCAGCATCCCCTTTCCCTGAGGCATCAAACCTCCACAGGACCAAGAGCATATCTTCCCACTGAGGCCAGACAAGGCAGTCCTTTATTACATATGTAGCAGGGGCCCACAGACCAGCCTATGTATACTGTTTGATTGGGAGCTCTAAGAAGACTGGTCAGTTGACACTGTCATTTTTCCTATGGAGTTACATTTCCCTTCAGCTCCCTCAGTCCTTCCCCTAACTCCTCCACAGAGGTCCCATGCTAAGTCCAATGGTTGCCTTTCCTTTTCCAATGCATTTCCTTCAGGCATGAGCAATTCTGGGTTAAAATTTTTGAGATGGGTGGGTGGCCCAAATGGTAAGGGGGCCTCACCAGTCTATCTACTGGAGGTGGTCTCTTCGGGTTCTATGTCCTTGCTGTTGGGCATTTCAGTTAATGTCATCCCCGTTGGGTCCTTTGAGCCTCTCATATCCCTGGTGTCTGGGATTTTTTTTTTGTGGTTCCTCCTGTTCCCCACTCCTCACTGCTGCATTTCTATTCATTCTCCTGGCCCTCTGGGTTTCTCTCCTGTCTCCCCAAATAAGTCTTGTACATACAGTGTTTTCATTTTTACATTCCCTTACCATTAATGATGTCTTCCAACCCAATCCAGAGATGTCAGCCTCATAGGACCTGAGATTTTTGTCTGAGAAATAGGTACTTTCTTGTTTTTCTGATACAAATGTTCCTTTTAGCTCTCAGCTTATATCAGTGACTTTGTCACAGTAATTCTTTCTGTCATGGCAGTAATTATCTCTGGAAAGCCACTGTCCTCATTTGTTATTGTGACTTCACAACTTTCTCAGTGTGAAAGTAAAACCTCTTTATGTTTTACCACTTTCATATGCATTTGTAGCTAGTCTTTACATTTCCCTTCTTTAGTAGAGTGCACATTTCTTCCCGCATCTAAACTTAATTGATCTTATCTTCATTTTCTATGTCCTACTTGGCTCATTGGAATCAAAAGATGGTATAGTCTAGAGCTGAGAGAGGCTTAACAGTGCCCTGTGACTGAACCTCTTTGTTATCTGGGATCCCTTTCATTTCTTCATTGGGTTCTGTACTCAGAAAGGCTTTTTCTAAAAGCAATGCATTTTCTTTGGTAATCTTCCAATTGTTTCCTCCATGTCTTACCACCAATGATATATGCAATTGGTATTCAGAATTCCTCATCAGGGCAAGACTGGTTGTCACTGATTGTGTCACTACACCAAAGTGATAAAGTATCCTCTCTTCCAGCTGGGCTAGGACAGACAACCAATCAAATAGCAAAACTTAATGTTTCCAGAAGCCCTGGGAGTGTTATCTTAAGTGAATGCAAGTTTTCCACTAGGCTATTTGCAAAGCTGAAAATAGCATGGAGTAATCCTTTAAAAGCCCCTTCTGAATCAGGAAGCCTTAGGTGGGGATAAAGAATATAATCCTACCCTGGTGTTTCACAGAGGTTTTCAGTAGGTCATAGTTTTCCATTGCTCCTAATTCATGTCTTTCTGCAACTGACTCCGTATTCCCAACCTGCAGTGAGGTAGATATCACCAGCACCTGCAGATATACACCTGCACCTGCCTTGAATCCTGATCCTCTGTATCAGTGCATGGAAAAAAAAATCTCCACCCAGCAGGACACCAGCTGCCATGGCTAAGAAGCTATCAAATCACAAATACATAACATTTTCACTGGATAATCTGAGAGACCAGATGCCTTTGGGCTTCCCGGAAACAAGCATTGAACATAAACAGTCTGAAATGTGTCTAGCCTAGATGGACTTGGAAGATTCCTCAGTTCTGATAAAACAAACAAACAAACAAACAAACAAACAGAGCAGATCTGAAGTTGGAGATGTCACAGTTCTTCCTAGAAGGATATTAGGTTTGGCTTCTGGCTACTTGCTTTAATGGCTACTTTTAAATTCATCTGGTACCATTCTCAGTAACTCATAAATACTAACTCATTTAATAACCCTTATCCTCCTGTGTTCTTCTACATGGTGCAAAGCATGAACTATGATTGGTCTCTGAGGTCTTGCACTATTTCTTTTTGGTAATGTTGCCTGATGAGCAGGTAATGAATTCTGGTCTTTAATGTGCATCCAGAGATCATGATTTCCTAATAATCCAATGTGTTTTCTTAGAATCATCATTGTATTAAATATATAAAACATCTAAACTGAAAAAAATATTTCTAATAGTTCTCCAAGGCAATCATGATTCTGATTTTTATTTTATTTATAGGGAAACTGAGGCCCACACAGTCCAGTGGTTTTTTTGGGGGAATCACACAGCTTGTTGGCACTAGAGATAAGCTCTGAACCTGTAGTTTATTTTCTCCCCCAGTACAACATAGTATCTGGCTTTTTTCACATCAACCAAATACCCTCTAGTAAATGGCCGATGATGTCTAAGGTCATGTCTGACAGATCGTACAAGACATGGGTTGGACAGATGTCCAGTTTATGCTACTAATTTCTAGAGGGCAATGTAATAACATTGCTATTAGGAGGATAACTTGGGGAGGCATTTACAGGGATATAAAATTATTGCAAGAACATGACACACGTTTGATATATTAGCCATGGACTCAGGTCTCTTTCCTAATCTCACAAAGTATAACCACTGTCCCCCATTTTAATTCTTATTTCTCTCTACTCATTCAAAAAATGGTCTGATCCATATTTGTTTTCTGGCTTACCACCGTACATGGAAAGAAAACAGGGCAATAATTTCTTTCCTTCAGCAACAAGTAGCAGAAAAGTAACCTTACCATCCAAATCACAGCAGTCTCACTGTAAGTAATCATCAAAGTACAAGAACACAGACTCCACCTTCTGTGAACTAGCAGGACCACTGTGCAGTGGAAGAAATTATCCGTGATTAAAAAGGGGAGCATTCAGACTGCAGCAACCAGCTGAGGGTGCTAAAGTTGACCTCACTTTGGATTTTATTGTTTACGGGGAATTTCTCTTGTTTTGATGTTCCCCAGCAGCCCGTGTTAGAATAAAGCAAAATATATTATTGATGCTGGGATTGAAAGAAGAAAATGTATTCCTCCAGTTCCATTATGTTAACGCTTGTAGTGCTGCTCTTCAGCCACTCCCAGGGGCTAGATATGCTTGCTTTGCAATGATTCCCGCTGCCCCAATCTTTAATAAAGCAGTGGTGGGCAATTATTTCATTTGTCTCCCGCCGTTCTTTTACATTGAATCCTGGGCTTATAGGCTTCAATTGGAGGCAATCTTGGCCGTGTGTAACGTGGTCCTCAAAAAAGATGTTGGTTGCTAACATGCATTGGCAATGCTAGCTTCCTTTCCTCGGAATGTCTTGAAGTAGAACAGAACAGCATAAAGGAAGGTTGATTTTTCTGAGGCTGATGTTTTAAGGAGGAAGAAAAATAAGAGAACCCATTTGCAGAATTTTTATGCCTTTCTTTATGGAATGGCCGTTAGGATCTATTTGCAAATATCAATCACTTCCCAAAACATGGTGCATCTATTTTAATTTGCATTTTCAGTGGCTATGCTGAACTCTAGAGCAATGCATTTTAAGTTAAATAACCATTGAGGAGGTCAGCAGGACATTCCCATACCCTACTTTTTAATCTGCTCAGGGTGAGCACTATTCTATCCTAAGTGCAATCAATTTAGGGAGAAAATGACTCCTACAAATCCTAAAAGCACATGAGTTTGTACTTATGTTCGTGGAATATTCACTGTGCATCACAAATATCTCAACAGGAAGAAGAAAATGTGCAGTGTAAAACAAGAGAATGGTAACTGAAGTGGAGTTTTTACCTTGCCATTTGGAAGGCTTTCCAAGACAGATGAAAAGCAAGTATTACAATCAAATCTCATTTATTTAAACAATATTACCCACATAATTAGTGAAAACTTTATATTTGCCTGCAATCGGCAAAAAACTGTGGCAAAAAACTGTGGTCCACAGTTTCTGAGTATTTTCATGAATTTTATCTAACACACAAGTATTCAAAATTGCCTTCATCTTAGTTGTATTATTATCTTTGAAGATATTTACTTCCAGAAACTGTTTCCTTGGTGAGAAAAATGCAAGCTCTTCTTATTAAATAGCAAAGTATTTCTCTTTGATAGTTTGATAGGACAATTTAGTTTGGATAATGAGCAGTAATGGAGCCAAGGCGAGAGAGGGGGAGAGAGAGAGAGAGAGAGAGAGAGAGAGAGAGACAGAGAGAGACAGAGAGAGACAGAGAGAGACAGAGAGACAGAGAGAGAGATAGAGAGAGAGAGAAAGAGAGAGAGAGAGAGAGAGAGCGCTTAACACAAGTGTAGATTCTTCTTGATGTTCTCGATGTTCTCTCACTGCTCACTGGCTGGCTTTCCTTCTGGGAGTTGCTGCTTTGGGATTAACAGAAGAGAGGGAAGGTTTATAGATGGAGTCTAATGATGGAAATAGCAGAATACAATTTATATTTAATTTTTTATTGCCTAACTAGTGCTGTACTTTTGCAGGATTTTCCCTGTCCAATGACGTTAGTACAGAGGAGACCTATGATTGGACAGCGAAAAGGGAGGTGGGGCTAAAGTTGGAGAGAGAGAGAGAGAGAGAGAGAGAGAGAGAGAGAGAGAGGAGAATGGAGGCTGATGTGATGATATCACAAGGTTAGATTAATTGGGATAAAGCTTTTATCGTTCTCAGTTGGCTCTGAAATTATTGCATTGGCATCCTGTAAATTGTGAGTTTATATATACATAAATCTGATTGGTTAACTACCAGCTTTAAGAGTTTTGATTCTACAGGGTTACTGGGTATTGTGATTTCTAATGAATTTGGCAATTCAGTTTGAATACTGGAGTGTGGGACTGCAGATTATAGAAGATTATATAAGAGAGGGAGCTAGTGGTTCCTGGGACAAGCAAGCCAGATGCTGCAGGGCCTAGCTAGAGAGAGTTGCCAGCAAGAGCACAGGAGCACTCAGCCTAGCCCCACCGGGGACTTGGTGGGTTCATTTTTAATGTTTCCTGCAACAGTGTACAACTCACTTTACCAAATTCTGAACTGAAAAATGTTTTTATATAGGTGATTGTATTACCAGGGAATCAAGAAATGCTGAGGCGATAGGAAAAGAATTCAAATTTACCCTGTAAAATCAACTGGGGAGCTTTTTGAATGGGTCTCTTTTGAGTTAGTTAATATTATATAAAACAGTTTGTACTCACATATAGTAAAGCCACTAGGAGCATAGTAGAGCCTGATAGACTCAAGAGAAGGTTCTAGAACTCTGCACATTTGTTCCCTATCATTCTTCTCAGGCTCTTAGAGCACTAAGCAATGGTTTATAGTCAGAGAGCAAGTCACTATATACATGGGGGTCCTAATACGACCTTCAAAGACATGCTCTCAATGACCTACTTCCTAAAACTTGGCCTTGCTTATGTCTTAAAATTTCTCCCACCTTCCAGTAGCTCTAGCTCTATCAGCTGGATCCAAGCTTAACACCTAAGTTTTTCTAGGAGCATTTAAGACACACATAATAACAAGTGACAGAATTGGGTTGTCTGTGAGCACAGGTCCCAGCAATGGTCGGGAGCTGTGCACTCCTAGAACTCTTTAGCGCTTGAAGAGATAACAGCATCGGTATGTGCAGAACCTTTTCTGCATCTGATATTCTTCATCTGTTAATGTGAATTCAACTTAACTCCCCATCCTGGATACTGAGATCCTGTCATTTAAGACATCATGCAGGCACATGAAAGACAGAGAGTCAAAGATTGCATGATTTCTATCACAAATGTAAGAAAAATTGTTCCACTGATCGACTTTGAGAGCAGAGGCTTCTTGCCAGAGACTGACAAATTGGGGAAATGGGGAGGGGAAACCTCAACCAGTGGTATATATATATATATATATATATATATATATATATATATATGTATATATATATATATATGTGTGTGTGTGTGTGTGTGTGTGAGTGTGTGTGTGTGTGTGTGTGTGTGTGTGTGTGTGTTTGTAGTATATTATTATGATTAACATTTAGGTTGATTGTTCATCCTGGCCACTTCAGTACTCATCATTCTTGAAAATGGTGTCATTCTCCTGGAACTAGAATAACACCAGGGCATTCTTTGATAGGAAAGGTTAATTCTATTGTTCTGTAGCACAGCAGGGTGAGTATACATTACAATAATTCTCTATGTGATATCAGAAGGCAAGAATGTGCATGTAGTCACCTTATAGAAATACTAAAATGATGGCATGTTCATCATATTTAGTCAATCACTACTCAATTACAGACATGATTAAAGACATGTCATTTCAAAAAAATATGTATATATATATATATATATATATATATATATATATATATAAAATACTTTTGCCAATGGGGAAAAAATAATAGACTGAAAAGAGTTATTCAAAAGATTCGGTTGCCATTCGGGTTGTGAATTTTAATCTTAGAGAAGTGGAAAGCACAATATCTTTATTATACTGACAATCCTGGTAAAATTCCACTACAATTCAGAGCAAGGAAACAACCTTGAATTTGAAGGAGGGACACTATTGAATTCTGGGTATGTAATGATTCCTTAGTTCTCCAAAAGAGGGTAAATACAGCTGTAACCTGAAAAAAATCCAACTCTATTTGGGCAGCCCCATGGGAATACCTGGTCTAGTATACATTTCTTAATGCCTAAAGTCAGAGAGGCTATTCTGCCAGCTGAAATGCTATAACAAAACATTGTAGAGTATTTGGGGAGCTGTTTTTATATAATAGTAATCCAAAAGAGTCCCACTCAAACAGCTCCCTAGTGTTCCTGGGTAATAGATAGGTGGCAATTATTTCTCATAGTCTGTAGACTGGGTATGTGAGACTAGGATACAGTGTGATAGTGGCCATCTGCTAGGAGCTAATGGCTAACTTTAATAGTGTCCTCACATGGACCTCTCTGGGACCCATGATCAGAGTATGATCTTAATCACTAAAGCTTCAGTCTATGACTTAATCATATATTACAGCCCCACTTCCTACCACAGCACGAAGGCTTATATTTTTCTTTTAAAATATTTTTATTGAGAATTACATATATTCATATAAACTGTTTTGATCAAGTCCACTCACTCTCTAGCTCTTCCTTCATATTCTTCCTCATTAAACTGTTCTTTCAAATTTATGTGCTTGTTTGTTTTAACTTGTGGAGAGCCGGTACGTGCTGCGAGCAATCGCGTGCGTGCCTCCAGTAATCTCTGAGGAGAGCCGTTTGTGCCGTGAGCAATCGCCATTATAAGATGGCGCGGGCCTCCCCTGTGTCTAACTAGTAAACAAGCCTTGTACGCAGGTGCGAGAGTGAATTCACTCCTAGTCACTCCCATTCTCAGGGTGTAATAGTGGGGTGATGGGCAAGCAACGAATCAGGAGCTGTCACGCCATATCAGGTGCTGAAACATCACGCTGCGGGTTATAAAAGCAGCACCATTTTCCCAGTTCGGAATCTTCCTGAGAAGCAAGCAATAAAGCTCTTGCCGCGGAAGATTCTGGTTTGTTGCGTCTTTCTTGCCGGTCGAGTGGGATGCAATATTAACTCACTGAATTACCTTAATGATGCCAGTCTGTTTATGAGTATAATGTCATCTGTTGAATCATGGTAGACTCTCAGGAGCCTCATCCATAAAGAAAGTTGATTCTCCCTCTTCTCACAGCTATCAGTCACCAATTGTCCCCTAACTGTGACTGAGACTTCATGACTATTTCCTTCTTCCATGCTGGAATTTTGTCTGGACTGATGATGGGAAGGTCTTACACTTGCAAACACTGTGTCTTATGCAAATTTCTTTGAGGCCAAGAAGCATTGTTTGCTATAGTCATCTACCAGCCCTGGCTCTTACAATCTTACAACCTTTCTGTCTTCCACCCACTTCTGTGAAGATCCCTGAACCTTGAGATCTGCATGTGTACAGTCTCTTATTATTTGAATATTGAACAGTTGTGAACTTATGTCTTGATTGCTATCTATTGAAAAAAAAGTTCTTTAATGATACTTGTGAGATATACAATTCTATGTGGATAACTATTAGTCATTAGGAGTCAAGTTAATACTATGTCTAGTTGGCAGAATAATAGTATTAAGTTCTCCCTTAGGGACTGAGACCTGTTTAGCTACAAGTGTTCAGCTTCAATAACAGTGCCAAATATGAGCCCCATCTTGTGGAATAAGCCTTAAATCTAGCCAGAAAGTTGATTAGTCCATAGCATTTGTGCCACTGTTACATGAGTGGGTTTGTCTTGTCATGCCAGTTGTTGCTGTAGTTCATAGGGTTCACAGCTATGTAAAACTGATAGATTATGATTCACCCCCAGTAGTATATACCATATGCTACTAAACAAAATAACAGGTAGGGTACAAGGTTCCAGTCAGTACCAGATTGACTAGTGGTCTATGATTCAAGTATGTGCTATCTGCAGCAATATTCTTTCTATCAATTTCTGGGGAGTAACCATGAACAACAGCAACATAATGTACAGTTTCGACTTACCAATACTTCCAAAAGAAGTAACCTATACCCAGCACTGGGTTTTTAATTTAATAGTAAGTGAAGTAGTATCTAGGAAATAGATTAAATGGAGTTGCCCTATAAAAGGAGATTAGTTACACTTAACATACATATTTGGAGATGGAGACACAAATGTTTGGCTACAAAGATAACATGAAAGGAAAAGCCAATACCACTAGAATTTATGTTTGTCATCAGAGAAAAGAAACTGTTTTTGTCCAACCTAGGATTTTGGGGGTTTGTGCATCTAGTCTTAAAACTTTGAAGTTTCTTAGAATCACATGTAAGGCTATGGTTGTATGTATTTTACAATTAATGTTTGCTTTTCAGAGTTCCAGGGACAGATATCCCATCTTGTCATTGTATGCCTAGAAGTTAGTTACATTGTAAAAACTTAAACAAAAGGCAAAGTGATTAAATAGCTTAAGAGTTGGCCATTTGAGTTTGCCAGATATAGCTATCACAAATTAGGAATTCATGCTAAATTAAGAATTATCTAGTTAAATTTGAACTTATGATAGACAGTGATGACAAATACTACAAGTATCCCCATTGAAACATTCAGTATTCACCTGCAACTTAAATTTAACTGGTTGTCATTTATTTTTATTTAGCAATGCTGTTACCAATCTATCAAAAGAATAGTTCTATGCTACAATAAGTACTTAGTAATTATACGTTGAATGATTGTATTAAAAGATATCTTTTAATTATCTGAATATGAATGAACTTAGCTTTGGGCTTGAAAGGAAAAAATACTCACTTTTAGATTCCAGAGTGTTTTATGTACAGATATGCCTTGGACTAGACATGCTAGTGTCTGTGTGTGTGTATGTACATGTATGTTTTAAATTCTGTGATATCTGGTCATATTCCGTGTCCATAGCTTGAGAAATCATGAATTTCTGAACAAAAATGCAACATATACTAATTTTTAATAAATTATGATTCTCAAAGAAATGGATGGCACATTCTGATAAGAATGAAAAAGTATGGAAGATGATAAAGCAACCTTCTTAAAAAAAAACAACTCTACTCTCAAGGCACCAACAAAGTAATAAGAGAAAATGTTGCTTTTTCTCATTCCTCTTCCTTCTCTCCTACCTATCTGAAACTTAGTGGCTGATGATATTCATACAGGAAAAGAGATAAGTGGATGTCAGTTCTATTTCTATCTTCAATTCTGGGAGGATGTTTGATTCATTCAGCACATGACATTTCAAGGCCTCAGAGTTCTGCTAATTTTTGCAATTTCCCACACTAAGTAACCTGGGCATTCCAATCCCCTGGGATTGAGGAAAACTCTTTTAACAAGGGCTGTTTACTTGAACACATTAGTTTCTGAAGCCACCTTTCAATTTACTGTTTAGTAGTGTAAAAGTGCTGGGATCATAATATTGGGTATTTTGTAAAAGATTATCTTTGTATTATTCGAATGCTGATTTCTGTGGCAGGGGAGACTAGGGCAGACTGGACTTTGGTATGGTTATTCATACTGCTACATCATAATCTGTGTATTTTGTAAACACTCCATCTCTCACCTTCTGTTTGATTTACTAAAAAGCTGATAGACTTTAGCAAAGGCAGACAGTAGAAGGTAGGAATTCTGGAAGGGATAGAACTCTGGTCTTACGTGCGTTCGCAACCGGCCAGGAAAGACGCAACAAACCAGAATCTTCTGCGGCAAAGCTCTATTGCTTACTCAGGAGCAAGAGAGGAAGAGCGCAGCAGAGAGAGGCAGAGAGGAAGAGAGAGAGAGACGCAGAGAGACGCAGAGAGAGATGCAGAGAGAGGGGCAGAGAGCAGAGGAAGAGAGCAGAGGAAAAGACGAAGAGGAAGAGAAAGAGACGAAGAGATGAAGAGACGAAGAAGCGAAGAGAGGGAGCGCCAGAAGCCCGTCCCTTTTAAGGAGAATTATACTCCGCCTAGGACGTGTCATTCCCTGATTGGCTGCAGCCCATAGGCCTAGTTGTCATCACGAGAAAGGCAGAGCACATGGCGGGAAAACTGCCCCTGCACATGTGCAGATTATTTACTACTTAGAACACAGCTGTCAGCGCCATCTTATAATGGCAAATGTGAGTGCGGCTCCCCACACTCTGGGAAGGAGTTAGGCATAGAAGATTAAGAGCCAAGATGCAGAAGTCAAACTTATGAAACTCAAGAGAGGTAACCAGCCCCCTGGCAGATATAGACTAGTATAATCATGTTAATTGAGTTATGAGCTATTTGGGGATCAAGCTTAGCCTAAGGCCTAGGCATTAATTCATAAATAAATACACCTTTGAGTCATTATTCAGGACTTGAGGTGGACATAGACAAACCTTAAGTAACACAAAAGGCAGTAACAACTAGGATCTCAAGAAAAACAACAACAGAAAAAAAGCAATAACAATCACAGCAAAATCTAGGCATTGCTTATAGTGGTAAGCAAATGAACACAAATTTGAAAATTTGTCTTCAGTCCAGGAAGAACTGCATGAATGGCTGGCTATTTTTAATTTGCAAGTGAAAAATCAAATCTCCACTCAATGTTCTGGGGAGACATTGTGCAGGGATCTTTTGGCTGGACCAAGCAGGGGCTTTACTTTGAATGCAGAAGAACTATCTGGTCCCACTAAATCCTATTATGTCTGATGCTTGGTATGTTTGGTGAAGCATTCCATATCTTTGCACAGGAGTACTGAGCTAGAGTTTGGTGTCATGTTAAAAAAAATGGGACTTTATTTTCATGTCTCAGACATATGTAGACATGGGAAGATTTTTAAAATGTGTTTTAGCCTATGTGTCCTCTGAATGATCGGCATTCACTTATCTATGAGCCTATCTGCCTATGGCCTTTCTTTCACCAGAAGTATTTGGATCAGGATTAGGGTTGAGAATGGTAGCACACACCTACTGTAGCCTTAGCATTTGGCTGGAGAAATAAGAATCAAGAGTTCAACTACATCCACTGATGCGGCAAGTTTGAAGCCAGAGTGAGACCCTGTCTCAAAGAAACAAACACAAAGGAAGTAAACAAAAAGTTTAAGACAAGGGTCTTGGAAATTTGGAATATGGGCAATGAGACTGCAACAGTGAACTGAGTGATTAAGTTGAAAAGTCAAACAATTGGAGAACAATAATTAAAACAATGAAGTATACGAGGAGACAGATTTGCTCAGAGAAAGATGGAAGGGATTAAACTTCTTCTCCTCCACCTCTCACGGTACTAATCCAAGACGAGAAGAGGGAACACAACATGGCTGGTGGCAAAGCTGTGGCTTTGCTTCATGCTCTGGGGGTTAGTATATCTATAAAAAGTTCTTATTTTACTTCGGTTAATAATACAAGTTTCTGTTCTCTGTGACTGATTCCTCGTGCTGTCTTGCTGGGAGCCAGTGTGGCCTAGAATAAGTTGAAGCAGGACACAGCATTGGATATAGAGGTACCTTTAAAGACTGATTTGGATATAGAGGTACCTTTAAAGACTGATGGTCCTCAGATATAGTTTTAAAGACTTTTCATCTCTGGCCTTTAAACTTTAGCTGAGCTGAATGCTGTCTTCTAAAATATCTTAATAACTTTCTTATCCTTCTTCTCTAATGTAATCATTCCTGGTTTTTTGTATCTTTTTTTAGGAAAATAGATCACATAGTTTTTCCAACATTCTTTTTTTTTCTTTACAAAAGTTCACTAAGTTCCAACATAAATCCAAACCATAAATTGAATAAGAAGTTTACACCAAAGATGTTTACATCAAGAGTAGTTATCTAACTAGACATTTATTTTCCATCACTAACTCCACAGGTTTACTGAGAATTAAAAAGTCATACCACTTGTGACTAAGTTATTGAGGCTCTGTATAAAATAACATAGTCAATATTTCTTTTCAATGTGATACTGGCACATTGTTGTTTATTGTAGTACTGTTTACAATAGCCAATTTAAATATTCTAAGTTATGGACTCCACCTAGGTGTCAATCAACAGAGGAATAGACAAAGAATGTAATTAATACATATAATGGATTCTTTTTTAGCCATAAAGAAGTGACCCCTGTAAAATATGAAGAAGGTAATTTTTATTCTTAACCCTTTTAAAATTAAGGTCTTAAGATGTGGCAGTGTAAGTCATAATTCTGGAACTATGGTAATTTTTTTTGTTTTGTTGTTTTTAATTTATTACTTTATTTATTTTTATTTTTATTAGATATTTTCTTTATATAAATTTCAAATGCTACCCTGAAAGTTCCCTATACCCTCCCTCTGCCCTGATCCCCTACCCACCACTCCCCCTTCTTGGCCCTGGCATTCCCCTGTACTGGGACATAAAAAGTTTGCAATACCAAGGGGCCTCTCTTCCTGGTGATGCTACATATGCAGCTGTAGATACAAGCTCCGGGGGTACTGGTTAGTTCATATTGTTGTTCCACCTCTAGGGTTGCAGACCCCTTCAGCACCTTAGGTGATTTCTCTACCTTCTCCATTGGGGGCCCTATGTTCCATCTTATAGATGACGGTGAGCATCTACTTCTGTATTTGCCAGGCACTGGCATAGCCTCATATGAGACAGCTATAACAGGGTCCCTTCAGCATATGCAACAGTATCTTGGTTTGGTGGCTGATTATGGGATGGATCCCCAGGTGGGGTAGTCTCTGGATAGTCCATCCTTTCCTCTTAGCTTCAAACTTTGTCTTTGAAATTCCTTTCATGAATATTTTGTTACCTTTTATAAGGAGGAATGAAATATCCAATCATTGGTCTTCCCTCTTCTTGATTTGCTTGTGTTTTGCAAATTATATCTTGGGTGTTCTAAGTTTCTGGGCTAATATCCACTTATCAGTGAGTGCATATCTAATGACTCATTTTGTGATTGGGTTACGTCACTAAGGATGATATCCTCCAGATACATCCATTTGTCCAAGAATTTCATAAATCCATTGTTTTTAATAGCTGAGTAGTACTCCATTGTGTAAATGTACCACATTTTCTGTATCCATTCTTCTGTGGGACATCTGGGTTCTTTCCAGCTTCTGGCTATTATAAATAAGGCTGCTATGAACATTGTGGAGCACGTGTTCTTATTACCAGTTGGAACATCTGGATATATGCCCAGGAGAGGTATTGCTGGATCTTCTGGGCATATTATGTCCAATTTTCTGAGGAACCGCCAGACTGACTTCCAGAGTGGTTGTACAAGCTTGCATTCCCACTAGCAGTGGAGGAGTGTTCCTCCTTCTCCATATCTTCCCCAGCATCTGCTGTCACCTGAATTTTTGATCCTAGCCATTCTGACTGGTTTGAGGTAGAATCTCAAGGTTGTTTTAATTTGCATATCCCTGATGATTAAGGATGTTGAACATTTTTTCTAATGCTTCTCAGAAATTCAGTATTCCTCAGTTGAGAATTCTTTGTTTAGCTATGTTTGCCATTTTTTAATGGGGTTATTTGAATTTCTGGAGTCCAGCTTCTTGAGCTCTTTGTATACATTGGATATTAGTCCCCTATCAGATTTAGGATTGGTAAAAATCCTTTCCCAATCTGTTGGTGGCCTTTTTTTCTTATTGACAGTGTCTTTTGCCTTACAGAAGCTTTGCATTTTTACGAGGTCCCATTTGTCAATTCGTGATCTTACAGCACAAGAAATTGCTGTTCTGTTCAGGAATTCAAGGAAAGATCAGGAATTCAAGGCCCATACCTAAACATAATAAAAGCAATATACAGCAAACCAGTAGTCAACATCAAATTAAATGGAGAGAACCTTGAAGCAATCCCACTAAAATCAGAAATAGAGAAGACTTCCTACTTTCTCCCTACCTATTCATCATCTAACGAGATGATCATGTGATCTTTGTCTTTGAGTTTCTTTATATAGTGGATTATGTTGATGGATTTCCATATATTATACCATCCCTGCATCCCTGGGATGAAGCCTACTTGGTCATGATGGATGATCGTTTTGATGTGTTCTTGGATTTTTTTAGGGAGGATTTTACTGAGTATTTTTGTATTGATATTCATAAGGGATATTGGTCTGAAGTTCTCTTTCTTTGTTGCCTCTTTATGTGGTTTAGGTATAAGAGTAATTGTGGCTTCACAGAATGAATTGGGTAGAAAACCTTCTGTTTCTATTTTGTGGAATAGTTTGAGAAGAGTTGGAATTAGGTCTTCTTTGAAGATCTGATAGAACTCTGCACTAAACCCATCAGGTCTTGGGCTTTTTTTGGTTGGGAGACTATTGATGACTGCTTCTATTTATTTAGGGGAAATGGGACTGTTTAGATCATTAATCTGATCCTGATTTAACTTTGGTACCTGGTATCTGTCTAGGAAGTTGTCCATTTCATCCAGGTTTTCTAGTTTCGTTGAGTATAGCCTTTTGTAGTAGGATCTGATGATGTTTTGGATTTCCTCAGGTTCTGTTGTTATGTCTCCTTTTCCATTTTTTATTTTGTTAATTAGGATACTGTCCCTGTGCCCTGTAGTGAGTCTGGCTAAGGGTTTATCTATCTTGTTGATTTTCTCAAAGGACCATCTCCTGGTTTGGTTGATTCTTTGAATAGTTCTTTTTGTTTCCACTTGGTTGATTTCAGCCCTGAATTTAAATATTTCCTGCTGTCTGTTCCTTTTGGGTGAATTTGCTTCCTTTAGTTCTAGAGCTTCTAGGTATGCTGTCAGGCTGCTAGTATATGTTCTCTCTAGTTTCTTTTTGGAGGCACTCAGGGCTATGAATTTTCCTCTTAGGACTGTCTTCATTGTTTCCCATAAGTTTGGGAATGTTGTATCTTAATTTCCATTAAACTCTAAAAAGTCTTTAATTTCTTTCTTTATTTCATCCTTGACCAAGTTATCATTGAGAAGAGTGTTGTTCAGATTCCATGTGAATGTTAGCTTTCTATTATTTATGCTGTTATTGAAGATAAGCCTTAGACCGTGGTAATCTGATAGGATGCATGTGACAATTTCAATATTTTTGTATTTGTTGAGGCCTGTTTTGTGACCAAATATATGGTCAGTTTTGGAGGAGGTACCATGTGGTGCTGAGAAGAAGGTATATCCTTTTGTTTTAGGATAAAATGTTCTGTAGCTACCAATTAAATCCATTTGATTCATAACTTCTGTTAGTGTCCATGTGTCTCTGTTTAGTTTCTGTTTCCAGGATCTATCCATTGGTGAGAGTGTGGTGTTGAAAGCTACCACTATTATTGTGTGAAGTGCAATGTGTGCTTTGAGCTTTACTAAAGTTTCTTTAATGAATTTGGGTGCCCTTGTATTTGGATCATAGATATTCAGAATTGAGAGTTCATCTTGGTAGATTTTACCTTTGATGAGTATGAAGTGGCCCTCCTTGTCTTTTTTGATAACTTTGGTTTGGAAGTCAATTTTATTTGATATTAGAATGGCTACTCCAGCTTGTTTCTTGGGACCATTTGCTTGGAAGATTGTTTTCTAGCCTTTCACTCTGAGGTAGTGTCCTTTTCTCTGAGGTGGGTTTCCTGTAAGCAACAAAATGTTGGGTCCTGTTTGAGTAGCAAGTCTGTTAGTCTATGTCTTTTTATTGGGGAATGAGTTCATTGATATTAAGAGAAATTAAAGGAAAGTAATTGTTGCTTCCTGTTATTTTTGTTGTTAAAGTTGGGATTCTGTTCTTGTGGCTGTCTTCTTTTAGGTTTTTTGAAGGATTACTTTCTTGCTTTTTCTAGGGTGTAGTTTCCATCCTTGAGTTGGTGTTTTGCCTTTATTATCCTTTGAAGGGCTGGATTCATGGAAAGATATTGTGTGAATATGGTTTTGTTATGGAATACTTTGGTTTCTCCATCTATGGTAATTGAAAGTTTGGCTGGGTATAGTAGCCTGGGCTGGCGTTTGTGTTCTCTTAGGGTCTGTATAACATCTGTCCAGGATCTTCTGGCTTTCATAGCCTCTAGTGAAAAATCTGCTGTAATTCTAATAGGCTTGCCTTTATATGTTACTTGACCTATCTCCCTTACTGCTTTTAATATTCTATCTTTATTTGGTGCACTTGTTATTCTGATTATTATGTATCAGGAGGAATTTCTTTTCTGGTCCAGTCTATTTGGAGTTCGGTAGGCTTCTTGTATGTTCATGGGCATCTATTTCTTTATGTTTGGGAAATTTTCTTCTATAATTTTGTTGAAGATATTTGCTGACCCTTTAAGTTGAAAATCTTCATTCTCATCTACCCCTATTATCCGTAGGTTTTGTCTTCTCATTGTGTCCTGGATTTCCTGAATGTTTTGAGTCAAGATCTTTTTGAATTTTGAATTGTCTTTGATTGTTGTGCTGATGTTCTCTATGGAATCTTCTGCACCTGAGATTCTCTCTTCCATCTCTTGTATTTTGTTGCTGATGCTCGCATGTATGGTTCCAGATTTCTTTCCTAGGGTTTCTATCTCCAGCGTTCTCTCCCTTTGGGTTTTCTTTATTGTTTCTACTTCCCTATATAGGCCTTGGATGGTTTTGTTCAAATCTATCACCTGTTTGGTTGTGTTTTCCTGTAGTTCTTTAAGAACTTTTACCTCTTTAGCAGTGTTTTCCTGTATTTCTTTATGTGAGTTATTAAAGTCCTTCTTGATGTCTTCTACCAGCATCATGAGATATGATTTTAAATGTGAGTCTTGCTTTTCGGGTGTGCTGGTGTATCCAGGACTGGCTGAGGTGGGAGTGCTAGGTTCTGATGATGGTGAGTAGTCTTGGTTTCTGTTAGTAAGACTCTTATATTTGCCTTTCACCATCTTGTATTTCCTGGAGTTCATTATTATAGTTGTCTCTCATTGGAGCTTGTTCCCCCTGTGATTCTGTTAGGCTCTGTCAGCAGACCTGGAAGTCTAGTTTTCTCCTGAGTCTCAGTGATCAGAGTACTCTCTGTAGGCAAGCTCTCCTCTTGCAGGGAAAGTGCACAGATATCTGGCATTCAGCCCTGCCTCCTGGCTGAAGATGATGGCCTGAAACAGGTACTGTCCCAGAAGCTGTGTCACTTCTGCCTGTCCCAGAGCTGTGTAGCTTCTGTAGTCCACACTCTCACCTGAGCAGACTAGTCTCTGCGGGATCTGGGACCTGAGAGGGCTACCCAACCTGCTCCTTCAGAGCCTTCCCAGGAGGACACCTCTCCTCTGGTGGGGAAAGTGCCCAGATGTCTGGAGCCTGAAATGGGGTCTGTGCCAGAAGCTGTGTAGCTTCTGCCTGTCCCAGAAGCTGTGTAGTTTCTGTAGTCCACACTCTCATTTGAGCAGACTAGTCTCTGAGTGATCTGTGACCCAAGATGGCTCCCCCACCTGTTCTGGCAGAACCCCCCCGCCCCCACCGGGCGGACACCTCTCCTCTGGCGGGGAAGGTGTCTGGAAGTCTGGAGACCGAAATGGGGTCTGTCCCAGAAGCTGTGTCACTTCTGCCTGTCCCAGAAGCTGTCCATAATCAATATTTTATCTTCTGTCCTTGTACTTACAATCAATTGTTAGATCCCTTTTATAACCTTTGGTTAATTGTTTTACAACTTCTTGGAATGTGTTCTAGGTTGTAAATGCCTGCTTTCTATATCAGAAACAATTAACTCATGACACATGAAGACTAGCAGAGTTCTAATTGCAGTTTTCATATCAAAGAGGGCTTTAAAAGCAGTCCTATTAGAAATGGCTTAATGATCACTAGTATAATTTTAGGAATTCTTATAGGATCATCATTAAGAATTAAGAAACCATCTATTTGTCTATACAGCATCACTACAAGACAGTACATCTTTGTTGATCTGCAGAAATCTTTCCAAAAGGGTGGATTAATACCTAGAGTTTGTTATTCAAATTTAATAATAACAGGAAAGGCATATTAATAGCAGTACTCTTTCGTAAAATGTATCCCTGTTTGGTCTTGACAGAAAAGGGCTCATTCATTGGAGTTCACAGTCCATGATCTCAGGAAGATCACCTGCTAGTTTTTACCATCTTCTATATGGCTTCTGGCACTGTCTCAGCTTACCTCTACATTTGATTTCTTCTGATAGTAAAATTTGTTTATAGAGTTGGATCTTCCTAGGCTTCCAAAAGCTGTACCTGTGTACATTTTTTCCAGAAGGTTTAACCTACTTGACCTAAAGAAAATCCATTTGAATCATTGATCTTGTTAGTTTAAGCCATTGTTGGAGCCACAGGGAAAAGATCTGCTCTTAATAGAAAAGTCCAGTCTGTCAACAGTGTCCATTAGTCACTAAGAATGACTCAACACAGCACATTATTTCTGGTGTACCAGAATGCCAGGAAATACCACTACTGCATTGATTGTACTTGGCCAGGTTCCCGTAGATTGTGGGCAGTAGTTGGGGCTCATCAGATTTAGAACACTTGATCTACATTGAAGCTGGGAAGCCCTCTTTAGTTATTTTGGCAAGTAGATAGGTATGTCAATAAAGGAGCTTCAATCTATGTATGCCATTGTATCCTACACAGTCCCAGTGGTTGACTTAATTAGGTGATAAGGGAATGAATAAAAGACAGGCAGACACACAGAGACACATACAGAAAAACTGGCTTTAGATGAAATGTACTTGCTATTATAGATGGATACCAACTATGCAAGCAACTTGGAACCTCAGTGTGTTTGTCATGTTCTATGTTGTAGTACAAGAAAAGAAGGAGGTAAGGAGTTGGAATAGTGTTTGGCTATAAACATCCAGGAGCCAGAAGTTGCAGTTGCTGGGTTTTGTGTGCACTGCCAGCGTCTGTACACTGACCAGAGTAAGAATCTTTTGTCAACTGCAAGCCTGACCCAGGAAAGGTTTTGACAATTCCCATGGGTCTGAGACCGTGGCCCTTTTCAATAATGCCTTCACTCAAGACTTCATACACTCCTCACACTTCCTCTAAGGGGTTCATTTAACAAACTGCATCACATTTATGTGCTGCCTTTCCAGAACAGTTATATGATAGCTTAATTCTATTGGGATGTTGCTCACTTTTAGAGGTCCTTCGCTAATCTGCTTATCAACTGTCATAACAAAACTTCACAGAGAATGTGGTATAAGGAAGACAACGTTACTTCTTAGGGTTATAGAGACACTGATCTTGTTGTGAGGATACCACTCTCATGACATAATCTAACTTTAGGTCTGAAGGCTGTGTTTCCAAACACCACTATGTTAGGGTTAGGGCTTCATCATGTGAATCTTTGCACTGTAGACCCTGAGGGAAAAAAGGAATTACATTCAGGAATTCCAAACCATGGAGAAAGCATGAAGGAAATTGGATTTGTGGGGCCCTATGACCTGGATAGAGCTACTTATATTTACAGAGGTTCCTTCCCTCTGGTCTATCCTTCATCCTGTCTTTCTTGCAGCTTGCATGTGTCTTAGCTACATTGCCATTGTGAATTAGCTTGCGTTTCCCATTGAGGTTTTCATTCTGGTTCTTAATATTTTCCCATTTTGCTGGTACATCTTATTCTTCTGTGAAGCAGTTTTCATTTAACTGCATTGAACAAGTGCTTAAAAAGTTGCCTTCTTGAGAACTTGAAACATTTCATAACAATCTTCGGCTGTGGTTCAAAGGTATTCTGGAGTGGACAAATGTACTTCTACATTTTCATTTATTTTTCTTGGTGGATGTTTGACCTGTGGTTTCACTGCCATTTTCTTATTGACCACAGTCATTCACAGTAACAACCCAAGGTTTGTCAGCTCTTCTCTTCTATGTTTTCCTTGAGAACTATGGCACCTATTTCATAACTATCCAGATTTGTGTGATAGCCCATTTCCAGGGTGTTTTCTACTTCTCAATTTGTATAATTTGGTAGTCATGAAAATGACCAGCCATTTGATTTCTCAAGTAATTACAAAGACTTAAATTTTTTAGTGTACTACCAAATACCACACAACTCAGGTTGCTAGGTTAGTAAAGTCTGTTTGTGTATTAAAACAGGCTATCTATCTATCTATCTATCTATCTATCTATCTATCTTATGTTTGAGTATTTTGCCTGTGTGTAAGTGTGTCCACCCCATGCATTTAATGCCCTCAAAGGATAGAAGAGATCATATCTTCCCTTAGGACTACAGTTAGCAAATGTTGTGAGCAGCCCATCAGGTACTGTACATCAAACCTGGCTCCTCTGGGAGATCAGCCAGTGTTCTTAAGTGCTGAGCCATTTTTCTGGCTCATGAAATAGGTCATTCATCTAAGAATTTATAAATGATTAAGGTTCCGTGGCAATATCAATGCACACTAAAGCTAAAACTAACTAAATTTGCATATAATCATGTGATGGTAATAATAATAATAATAATAATAATAATAATAATAATAATAATAATAGGCAAGAAGAAAGTGATGAAACAATGTTTCATCAGCACTCCCAGTGGGCAGAGGTAGCATAACTCTATGTGGAAAATAATCATTCAGAGTCGTAGAAGCCCCAAATGCAGGGGCCCTGAGGCTGGGGCATGCTTGATTTATTTGAGGCATTATAAACTGAGCAGAGTAATCAAAGAAAGGAGGCCAGAAGTGCTGAAGAGTTAAAAAGGCCAAAGAAATGGAGTTCAATATTTCAAATCTGAGACATTTTCCACAAGATGTTTTAAATGACTGTCTCTAGCTTGTGTCACTATTGTTGCTTGTTGGGACAGAATATCATAACTACTCTGGTTCCAGTTTAGGTTCCCTGCTTCTTGTTTTGTAGCATGTATAAACAAATCGCTGCCACATGATATCTCCAGCATGAATGGCTCCACCATGATTTCCTTGCTGTGGTGAACTGAAATCTCCCTGAATCCAGGAGTCAAAGTAAACCTATCCTCTCTCAAACTGCTTCTGTATGGTGTTCTGTTATGGCCATGAGAAACATAAGTAACGCCAAGGGACTGATAAGCCCAGTGCGCTCTCTCTCTCTCTCTCTCTCTCTGCTATTACACAAGTCTTATTTTTACCTCTTAGCCCTTGACCTTGATCTTCCATGGAGAGCTTTTGTCCTAGAGTCTCAAATGACTCATTCCTCTTGAGTGTTTACACAAATGGTCTTTCCTCAGAGAAGTCATCCTCCCAACCTTTCCCATCATTGTCCCCAATTCATTGTGTTACTGCTGTGGCTGCCATTGCTTTTTAGCACTCACAGATCAGCTTCTGTCTTACTATCAGCTGCAGCTCCACAAGGCTTAGTGTTGTGATTGATTTTCTCACAACTTTCTCCTCAGTGCCTGGAAATTTTATCAAGCACCACCTAATACTTGTTGAATAAATAACTGGATAAGTGAGTGTTAATGCTCTATTAAAATAGGACAAAACTGATTAAAAACTTGAATAGTCATAAGAAAAGAGTTAACGTAAATGTTTTGAAAAAAAGTATGTGAATCTTGAAGTGCTTATGTTTGTATGTAGATATGTCTACCTTAAGGTATGTCTTGTAGCTCTGCTCATCCCTGTTCCAGAGACAGCCACAACTTCTTGTGCAGTGCTAGCCTCATCCCGTAGACAAAATGGTGAAGGTCTGTGTGAATGGATTTGGCTGTATTGGGTGCCTGGTTACCAGGGCTGCCATCTGCTCTCCACTTGACAAAGTGGAGATTGTTGCCATCAATGACCCCTTCATTCACATCAATGACATGGTCTACATGTTCCAGTATGATTCCACCCATGGCAAATTCAATGGCACAGTCAAGGTCGAGAATGGAAAGCTTGTCATCAAACGGAAGTCCATCACCATCTTTCAGGAGCAAGATCCTGCTAACATCAAATGGGGTGATGCCAGTGCTGAGTATGTCGTAGAGTCTACTGGCATCTTCACCACCATGGAGAAGGCTGAGGCCCACTTGAAGGGTGGAGCCAAAGGGTCATCATCTTTGCCTTTTCTGATGATGCCCCCATGTTTGTGATAGGTGTGAACCCCGAGAAATATGACAACTCACTCAAGATTGCCAACAATGCATCCTGCACCACCAACTGCTTACCCCCTCCCCCAGGCCAAGGTCATCAGTGACAACTTTGGCACTGTGGAAGGGCTCATGACCACAGTCCATGCCATCACTGCCACTCAGAAGACTGTTAATGGTCCCTCTGGAAAGCAGTGGAGTGGTGGCTGTGGGGCTGCCTAGAACATCATCCCCTCATTTACTGGTGCTGCCAAGGCTGTGGGCAAGGTCATCCCAGAGCTGAACGGGAAGCTCACTGGCATGGCCTTTCATGTTCCTACCCCTAATGTATCCATTGTGTATCTGACATGCCTACTGGAGAAACCTGCCAAGTATGATGAAATTAAGAAGGCGGTGAAGCAAGCATCTGAGGGCTCATTGAAGGGCATCCTGGACTACACTGAGGACCAGATTGTCTCCTGTGACTTCAACAGCAACTCCCACTCTTCCACCTTTGATGCTGGGACTGGCATTGCTCTCAATGACAACTTTGTAAAGCTCATTTCCTGGTATGACAATGAAGATGGCTATAGCAACAGGGTGGTGGACCTCATGGCCTACATGGTCTCCAAGGAGTAAGAAACCCTGGACCACCTTCCCCAGCAAAGACACTGAGAGCAAGAGAGAGGCCCTCGGTTGCTGAGGAGTCCCTATCCCAACTCGGCACCCAACACTGAGCATCTCCCTCACAATTTCCACCTCAGACCCTGATAAGAGCAGGGGCTTAGAGAGCCTTTCCTACTCTCTTGAATGCCATCAATAAAGTTCACTGTACCCACACAAAAAAAGTTATGTCTTGTAGATATATCTACAAGATAAGACATACCTTGTAGATATGTATACTTTAAGGCAAGAGGAAAATACACAATGAAAATGAACTGTGAGGAAGGGAACGGGATGGTGATCAAGTGTGGGGAGAGAGGGTATGGGAGAGGGCTGGAAATGAGATTGAAAATATGTAGCAGAGAATGGCCTAGTTGGACACCAATGGGAGGAGAGGCCCTTGGTCCTGTGAAGGCTCTATGCCCCAGTATAGGGGAATGTCAAGGCCAAGAAGTGGGAGTGGGTGGGTAGGGGAGCAGGGAAGGGAAAGTGTATAGGTAACTTTTGTGATAGCATTTGAAATATAAATGAAGAAAATATATAATAAAAAACTAACCAAATAAATAAATAAATAGGTCTTCTCTTCTCTCTCTCTCTCTCTCTCTCTCTCTCTCTCTCTCTCTCTCTCTCTCTCTTTGTGTGTGTGTGTGCAATTTGGCTAGCAATAGGATAATTGTGTGCCCAAGTTTGGGATGGTTTAGTTTATTGCTACTGTCCTGCTATAATTATTAATAGCTCTCTGACCTTTCTTCTCTCTAAAGTGTTCCAGTTTAGATGATGAATTATATGGTCATTGGTGATTGCAGAAGACACATCTGTAACTGTAACTCACCAACAGACTTGTCTTCACTTTTAATTTCAGACAATTTATCTCTTCCAACTCATGCCCTTTTCACATAAAAATCTGACCCTAAATTATACAAGGCCTTTTCCAATAAAAGAAATTAGAAATTATTCTAATTTGTCGAAGGGAGTATTTTTTCAGCATAAATTTGTTTCCAAGTGTGCCAGAAAGGAAAGCCAATGTTCCTTGTCATCCCTATGAGAGGTATAGGAAATAGCTGGATTCAACTGGGATGGAAAAAGCCGGCTCTCTGTTGATTTCTAAGGCCAGGCTTTTATTACTATGCAGGCCACAGTGTGTTCTTTGCTGGTCATCCAGGACATATATCAATAAACACTGCAGCTGGACAAAAGAAGACAGCACAATGCATTGTCCGTGGGCAGTGAGTAAACTGTTTCTCTGAAGGAAGGGGCAAGCAGCTATTTTCAGCAGTCATTCACACAGTCTGTCCGAGAGGAATAGGATTAAAAAGTCTTTGAAGTTCTCTTTTAACCTTATAATAACATCTCACCCACGTTCAATGTGGATGAATTTGGAAATCTTCTCTGGAAGTGATTGATCTTTTCCCCTCTCAGTGATGTCATGGATGGAAAACAGAATTTTCCTTGGACTCCCTTGTGTTCTAGTGTCTCCTAGAAGGTCTTTGGTCTGTTAAACAAAACAAAACAAAACAAAACAAACAACAGCAGCAGCAACAGCAGCAGCAGCAGCAAAAACAAACCCCTCTGCCTCTTTCCCTTCCCCGCGTCAGTTTTTTTTTTTTTTTTTTTTTTTTCTGGACCATGGTCAGCACATATTTTGTATTGTTGCTCTATCTCTGAAGTCTTTCATACACACCAGTCAACCATTGTTATTATTTAGCCATATCTTACTGGGGTAAACACCAAATTACTTTATTTTCTCTGATTATTTTAAAAGCTGTCAGGACCCATTTTTTTCTCCCCAGAAGTCTCATTTAAACTGGAACTAATACTAAATTTACTAATGTTTTCCACCATTCAAGGTACTCAGTACTTGACATTAATTTTTGAATGAACAAGCAAACTTTTCTATAAACTTGACTTATCTTAAAATATCAATGACTACCTCCTGTACTTTACTGCTTAACAAACTGACTTCCTTTGGGGTAGGGAGATCTCATACTATGTAGTGTTTGTCTCCACCAGCAAGAGAAACTGAGGTCAATTTCCAGAACTCATATAAAAAATAAAACACAGCAAATGAAAACAAAATATTAGCAAAACCCAGGTATTTTTGAACCTGTAATTCCAACACTAGAGATGCTGGGATAAAAGGATTCTAGGATTTATTGACCAGTTACATCAGTCAAATTGAGGTGGTCCGGGTACAGTGAAAGACTGTCTCAAAAGGAAAGGTGGAGAATGATTGAGGAAGGCTCCAATGTCAGCCTCTGGTCTCCACCTTGCACATGGACACAAGTACACATTTACAAAATTGATTCCCTTTGCTAATAACTATAATGGGGATTGATAGATAATTCTTGGTTAAATTAGGGGACACAAAGCTTTTCTTAAGGTTTTTGCTGTGTAAGCAGTCAAGCACTTTCCATTTTTCCCTTTAGCATTTGCAGATAAAGACATGATTTATTCTGATGTCATCATTCTGAACCTAAAATAAATGATGTTTCAGTGAGTGAAAAGCAATAAAGCTTGTGCATAAGTTTAATAAACTCATTTCCATCAGAAGTTTGTTCATTTAAGTCTAGAAATGACTCAAAGAAGAAGCAAATATAGAATGAATGAATAATAGGATGAAATAAGTACCTAAGAATATTTGATGTAGTTCCATAGGAGAAATTGTATATAAATGGGATATAGAAAGCAATAAAAACACCTTTCTCCAAACAGCATCCTTTTGGAGTCATATAGCATGCATTCTCATCTCAGAAGAGCAGAAGGGAGGGGACAGGAAGGGACAGAAAGAAAATATTAGTAACAGCTTGCTTTTTTATGTGTTTGTTTTTCCAGAAGTCTTTTAATGCTACTTGGACTCAATAGTAATTATTACAATCCTCATGTTCCAGGAATTAACTTATCCCTAATCAATGGTGCTTTTATAGTAAATAACCAGTGTTCTTCATGAAGCTTATTCTCTTTAAAAGTGATGGCCATTGCTCATAAATTGCAAGAGCCCAAAGTTGCTATAAAATCCAATGCTTGTTAGTTCAGAATTAGGACATTGATTAGAACTATGAAGAAAAGCTCTTGGGTCTAATAATGGTCTGGTACAACAAGTCTTCTATACAGGATGCATTTGCATGGCCAAGGAAGGCTGTCTAGACAAAAATCTGAAGCATATTTTGTTTCAACACATAGACATTCATTTTCTAGTGCTAGAGAAAGCCAACTAGGGCAAATGAAAAGAAATGCTTCATGCATAAACAATTTACCATAACTTAATTTGGATGTAGTTTAGAACCTTTTGATAATATAATTGAAGATGGTTTCTTATGGTTATTGTCAAGAAAGAAGAGGGAGGCAACTTATACATGAGAGACCCTTTTGAAACAGTTCTACCTGCCAGAGACTAAGATATCAGTGCTGGGAGCAGGAAACTGCATCACTTGTTTTACAACAAATCTAAACCCAAGACCCATATGTTTCCATGGACATCTGTCAGCTATCTCTTCCTGGAATTGGAAGAATGGTAGAAAAAGTTTTGTGCTTCCCAGAGAGCAGTAAACCAACCCAAAATGTAGAAAAGTAAAAAGATGAACGGCAAGCAGAATTTATTGAACAGATGATGCTCATTAAGTTAACGGAGTTTTGAAAAGAAGCGTGTTGATGTGAATAATTTACTCACAAATTCTGTGTATTCTAAATTCACAAGGAAAAAAATCCCAAGGCCAAAATCCTTCCAGTATTTCGTCACCATTGTCTAGAACTTACCAGAAAAATACAGTAGTCAGCAATTTAAACCAACCCATAAATATGTGCCAAAAATAAAGTCTAGAAAGAAGAACAGAGAGAGCATGAGCACAGGAGGCCAGCATAAGGCATCATGGGAAACAGAATCCACCAACAGGTTCACAGTGGAGAAGGAGGACTTAAATTTCTTCAGCTGCAGGACTAGGCTGCTTTGTAAAAACTGCTTTTCAATGTAGCCTCTATATGTATGTGTGGTTCACCTAATGCGTAAACATTTTAGTTAGTCACAAATATTACTTTGTTTAATTCATCTAATTGTTCTAACTGGTTTTATAATTGAATCATATGTCCACTTCCAGAGTTTCATGTTTGCTAGAGTTTGGATAGGATTCTTCCTTAGAGGCCCATGTGATAAAGGTCTGGTCCTCTGTTTTCACCTCTGTTGTTAAAATAGGATGGGGTACCTTTAAGAAAATGGGCTCAGTGGGGTGTCTTACAGGTGTTCTGTTGAAAAGGAGTATAGTATACTGGTCTCTCTCTCTCTCTCTCTCTCTCTCTCTCTCTCTCTCTCTCTCTCTTCATTTCTGGCTTGTGTAGTAAATGGGCATCCTCTGTTGTGATTTGTTTCCATGATATATAGACCACTGTGCCACTGGACTCACAAAGCAGCAAGCTCCAGACTGGCTTGGACCAAATCTCTTGTGAGCCAGTGCAAGCCCTTTCAACTTTTACAATTCTTTGTATTTAGCATTAAAATATCATCAGAAAGCTGACCAACATAGGCTTCATTAGAAAAATTGTAAGACCTGGTTATTATAGGTCTGCATTTTCTCATAGCCTGGAGCTGTGTTGATGTAGTTTGTCACCTTGGTTCAGGAAGAACAGGTGCAGTGATAAGCAGGAAGGCAATTAGCTGGAGGCTCACAGACTAATCTGACCAGAACAGAGGGTTCTAGGGAGAAAACTTTGAAAAGATCAGTTGGAAACAAACTGAGGGCATTTGGAAGGTCAGGACAAGCAATTTGAATTTAATCTGATAGGTTCTTCACACCATGTTCCCACAGTGGGTTTTTATTTTGTGAAGAGTCGATGTGTTCTGAGGTTCAAATCAAATAATGTCAGGCTTTCTCTATTTGTGCAAACCCAAATTAATGAAGGCAGACTTTTCCTTCTCATCATTTGTGAAATTTTCGATTCGGTATTTTTCTTAAATATTTGATATACATTCCTGTGAATTATTTGTCAGCACACTGTAATCAGTCAACATCATCATCATCATCAACAACAACAAAAGGTGAAAAATTTTGTATCTCAAACATAGACAAGTGGATAGGTTTACCCTAACAGCCTTTCTTGCCTTGGGAATTTGTTCTTATAGTGTATGGTTTTTATATATTTTCATAATAGTTGACTCATATCTCTGAGTTTATTTAAAGAAAAAGATAGAGTTTCATTTAAAGAAAGTAATAAGCTTTTAGAAGAAGGATTAATGTGTATGTATGTGTTTGTGTATATGTGTTCATGGTGTGTGTGTATGTGTATATGTGTATGTGTATTTCTGTGTATATGTCTGTGTGTCTCTATGTGTGTGTATGTGTCTCTCTCTTTTTCTGTCTGTCTCTGTCTCTGTCTCTCTCTGTCTCTCTGTCTCTCTCTCTGTGTGTGTGTGTGTGTGTGTGTGTGTGTGTGTGTGCGCGCGCGCGCGCACGCTCACGCATGCATGCAGACATGCACGCTTCTGTGCCACAGTTTTGGGGGGTCAGAAGATAGCTCCATGAAGTCAATTGTCTCCAGCAATGTTAATGTGGGTTCTAGAGACTGAATTCAGGCTGCCAGGCTTGTGTAACAAATGCCCTTACCCACTGAGCCAGCTTGTAGGCCAAGAGAGCAAAAATACTTTGAGCCACTATCAAGTAATAATGAATTCCTTAACTGAAAACCTTTATTTTACTCTCTCAGTAAATGGTACAGGCTCGAGGCAAAAAGCTCTGGAGAAGATGTGCATGGTAGATTTATAGCTATGAAGTGCAGCACTAACATTTTCTCCCTCCTCCATCTGGAGCTAGAGTCCTTTTTCGTATCATTTGAGTACCATGACTTCCACTTGTTCTTGAATTAGCCTAGAAATACTGATGGCAGGTAACTGCAAGCTGTTGACTGTTTTTGCTCTTTTTATATTCATAGTTTAATAGCACAGCATGATGGTTCATTTTAACTGTAACCTTGACAAACTCTGGAATCACCTGGGAGAAAAGCTTCAGTGAAAGAGTCTAAAGCCATTGGTCTCAACCTGTGGGCCATGACCGTTTTGCGGGGTTGAACAGGGATTTCACAGAGGTTGCCTAAGACCATTGGAAACCACAGGTATTTACATCGCGATTCATAATTGTAGCAAAATCATAGTCATGAAGTAGCAACAAAATAACTTTATAGTTAGGATCACCACCATATGAGAAACTATATTTAAGGGTCACAGCTTTAAGAAGATTGAGAACCAGTGGTCTAGATCAAGTTGGCATGTCTATGCATGAGTAATAAACGTTAAAGTTGGAAGACCTGTCACCTGTGGAGCATTCTAATCTTATCATCCATTGTCTCTAGAGAAGCAACTATATCCTTTCCAGGGCAGGATATAGTCAGAAAATGGAAATTCAGGTCACCATTACTGTTTTTCATCTTAAGCTGGATGAAAGACCTATGAGTATTGTTCCTTACATAAGGTCTGAGAGTGGTATCATCAATGGGAGGAGAGGCCCTAGGTCCTGTGAAGGGTACCAGTATAGGGGAATGCCAACACTAGGAATGGGTGTGGGTGGGTTGGGGAGCAGGGGGAGGGTAGGAGGGGAAAGGGGACATTTGTAAGGGAAACTAGGAAAGGGGATAACATTTGAAATGTAAATAAAGAAAATATCTAGTAAGAGAGAGAGAGAGAGAGAGAGAGAGAGAACCTATTTGAAGGCCTTAATTCCTTGGGGCTGTGCCTTCCAAAGCATGCTGTCTCTTGAGAAATGCTGGTCTCTTCTGCTTCTTGGCTGCTGTGTGGTGATCAGTTTCCTCTACAAAATATGCCTATCATTATGTGCTGGGTTATCACATTTAGCAAAACAACTGGCAGTGGACAGGGATCACCAAAATTATGAATGAAAAGTAAACCTTTCTTCTTTTTAAGTTGATTATCTTAGAGATTGTCATTATAGTAATGGAAAGCTGACTAACAGTGACAAGAGTAGCATCTAGTTCATAGAACTGTAAGTGATGACTGTAAGTACAAAATCCTCTCTATATAATACCCAATGCATTGCAAAATAAACAGTAATAGCTACTATCAATAAGTAGCACAAAACCTTGAGGTTTAGAAAATTAAACAAGACCATACAGCTAGTAAGTGATATAGACAGGATTGGAATTCTAATTGAGGTGACCTAGGTAACACCAGTGTATAAGCTTAATTCAGGGGTCAATAATACATTGTGAATACATCAGCCAAACTAGAATTTTAAAATGTATTAACCAAGAAAAATTTTTAATTAACATTTAAATAGTTTACTTTGAATAAATATTTATGATTGATCATTTAGATATTATTTTCATGATGTTTTGGAAACATAATAATCGTTATCGACAAGTTGCTAAAATATGAAATTATGTTCACTGAATCCTTATAATACAAGAGAAGATTCTAAGGAATGATTCTAAGAGGCTTACTAGTGCATACTAGTTTGGTCTTCCCATAAGAGCTAAAAGTGTATTTGGGGTTGTGTGAAATTTATTAAAAATGCTGTGTAGTCCTAGTTCCATCTAGTTTTCCCACATAGCGTAATCAACTGGCCAAGGCTAGACAAAGCAAATTACATAGAAGTGCAAAGAGACTTTCTGAGCCTTAATATGTTTAATACACATATATATTAAAGATAGTTAAGTACTGCTGACTTTTGCTTTAAATCATTAAATCTAATCAAATATGTTTATATGAACGTTCTTCAGGGCAAAGTATAATAAATAGAGAGATGCCCCAGAGGTTAAGCACATGTGTCACACTTGCAAGGATCTGAGTCAAACTTTCAGTAGTCACACAGGATACCTTACAACCACTTGTAAATCCAGCCCCAGAAGATTCCAGGCTTATGGAGAAACATGCACTCACAAGCACGTATCCCCACACAGATCCATACACAATTAGCATAATACTACAATACATTTTTTTAAAAAAATTTATGGGTAGAGTCTAACACCACCATAATCGTTAGTTGCTTTTCAGTTAAAAAAAAAAAATCACTTTCCTGAGAGAGATACATATTTAAAAACAAAAAACAAAAAACCCCACCTAGATGCCATTTCAAACTCAAGTCAAACAGCAGAAGTTAAATCACATTTTCCTTTAATAGATCAAAAGAGCCTTTGGTATTTCCCTCCCATCACCCCAACCTGTACATTAACACACAGAGCCGGCCAAATTGTGAAGTAGCTGTTGGCTGTGGCCGAGAGCTGAAAAATAACACAGAGCTTGTATGTTAGAGTGAAAAAATGTGACTTTCAGGGTGCTTATTCAAACAGTTGTTCTCAATCAACTATAAATTGACCTTTCTTTGTTACAGTAGCTGCCAAAGTCACACCCTCTCTCCAAAGTTTTAAGGATTTTGTTTTTTTTTTTACAGAGTTTAGTTCCTGATCAGCACCTTTAAGAACACCCAAGGATTTTCCACTTGAGTGAAAGAAGCCCTCATGTTCTTGCTTTAGGACCATAATATGAAATTGATTTTGGAGTCTCCACTCATGTCATGTATTTCTAATTTCCGTCAGGTCGGATCCTGTACAATTTCAGGAACTAGAGGTCTCAGATGAAGGAAAAATACCTTGGTCTGCAGCTTAAGAATTTTTTTTTTATTCCTGTCTTCCCAAAAAAATATTTAGGGCAGTCTTGTACTATTAAGAACAAAATCCATCAGGTATTGCTGAGAAGCACAATAGTCTGGGAGGTGGGCAGAGGGCAGAGGGCAGAGGGCAGAGGGAGGGCAATGCCCTCTTCGTTTGGTGTCTCATTTCTGTATAAGTGTGGGAAGTTACCAAAGATCCTTGTTTGTGTTCATTCTTCCGTTGTCTCTCATGGGAAGATCCTTACTACTCATGAAAAGAAGCTTAGCGAGAGGGTCATAGTAAAGAGACTGGTATTGCCCAGGAAATGCTACCTCAATAGCAATCCTGAGTTTTCAGATGCTGATTAATAGAAGTGATGATGAGCTGAAGATTTCAATGTCTCTCATTTATTCCTGTAGTGATGGAAGCAGAAGTGTGAAAACTATCTATAATAACCTGCTTTGTTCTCTGAATGGTACCCAAGGATGAATGCTGTTAACAAGGAACCAACTCACATTTTCACATGAAGGGGGAGCAAGTTATGAATGTGCCATTGTGAGCAGAAGCATGGATAGTCAGTCAGTCAGGTGACAATTGAATGATCTGTCTTCAATCATTCCTTTTCCCCAATCTATCTGCCTCTTCCTATCCCCCCCCCCTTTTTTTGTCTGTTTGTGAAATTTTCCTCTGATGACAGCTCTTTTTTTAGACTGTTACTTCAAGAGTGTTTGCAGAGCAAATGGCCTCGGAGTATGGACATAGATCACGGGGTGTGTTTATTTTATGTTTAGAATAATAAAGATAATGTCTCCTTTGGGGATAAAGGCTGGCCAGGTTTATATGTAAAACTCTTTATAGTGTTGGGAGTTTGCAAACTTGAGGCTCCCTAGATATAACTTAGACTTGTTTATTCACACAGTGTCTACATGAGCTTTCCTTGTTCTCTGGAATATGGTGACAAGAAGAACTGGCTTTACCATTTGGGCCATGATGTCTTTTCTTGTTGTAGGAATATAAATCATCCCTGCTTACCATACTTAGCAAAATGAAATTTATTATTTGTAGTGAAATGCAAAACTAACTGTAAGACTACTAACTGTAAGACAAGCAAAAACTCTAGGGGGAAATAATCCCCATATGCAACTTGTAATTTCAGATCTTACCAATGACATGATTTAGCCTTAAATTCTTCTTTTACAAAATTGATATAGTAGTTGTGTCTGTTTCAGAGCTATGAATTTAACATAAGTAATATGTGTAATCTTTTAACATTATGACTTCAATAAGAAATAGATTAAAGATATAAGTAGTATTATCATTATTATAGCTGCAAATAATACATCTTTGTGGCTGCAATGTACCCTATAGCCTTCCATGCAGTACAGTTTACATGTGTAAGACATGCGATTTACTCATTTAAGTGAGCAAATTACATTTCTGTCCTGTTTTTGTTCATTCCATTGTCTTCCACAAGACATTTTATTAACAAATCTAGGGGCCAGCACAATATAGCTGGTTTAATCCTTAAGTACTGCCAACTAGATTCCAGATAGTAAGTTCTCAGTTGATTTCCATTTACTAAACCAGAAATTTTATAGCTGAATTCTATATCAGCTTGGAGCCTGACAACTTACTGAGATTAAGCTTCATATTAAGTGGGGCTGAGTGAACTTTACTCAGAGAAAAAAGGAATCTCTTTTCGCCCTGTGGAAATTTTTCTGGGTGAAGAATTCATTCTATATGAAATTCTTTATTGTGTCATTTCTTCTTTCTCTGTGACGGATGTAAGTAATAGCAGGTCAGCATCCTTTGTCAATGACTTGTGTTTATGGACTTTAATCATTCCCATGGTTTTACCTTGGATTTATTCCAAAGTCTCCTTCTATTTTTTACTTTAAAATTGACATTTGTCTTTGGACATCTGCTCTTCCCAAGCGTGGGACTGTCATCTCCAAGCTCTTCCCAGATGTTTCATAAGCATCCTCTGGGCTTAATATAAACCAGACTCTCCAGAGAGACTGTTTCCCCTTACCATGTCACAAAGATCCCCCAACAGTTGCTTAGAGGTGCCACATGGCATCTTTCAGAACAAAGATGTATGTTGCAGAGCCCTTGGCCCATATTTGTGCTCTGACACAAGGGGGTACTACAAGATAAAAAGTTCCTGGAGAGATGAGAGATACAAGGGGCATATCGCAGCACAATAAGGAAAATTTACAGCAATCTTATGGCCAACATCAACCTGATTGGAATGAAACTCAAGCCATTTCCAGTAAAATGTGGAACAAAAACAGAATGTCCACCTCCTCCACACCTATTCAGTATAGTACTTGAAAATCTTTCTTAGATCAATAAAACAATGGAAGGAGATCAAGGGGATATCAAAAGGAAAAGTACCTCCATATTAAATTTTGGGTAGGGAGACTATGGAAATAAAGAGACATTTGTTTATAGGCAACCATGAAATATAAATGTATGGGCTTTTCCACAAAACGATACAACTTATGAAAAATACTAATTGGTAAAATCTTTTCTTTAGTGATAATTTTGAAACACTTTACATCAAACTCCTTGGGGTAGGCTCCTGGAAGCAGCATGCCCTCCATATTAGTGTAGATATAGTAGTCATTTTAACAACATGCCTGAGCAGTTTGAAGTACCTTATGGAGATATTTATATATCAGGGGAACTAGACATTTGTTTTATTTTTAAAGTTCTTATTTGAGATGAAAATTTTTGCTTAATTAAAACTGAAAAAAGGAGAGCAGCTGGGACAGTGTCCTATGGGCCTACATCTGCACCCAGGGGGTGGAGCTGTCTCCTGGCCCTCTGTACACCTACCCTGCCAGGGTGGAGTTACATCTAGGGAGTGCTCTGATCCCTGGATTCAGGGGAGATTGCCATTTTATCTCTGGTGAATCTCTAAGGCAGGGCCACTCAGGAGTACACAGGCCACAGAAGCAGCAGAGCAGCTGGGACAGGGTGTACATCTGCACCCAGAAGGTGGGGCTGTTCTGAAGCCCCCTGTCACTGGTCTTGCCAGGAGAGAGCTGGTCTCCCAGGAGTACTGACAGAGATCTACAGACTCACAGAAAGAGCAAGCTCCAGCCAGAGACAGCAAGAACATCTAACACCAGAGATTACCAGATGGAGATAGGCAAATGCAAGAATCTTACCAATAGAAACCAAGACTACTAGGCATCATGAGATGGGTGAGTACCCACCACAGCGAGTACTGAACACCATAACACACCAGAAAAGAATGATTTGGATTTAAAATGATATCTCATGATGCTGGTAGAGGGTTTTAAGAAGGACATAAATAACTCAAAGAAATACCGGAGAACACAGCTAAACAGGTAGAAGTCCTTAAAGAAAAAACACAAAAATCAATTAAAGAATTACAGGAAAACAACCAAACAGGGGAAAGAAATGAAAAAAAAAAAACATCTAGTAACTAAAAAGGGAAGCAGAAACAATAAAGAAATCATGAAGGATGACAACTCTGGAGATAGAAATCCTAGGAAAGAAATCAGGTGTCATAGATGCAAGCATTGCCAACAGAATACAAGAGATAGAAGAGAGAATCTCAGGTGCAGAAGATTCCGTAGAAAACATTGATACAACAATCAAAGAATATGCAAAATGCAAAAAGATCCTAACTCAAAACATTCAGGAAATCCAGGACACAATGAGAAGATCAAACCTAAGGATAATAGGTATTGATGAGAAGGAAGATTTTCAACTTAAAGGCCCAGTAAATATCGTCAACAAAATTATAGAAGAAAACTTCCCTAACCTAAAGAAAGATATGCCCATGAACATAGAAGCCTACAGAACTCCAAAAAGACTGGACCAGAAAATACATTCCTACCATGACATAATAATCAAAACACCAAATGCACAAAACAAAGAAAGAAGATTAAAAGCATTAAGTGAAAAAGATCAAATAACATATAAAGGCAGACCTATTAGAATTACACCTGACTTCTCACCAGAGACTATAAAATCCAGAAGATCCTGGACAGAAGTCATACAGATCCTAAGAGAACACAAATGTCAACCCAGGCTATTATACCCAACAAAACTCTTAGTTACCATAGATGGAGAAATCAAAGTATTCCATGGCAAAATCAAATTTACACAATATCTTTTAATGAATCCAGCCCTTCAAAGGATAATAAAGGGAAAACTTTAAGACAAAGTTCTAGCCCTACAAAAAAGCAAGAACGTAATTTTTCAACAAACCTAAAAGAAGATAGCCACATGAACAGAATTTCAACTCTAACAACAAAAATAATAGGAAACAACAATTACTTTTCCTTACTATCATCTAATAACAATGGAATCAATTCCCCAATAAAAAGACATAGACTAACAGACTGGCTACATAAAAAGGACCAACATATTGATGCCTACAGAAAACACACTTCAAGGGCAAAGACAGACACTACCTCAGAGTAAAAGGCTGGAAAACAATCTTCCAAGCAAATGGTCCCAAGAAACAAGATAGAGAAGCCATTCTAATATCAAATAAAATCGACATTCAACCTAAAGTTATCAAAAAAGACAAGAAGGGACACTTCATACCCATCAAAGGTAAAGTTTAACAAGATGAACTCTCAATTCTGAACATCTGTGCTCCAAATGCAAAGGCATCCACATTCATTAAAGAAACTATAGTAAAGCTCAAAGCACACATTGTACCGCACACAAAAAATAGTGGGAGACTTCAACATCTCACTCTCCTCAATGGACAGATCATGGCAAGAGAAACTAACCAGAGACACAGTGAAACTAACAGATGTTATGAAACAAATGGATTTAACAGATATCTATAAAACATTTTATCCTAAAACAAAAGGATAAACCTTCTTCTCAGCACCTCATGGTACCTTTTCCAAAGCTGACCATATAATAAATCACAAAACAAGTGTGAACAGATACAAAAATATTGAAATTATCCCACATGTCCTATCATATCATCACAGACAAAGGCTGAACTTCAATAACAACATAAGTAATAGAATGCCCACATACATCTGGAGGTGGACAACACTACTCAAGGATAACTTGATCGAGGAAGAAATAATGAAAGAAATTAAAAAAATTTTTAGAGTACAATGAAAATGAAGCCATAACATACCTAAGCTTATGGGACACAATGAAAGCAATGCTAAGAGGAAAACTCATAGCTCTGAGTGCCTCCAAAAAGAAACTGGAGAAAGCATACACTACCACTTGACAGAACACATGAATTCTCTAGGACAAAAAGAAGCAAATTCACCCAAGAGGAGTAGACGGCAGGAAATAAACAAACTCAGGGCTGAAATCAAACAAGTGGTACAATAAGAACTGTACAAAGGAAACCAAACCAGGAGCTGGTTCTTTGAGAAAATCAGCAAAATAGATAAACCCTTAGCCAGACTAATTAGTGGGCACAGAGACAGTATCCTTATTAACAAAATCAGAAATGAAAAGGGAGACATAACAACAAAATCTGAGGAAATCCAAAATATTATCAGATCCTACTACAAAAGCCTATACTCAACCAAACTGGAAAACATGGATGAAATGTACAATTTTCTAAACAGATGCCATGTAACAAAGTTAAGCAGGACCAGATTAATGATCTAAACAGCCCCATATCTCCTAAAGAAATAGAAGCATTCATTAATAGTCTCACATCAAAAAAAAAAAAAAAAAAAAAAAAAAAAAAGCTCAGGACCTGGTGGGTTTAGTGGAGAAGTCTACTAGACCTTCAAAGAAGAACTAATACCAATACTCCTCAAACTATTCCACAAAATAAAAACAGAAGGAACTCTACACAATTCGTTCTATGAAGCCACAATTACTCTGATACCTAAACCACCAAAAACCCAACAAAGAAAGAGAACTTCAGAACAATTTCCCTTGTGAATATCAATGCAAAAATATTCAATAAAATTCTCGCAAACCGAATCCAAGAACACATCAAAACGATTATTCATCATGATCAAGTAGGCTTCATCCCAGGGATGCAGAGATGGTGCAACATATGGAAATCCATCAAACTAATCCAGAATATAAACAAACTCAAGGAAAAAAAACCACACGATCTTCTTATTAGATGCTGAGAGCATTTAACAAAATCCTACACCCCTTCATGATAAAAAGTCTTTGAAAGATCAGGAATTCAAGGCCCATACCTAAACATAGTAAAAAGCAATATCCAGCAAACCAGTAGCCAACATCAAATTAAATGGAGAGAAACTTGAAGCAATCTTACTAAAATAAGGGAAGAGACAAGGCTGCCCACTCTCTCCTACCTTTGAATATAGAATTTGAAGTCCTGGGCAAAGCAATTAGACAACAAAAGGAGATCAAAAGGATACAAATTGAAAAGAAAGAAGTGAAAATATCACTATTTGCAGATGATATGATAGTATATGTAAATGACCCCAGAAATTCCACCAGAGAACTCCTAAACCTGATAAAAAAATTTCAGTGAAGTAGCTGGATATAAAATTAACTCAAACAAATTGGTAGCCTTTCTCTACACAAAGGATAAACGGGCTGAGAAAAAAATTAGGAAAACAACATCCTTCACAATAGTCACAAATAATATAAAATACCTTGGTATAAGTCTAACTAAGCAAGTGAAAGATTTGTATGGTAAGAACTTCAAGTCTCTGAAGAAAGAAATTGAAGAAGATCTCAGAAGATGGAAAGATCTCCCATGCTCATGGATTTGCAGGATTAATATAGTAAAAATGACCATCTTGCTGAAAGCAATCTACAGATTCAATGGAATCCCCATCAAAATTCCCATCCAACTCAATTTTTCACAGAGTTAGGGCAATTTGCAAATTCATCTGGAATAACAAAAAAATAGGATAGCAAAACTATTTTCAATAAAAAAAGAATTTCTAGTGAAATCACCATCTCTGACCTCAAGCTATACTACAGAACAATTGTGATAAAAAAAAAAAAACTGCATGATACTGGTACAGTGAGAGACAGGTGGATTAATGGAATAGAATTAAAGACCCAGAAATGAACCCACACACCTATGGTAAATTGATCTTTGACAAAGGTACTAAAATATCCAGTGGAAAAGAGACAAAATTTTCAACAAATAGTGCTGGCTCATCTGGCAGTTAGTATATAGAGGAATGCGAATTGATCTATTCCTATCTCCTTGTACAAAGCTCACGTCTAAGTGGTTTAAGGAACTCGACATAAAACTAGAGACACTGAAACTTATAGAGGAGAACGTGTCAAAGAGTCTTGAACATATGGGCACAGGGGAAAAATTCCTGAAGAGAGCACCAATGGCATGTGTTATAATATCAAGAATTAATAAGTGGGACCTCATAAAATTGAAAAGCGTCTGTAAGGCAAGGTACACTCTCAATAAGACAAAAAGGCAACCAACTGATTGGAAAAAGATCATTACCAATTCTAACTATGATAGAGTGATAATACTCAATATATATAAAGAACTAAAGAAGTTAGACTGCAGAGAACCAAATAACTCTATTAAAAATGGGTTACAGAGCTAAATAAAGAATTCTTTTTTATTTATTTTATTGGGTATTTATTTCATTTACATTTTGGATGCTATCCCAAAAGTCCCCCACATGCTTCCCCACCCACTCCCCAACCCACCCACTCCCACTTCTTGGCCCTGTCGTTCCCCTGTACTCAGGCATTTAAAGTTTGCATGACCAAGGGGCCTCTCTTTCCACTGATGGCCGACTAGGCCATCTTCTGATTCATATGCAGCTAGAGACACGAGCTCCAGGGGGTACTGGTTAGTTCATAGTGTTGTTCCACCTATAGGGTTGCAGATCCCTTTAGCTCCTTGGGTACTTTCTCTAGCTCCTCCATTGGGGACCCTGTGATCCATCCAATAGCTGACTGTGAGCATCCACTTCTGTGTTTGCTAGGCCCCGGCATAGTCTCACAAGAGACAGCTCTATCTGGGTCCTTTCAGCAAAATCTTGGTAGTGTATGCAATGGTGTCAGCATTTGGAAGCTGATTATGGGATGGATCCCCAGATATGGCAGTCTCTAAGATGGCCCATCCTTTCGTCACAGCTCCAAACTTTGTCTCTTAACTCCTTCCATGGGTGTTTTGTTCCCAGTTCTAAGAAGGGGCAAAGTGTCCACACTTTGGTCTTCATTCTTCTTGAGTTTCATGCATTTAGCAAATTGTATCCTATAACTTGGGTATCCTAAGTTTCTGGGCTAATATTCACTTATCAATGAGTACATACTGTGTGAGTTCCTTTGTGATTGGGTTACCTCACTCGGGATAGTGCCCTCCAGATCCATCCATTTGCCTAGGAATTTCATAAGTTCATTCTTTTTAATAGCTGAGTAGTACTCCATTGTGTAAATGTGCCACATTTTCTGTATCCATTCCTCTGTTGAGGGGCATCTGGGTTCTTTCCAGCTTCTGGCTATTATAAATAAGGCTGCTATGAACAAAATAAAGAATTCTTAACTGAGAAATACCGAATTGCTGAGACGCACCTATAAGCATGTTCAACATCCTTAGACATCAGGGAAATGCAAATCAAAACAACCCTGAGATTCTACCTCACAACAGTCAGAATAGCTAAGATCAAAAACTCAGGTGACAGCAGATGCTGCCAAGGATGTGGAGAAAGAAGAACACTCCTCCATTGCTGTTGGGATCACAAACTGGTACAACCATTCTGGAAATCAGTCTGGCGGTTCCTCAGAGAATTAGACATAGTACTACCTGGGGACCCACTAATACCACTCCTGGGCATATACCCAGAAGATGCTCTAACATGTAATAAGGACACATGTTCCACTATGTTCATAGCAGCCTTATTTATAATAGCCAGAATCTGTAAAGAACCTAGATATCCTTTAACAGATCAATGGATACAGAAAATATGGTACCTTTACATAATAGATAGAACTAGAAAGTATCAGCTGGGTGGTGGTGTTGCTCATGCCTTTAATCCCAGCACTTGGGAGGCAGAGGCAGGTGAATTTCTGAGTTCCAGGCCAGCCTGGACTATAAAGTGAGTTCCAGGACAGCCAGGGCTATACAGAGAAACCCTGTCTCAAAAAAAAAAAAAAAAACAAAAACAAAAAAACAAAAGAAGAAGAAGAAGAAGAAGAAGGAGAAGGAAAAGGAGAAGGAGAAGGAGAAGGAGAAGGAGAAGGAGAAGGAGAGGAGAAGAAGAAGAAGAAGAAGAAGAAGAAGAAGAAGAAGAAGAAGAAGAAGAAGAAGAAGAAGGAGAAGGAGAAGGAGAAGGAGAAGGAGAAGGAGAAGGAGAAGGAGAAGGAGAAGGAGAAGGAGAAGGAGAAGGAGAAGGAGAAGGAGAAGGAGAAGGAGAAGGAGAAGGAGAAGGAGAAGGAGAAGGAGAAGGAGAAGGAGAAGGAGAAGGAGAAGGAAAGAGGAAGAAGAAGAAGAAGAAGAAGAAGAAGAAGAAGAAGAAGAAGAAGAAGAAGAAGAAGAAGAAGAAGAAGAAGAAGAAGAAGAAGAAGAAGAAGAAGAAGAAGAAGAAGAAAGTATCATCCTGAGTATGGCAACGCAATCACAAAAGAACAGTCATGATATGCACTCACTGATAAGTGGATATTAGCCCAGAAGCTCGAAAAATCCAAGATACAATTTGCAAAACACATGGAACTCAAGAAGAAGGATGACCAAAGTGTGGATAATATGATCCTTCTTAGAAGGGGGAACAAAATACCCATGAAAGGAGTTACAGAGACAAAGTGTGGAGCAGAAACTGAAGGAATGACCATCTAGAGACAGTCCCACCTGGGAATCTGTCCCATATACAACCACCAAACACAGACACTATTGTGGAGGCCAATAATAGCTTGCTAACAGGAGCCTGATATACCTGTCTCTGGAGAGGCTCTGCCAGTGCCTTATAAATACAGAAATGGATGTTCCTAGCCATCAATTGGACAGAGCCCAGGGTCCCCCAATGAAGGAGCTAGAAAAAGTATTGGGCGCCACTTATCCCTTCCCCGGGGGATTCAGTTATTCGTGGGTGCGAGGGGGACTGCAAACCTGGAAGGAGATGGGAGGAAGAAATAGGAGACCAGGAAGGGTACCTATCGAGGTCTCGTTTATTATGCTGAGGTGCCTTCTTTTTAAGCATACATCGCAGGGAATATGGGAGGGGTTGAGGGAGAATTATACAAAGAACAAAGAAGTAGGCATCTGCTGACATGGGGGCCGAAGTCAGGCGCCAGGCAGCGGGCACTTTGCATCTTATTTCCGGAACATCGATCCTCCTTGACAGCCTTGGGTGTCAGGCTGGGCTCAGGCATGACTCATGTCCTTGGATGTCATGGGAACTCAGGAAGAGATAGGGAAGAGGGGACTATAATTCAGCTTTTACAGCCTCAGGTGCCAGGAAGGGAATAGGGAGGAAGGGGGTGATAATCAGCTCTTAGCACAAGGCCATTTGGCCTGTTAGGGAGATTGTGAAGGGCTTGCTTTCTCATGGGATGGTCTCTGACACCAATTAGCTGAAAGGGTGTGCAGCCCCATAGGAGCAACAACAGTATGAACTAACTAGTACCCCCAGAGTAGTCCCCAGAGCTCCCTTGCACTAAATTATTAACCAAAAACACATGGAGAGACTCATGGCTCCAGCTGCATATGTAACAGAGGATGGCCTAGTCAGTCATCAATGCGAGGACAGGCCCTTTGTCCTGTGAAGGTTCTATGTCCGATGCCAGGGCCAGGAAGCAGGAGTCGGTGGGTTCATGAGCAGGTAGAGGGGAGAGGGATAAGGGGATTTTTGGAGGGGAAACCAGGAGATGGGATAACATTTCAAACGTAAATAAAGAAAATATCTTTTAAAAACCTGGAAAATGATAAGCAATGCTGGTCAACATGTGTATATGCTATGCAAGTGGCTTTTATCCATTTTTTGTCAACACAGTTTGACTAAGTTGGTGGCGTGTCAAACTGACTTCTCATCTTCTGGGTCACTCTCTTCTCCCATCTCTGTTTTGTGGAACACCACTTCATTAAACAAACTCTAGGAAATGTAAGAATTCAGCGCATTTGCCAATACCTTGTCTACCCTAACACTGAAGATTTAAGACATACATTAAAACAATAAAAGCAAAGGCATACGTTATTAAAAATCCAAGATAAATTCTGGTAAAGAGGACTAGGGGTATGTTTAGTAATAAACCTTGTATTAGCATGTCTAAGGCCTCAGGCTTTATTTCGAATTAAAAGAAGAAACAAATGTAACTTCCTTTAAATATTCATTTTCCATAATTGTTTGATCACAGAATCCTTTCATATAAATCTGTCTTAACACTTTTCAGTGCAATTATCTTTAAAAGTACCAGGAGGTTTGGCAAAAGATTACTCCAGTCAAAACAGTGAGACTGACAAAAACAAAATGTGGAAACCCAGTTCTAGTAAAAACAGTGTAATGAGAAAAAACAATGCAATATGCCAGAAAGTCTCGTGCACTTCTCTCTCAAGGTCAGAAGTTAAAATTGTATATTGCAAAGTTTTTTTCTTTTTAATTTTGTATAACAACACCTTTTTAAGTTGATTTCTAAAAATGTATGATCGTCCAAAGAGAAAAACGTTTGCTTTTGTGTGGGAGAGGACACCTTTAGTGTTAGATGACTACAGGAGGAAGACATTAGAAGTTAGTTTTACTCGGTTCTCAAGCGTTGTTGCCCTGGTTCCATTTATGTCATTTACGACACCGAGAGCTTAGTAGGTCCTGCACCTGTTACATTTGGTTCTCTGTCTTATGAAATCACCTTTGTTAAATATTGTACACCTACAGATGCATATGCCCAAAGTATGTGAACTGTCTGAAGAAGAAAACACTCATCATCTGACTTCTCTGAACATGTACATGTTAGCTTGTATAGATAGTTCTCAGTCCTAACCCATCCTGAACATCAACTGAGGTCGTGGTGGTCTAAATGCTGTCTCCTCCATTTTACTTTATTCTTATATGTCCAGGGGAAGTTTAGAATTTCAGAACAGGCACAAATATGCAGCTGCTATCCATTACTAGCACTTAAAATGTTCACCATCAAAAATGATGATGGAGCTTGCAAGTATTTTATAAAAGCCTCATGAAAAATTTACTGTTAATTTGCATTGAAAATGAAACCTGACTAGGTAGACAACTACTGAGAAGCAAGATCTAAAAAATACCAAAATAAAAATGTTAAAAAGGTTTAAAGGCAGCATGTACACACTAACATGTGAATTTTTGCCAAAGGTAGACTTTACTTTTTTCTAATTTTAATATTTTGCATTGTTAGGATTGACCTCAGACCTTTGTACTGTAAGCAAGTGATGGACCACTATGACATTTTCCCAGCAGCATGCATGGAATTTGTAATGAAATGGTGACAAGCTGAATGTACTTTTATTCTTATACAGTAGTGCTGAAGCTATGTGAAGTCTTTTGAAAGTGAAAGAGCTTAAATATATAGCAATTATGAAGATTTTTTTGTTTTGGTTTTTGTTTTGGTTTTTCTAGACAGGGTTTCTCTGTGTAGCCCTGGCTGTCCTGGAACTCACTCTGTAGACCAGGCTGGCCTCAAACTCAGAAATCCACCTGCCTCTGCCTCCCAAGTGCTGGGATTAAAGGTGTGCACCACCATGCCCAGCTTCTGAAGAATTTTTTGTACTGTTCTTGGCTATTAAGGCAGCTAAATGGAGCACAAATAATGAAATAAAGCTTTAGCAATTAGTGTTCTAATGGAAGTATGATGTGTTGTAAGAATCAAGAAAACATTAAACTTCCTTTAATAAGAAAGTATCTTTCTTAAAAATGAAATTTGTAAAGCATTACTTTTGAAAATAAGTATTGATCCAGTATTGAAGTCATACAGAAATGGTCTGCAAAACCGTCTAAGTAATCAGATACTTATTTAAAATAAAATTTGATTCGATTTATTTATGTATATATGTGTGTGTATATGCATTTGTTTGTTTGTTTGTTTGTTTGTTTGTTTGTTTGTTTGTTTGAGACAGGGTCTCACTGCATAACCCTAACTGGCCTGGAACTTGCTACTTAGACCAGAATGGATTCAAACTCACAAAGATCTGCCTCCTTCTGTTTCTGCAGTGCTGGGATTAAATTTGTGCCACCATACCCAGCTTAAAATTTGATTTTTAGCATGAGAATCTTCAATTCTCACAGAAATAAAATGATATATATTTTTACAGAAATGTTTGCTTATATTATGCTATTTTCCCTCTGTTCTTGCTTCTTGGGAAGGTGGGCAAAAGGAAAATTTAAGCATTCAAATATACAGAATGCCATTCAAAGTTTCATTGTATAGTGGGTAAATACTAAGTTCATGCTGCAGATAAAGCAGAGTTGCTCAATCATTTTTAGATTTTCACAGTTGATACATTCATAGCAGCTTATGATTAGAAAGCATAGACTTGCATGTGAATTAGTTACATAAAGAAGTTATTCAGGAGTTTTGTACATCATAGCATATATCAATCAATAGCAATTAACTAATCTCACATTAATTTATTACTTAATGTCAGACCCGTTGAAGTCAAAGGCAGTTTCACCCAGTGCATTGGCATGTGTCATTAGTTTAAAACTAAAATAATTATTTTAAAATTGCTTATTTGATTGTTTTCCAGATTTAATTTGAATACTTGTGTGCAGTTCAGGGAACAGTATTAAGAAGATAAAGTTGAAAGAATGGATTCTCATTTCAATGGAGGCCTTACCTTATATCCTTTAGTAAGTGCTAGCATAGAAGGTACTTGACCATGGAGGTTCTAGCTCATGGTACTTGGTACTGTCCCATGGTTATGGTCAGATGTTCTCCTTTTACTCCATCCCTGTTAAATTTTCTGGAATCACAAAATCCCAAAGGAGTCAAATAAGGTCAATTTTTTCCTCAAAATTCTCCTTTGCCAGTTTAATTCTACCCAATCACAGTGCTACCAACTATTTCCACCAGAAAACCCAGAGTGCTACCAGAAACAAATGCCTTTGCAGATAGTACAAAGCTTGTGCTCTCAAGGTCATGCTGAACAAAGGTGGGTTCTAAGGCTAAAGATGGGTGTCTGGTTCAGTCCTCAAACACATTGGCACAGGGGAAAATTTCCCGAATAGAACACCAATGACTTATGCTCTAAGATCAAGAATTGACAAATGGGACCTCATAAAATAGAAAAGCTTCTGTAAGTTGAATGACACTGTCATAGGACAAACTGACATTCCACAGATTGGGAAAAGATCTTTACCAGTCCTACATCTGGTAGAGGGCTAACATCCAATATATACAAAGAACTCAAGAAGTTGGCTTCCAGAGAACCAAATAACCCTATTAAAATGGGGTACAGAGCTAAACAAAGAAATCTCAACTGAGGAATCTCAAATGGCTGAGAAGCACTGAAGAAATGTTCAATATCCTTAGTCACCAGGGAAATAAAAATAAAAACAATCCCGTGATTCTACTTCATACCAGTTAGAATGACTAAGATAAAAAACTCAGGTAACAGCAGATGCTGGCAAGGATGTGGAGAAAGTGGAACATTCCTCCATTGCTGGTGCGATTGCAAGCTGGTACAACCACTCTGAAAATCAGTCTGTCAGTTTCTCAGAAAATTGGACATAGCATTACCTGAGGACCTATACCATGTAATATTACCTGAGGAACTATACCACTCCTGGGCATATACCCAGAAGACACTCCAACATGTAATAAGGACACATGCTCCACTATGTTCATAGCAGTCTTATTTATAATGGTGAGAAGCTGGAAAAAAACAAGATGTCCCTCAACAGAGGAATGTTTACATAAAATGTGGTACACTTACACAATGGAGTACTACTCAGCTATTAAAATCAATGACTTCGTGAAGTTCTTAGGCAAATGGATGGAACTAGAAAATATCATTCTGAGTGAGGTAACCCAATTACAAAAGGACACACATGGTATGCACTCACTGACAAGTGGATATTAACCCAAAAGCTTGGAATATTCAAGATATGATTTACAGACCACATGAAGCTCAAGATGAAGGAAGACAAAAGTGTGGGTGTTTCGGTCCTTCTTAGAAGGGGGAACAAAATACACATGGGAAGGGATACAGAGACAAAGTGTGGAGCAGAGACTGAATGTAAGGCCATTCAAAGACTGCCCCACCTGAGGGTCCATTCCATATACAATTACCAAACCCAGACCCTATTGTGGATGCCAAAAAGTGCATGCTGACAGAAGTCTGATATAACTCTATCCTGTGAGGTTCTGCAAGAGCCTGACAAATATGTAGGTAGATTCTGGCAGCCAACCATTGGACTGAGCACTGTGTCCCCAATGGAGGAGTTAGGGAAAGGACTGAAGGAGCAGAAGAGGTTTGCAATCCCATAGGAAGAGCAACAACATCAACCAACCAGATTCAGTCAGAGCTCCTAGGGAATGACTTATGGCTTCAGCCGCATATGTAGCAGAGGATGGCCTTGTTGAGCATCAATGGGAAAATAGGCCCTTGGTTCTGTGAAGGCTCAATGCCCCAGGGTAGGGGAATGCAAGGGAAGGGAGTTGTGAGTGGGTGGATGGTTGGGGGAACACCCTCATAGAAGAAGGGGGAGGAGGGATGGGATGGGGGTTGATAGGAAAACCAGGAAAGGGGATAACATTTAAAATGTAAATAAAGAAAATATCCAATAAAAATGAAAATAAAAATAAAGAAAATGTTTAGAGACTTCTTGAGTTTTTGTCTTAATTTATTAGAGTAAATGACACACACACACACACACACACACACACACACACACACACACACACAGGTGGCGGGAGGCTGAACCCACTAAGTGCCCATCCACTTAGTCTTTAACAAGGATAAAATTCACAAGATACTAGGCATGTGAGCTTATGCACATGAAGGGCTTGCTTGATCAGTGATGTGTAAATGCCACTACTGTGATTATGTGCAACCTAGTTTGTATTCTTCCAGCTGAAATCTGGAGAAAGATACCTGAAGACGGAAGGCTTGCTTTTGTTATCTAGTTATTAAGAGAGCATGACATCTATCCAGCTTTGCTCTAAGATAGATACCCTTCTGAGCTACAGTTTCCATCTTACCGTCTGGTGGTCTAACATCAGCTATCTGATATAAAGATGTCAACAAGAAATGTAATTGTACAATTTCTAGTAGCTACCCAAAAGAGATAGCATAATCAAGTAGTGGCAACACAATTACATCAGCATTTAGGATCTAAAGGTCAGGAGTTCAAGGATAGCCTCATCTACATAATTGACTTGAGCCCAGCCTGGATACATGAGGCATTGACTGAAAAAGTAAGCAAAGAAAGAAAGATAATACTAAGTAAATATATTTGTCCAGCATATAGTCAATGGTAAAAGTACTGAGCTATCTTATTTATTCTCATGCTAAATGTTGTACGCTCATATGTAGTTTAAATGACAGTGTATCATAAGCAAGAGTAGTCTTACTTCAAGTGTTTTGTAGCCATTTTTAGTTAGTGACTTTATTTTTTTCTCATTTTTTAAAACTGCATCTTCTTTATTTTGCATACTTTTAATTTCAGAACAAAATAAGACAAACAAACAAACAACAAAAAAAAAACCACAATACACAACATTCAACCCTGCTATAGTTGGTGACTTCCTTAATGGATGGCTTAAGGCTAAAATGTGTTCTACATATAAAGAAAATAAGTAGATAACTAGGCAACAAAATGTTATGGTTTTGGTCTAGACTGTACATAGAATTAAAGAATTTAGCACATATGTATACATCCATGAAGACTTTTGAAGTACTTATAGACAAGCTGTTTTAACTAGACCTGTGTTAAAGAATAGAGATAAGAAAATATTGACCATGTCATCCATTGCAAGGTTGACACAAACAGTGGACACTTAAAGGCTTGAAGACCCTTGGATTCAGGGTTTCTGTTTCATGGCTTTGCTGTTCTCTCTATGTGATAATAGCTGGGAGTCAGAATTTTCATTGTGCCATTTCTGAGTATCTAGCAGGATGTTATGTACTAGGCTGAGTGAAGGGCATCAACTCAATTTCACTAGAAGTTAAAATTGCCAACTCAATGCCTTTTAATCCCTCATTGACCTATGCCTTTAATTCTGGGGATAGATTTTTGGATCAGCAGGGCATCTTGATGAACCTCAGAGTGGAACCTGGCATATAATGCAGGCTGACGAACTAGAAGCCAAAATGTCCTTTGGGGGTAATTAGTGCCCTCACCTCTTTGAGTGTTCAGTAAGTCCTGCGATCTCAGTGTTCAAACTACATCCAGAAGATAATTAGGGGCTGCTGAAAGCTGTACTAACTCTGCCTGGCCATGGGGGCATTGTAAATTACTACTTCTTCAATAGACTCATCAGCTTTCTGCAGCTCAGAGCACCTTGGCCCTAATGCCCAGAGGAGCTGAACATGGATTGTTCACATTATTACATTCCCATCAGGAGTTCTGAATATCTTCTTACAAAGACTGCATTTCTCTGCTTTTGGAGAATTTTGGAGACATGAAGAGTTAATGCCACATACCTGAAGAGAGCTGATTAGAAGTTGAGGACATTGCTTAAGGCCTTGGAAGAGATTTTAATCGACACCATGTTTTGATTCATGACTGTGTGTATTTATTTATTTATTTATTTAGGCAGAGTTCCACTCCATTTATCTTTTTCAAACAGACTGTCAAACTGTGCTGCTTCTAAGCTATAGATAGCTATTGCTTCTAAGATTCCTATTAAGTTCCATGCATTTTTCATTTGTTCCTACAGTGATCATTTTATAATGACCATAATATCAAACCTACAGTGAAACTTTATAATACAGTGGATATGATTCTAAGCCTCACACAAATGTTAACCCATCAACTACTCCAGCAGATTACAAGATAGGTACAGCCCATAATTCTCTTGTTATAGGCAGGTTAGACAAAGTCAAGAAGAGAGGCAGAGTTGGTAAGTTAAAGATCTTCTAGCTGCTGCCACTACTAGATATTACACCATACCACCCTGCTGCTCACTCCAAAGAGCAGCATGTAACACATGCTTATGACTTCCCTTAGCTCCTACAATGAATTAGATTCTGTTTCCCTTCCTTTTCTAGATACAATGTGGCCTTGAGGTTTAGCTAGTCCTCATCAGTGCCTCCATGGTTTCTAGTATGTGAGCTAGGCCCCCAGAAATTTCCCATCTCTTGAAAAGTTCTATGTGTGTCCTGCCCACCTCCAGAACTGAAGGGAACTGAAAACTCCTCTTTGGGATCACAGTCACAGTAATGGCTATCTCTCCTAATGAAGCTCTTCTTTGGATCTGAAAGGGGTCTCCCTTCCCTCCCTCCCTCCCTCCCTCCCTCCCTCCCTCCCTCCCTCCCTCCCTCCCTCCCTCCCTCCCTCCCTTCCTCTTTCCCCCTCTAGTATTTTCCATGGCTCTTAATAAATGTAAGGACTATAATACTATAAAGCCTTCTGAAGAACAACTTGTGTCTATTTCCTTTCTATGAACCTGTTAACTTTCACTTAGAACAGGGGTGATCACCCAGTGACATTTGGGTGGTGAGTGGTGGAGTCATTCTCCAACCCAGAAGCGTGCTTTAGAATTTGTATTCTTGGTTGCTAGATGATATGGCTCTTATATGGAATATGATACTACTTATACTTGTGTTTGGAGCAAAATGGGGGCACAGAGATGAAGTAACTTGCCCAAATAATCCAACCAGTGAACTCAGCAATGAGCATTGGAATGAAGGTTCTATTTTATGCCACTCCTACACACTTCTTGCTGAGCTTCCAGTACAAGGACAAATCCTTCTCACTGTGAAAGACTTTAGAGCATGCAGATGTCAGGGCTGGAGATTGCAGTGGCTGAGAATGTACAAAGCCCTGGGTTCCAGCCTCAGGAATGAATGAATGAATGAATGAATGAATAAACAAACACACACAAAAAATGTAGATCATGAGCTGTTTAGTTGTGCGGACCTTATTTATTTCAGAGAGTGCTGTTTCCAGGAAGTGTTATCAAAGTCTGTGACATCCAGGTTATTGCAGCTTCTCATATTCACTCACATTCACTGGGTGAAGGGGAGGCAGTGGCAGCAGCTAGAAGATCTCTAACTTATCAGTCCTGCATTCTTGACTTTGTCAAGCCTGTAAGAACAGAATTACAGACTGTGTCTATCTTGAAGTCTGCTGGAGCAGTCGACGAGCTAACGTTTCTCTGATGCTCAGAGTCATACCTGCTGTATTATTAGCCTTCACTGTATGTTTGCTACTATGATCATTATAAGATGGTCCCTGTAGGATCAAATATGATTATGAAAAATGCACAGCACTTAATAGTAGTCTTACAAGCAACAGCTATTCAGTTCCAACAGTTTGACAATTGTTTGAGAAGAAAGATTAAATGAAAAATGCTCTGGTTAATACATTTGCTACAGTTCTTCCAAATCAAGAAAAATGGTTCATGATAAAAAGAAAGCATTTATCACAACCTGCTGTTGTTAGCATCTTTTTTTTTTTTTTTTTTGTCACTTTAGTACATTTATTTTTTTTTTCCATTTTTTATTAGGTATTTAGCTCATTTACATTTCCAATGCTATACCAAAAGACCCCCTTACCCACCCACCCCCACTCCCCTACCCACCCACTCCCCCCCTTTGGCCCTGGCGTTCCCCTGTACCGGGGCACACAAAGTCTGCGTGTCCAATGGGCCTCTCTTTCCAGTGATGGCCGACTAGGCCATCTTTTGATACATATGCAGCTAGAGTCAAGAGCTCAGGGGTACTGGTTAGTTCATAATGTTGTTCCACCTATAGGGTTGAAGATCCCTTTAGCTCCTTGGGTACTTTCTCTAGCTCCTCCATTGGGAGCCCTGTGATCCATCCATTAGCTGACTGTGAGCATCCACTTCTGTGTTTGCTAGGCCCCGGCATAGTCTCACAAGAGACAGCTACATCTGGGTCCTTTCAGTAAAATCTTGCTAGTGTATGCAATGGTGTCAGCATTTGGAAGCTGATTATGGGGTGGATCCCTGGATATGGCAGTCTCTACATGGTCCATCCTTTCATCTCAGCTCCATACTTTGTTTCTGTAACTCCTTCCATGGGTGTTTTGTTCCCACTTCTAAGGAGGGGCATAGTGTCCACACTTCAGTCTTCATTTTTCTTGAGTTTCATGTGTTTAGGAAATTGTATCTTATATCGTGGGTATCCTAGGTTTTGGGCTAGTATCCACTTATCAGTGAGTACATATTGTGTGAGTTCCTTTGTGATTGTGTTACCTCACTCAGGATGATGCTCTCCAGGTCCATCCATTTGGCTAGGAATTTCATAAATTCATTCTTTTTAATAGCTGAGTAGTACTCCATTGTGTAGATGTACCACATTTTCTGTATCCATTCCTCTGTTGAGGGGCATCTGGGTTCTTTCCAGTTTCTGGCTATTATAAATAAGGCTGCTATGAACATAGTGGAGCATGTGTCCTTCTTACCAGTTGGGGCTTCTTCTGGATATATGCCCAGGAGAGGTATTGCTGGATCCTCCGGTAGTACTATGTCCAATTTTCTGAGGAACTGCCAGACTGATTTCCAGAGTGGTTGTACAAGCCTGCAATCCCACCAACAATGGAGGAGTGTTCCTCTTTCTCCACATCCTCGCCAGCATCTGCTGTCACCTGAATTTTTGATCTTAGCCATTCTGACTGGTGTGAGGTGGAATCTCAGGGTTGTTTTGATTTGCATTTCCCTGATGATTAAGGATGTTGAACATTTTTTCAGGTGCTTCTCTGCCATTCGGTATTCCTCAGGTGAGAATTCTTTGTTCAGTTCTGAGCCCCATTTTTTAAGGGGGTTATTTGATTTTCTGAGGTCCACCTTCTTGAGTTCTTTATATATGTTGGATATTAGTCCCCTATCTGATTTAGGATAGGTAAAGATCCTTTCCCAGTCTGTTGGTGGTCTTTTTGTCTTATAGACAGTGTCTTTTGCCTTGCAGAAACTTTGGAGTTTCATTAGGTCCCATTTGTCAATTCTCGATCTTACAGCACAAGCCATTGCTGTTCTGTTCAGGAATTTTTCCCCTGTGCCCATATCTTCAAGGCTTTTCCCCACTTTCTCCTCTATAAGTTTCAGTGTCTCTGGTTTTATGTGAAGTTCCTTGATCCACTTAGATTTGACCTTAGTACAAGGAGATAAGTATGGATCGATTCGCATTCTTCTACATGATAACAACCAGTTGTGCCAGCACCAATTGTTGAAAATGCTGTCTTTCTTCCACTGGATGGTTTTGGCTCCCTTGTCGAAGATCAAGTGACCATAGGTGTGTGGGTTCATTTCTGGGTCTTCAATTCTATTCCATTGGTCCACTTGTCTGTCTCTATACCAGTACCATGCAGTTTTTATCACAATTGCTCTGTAGTAAAGCTTTAGGTCAGGCATGGTGATTCCACCAGAGGTTCTTTTATCCTTGAGAAGAGTTTTTGCTATCCTCGGTTTTTTGTTATTCCAGATGAATTTGCAAATTGCTCCTTCTAGTTCGTTGAAGAATTGAGTTGGAATTTTAATGGGGATTGCATTGAATCTGTAGATTGCTTTTGGCAAGATAGCCATTTTTACAATGTTGGTCCTGCCAATCCATGAGCATGGGAGATCTTTCCATCTTCTGAGATCTTCTTTAATTTCTTTCTTCAGGGACTTGAAGTTTTTATCATACAGATCTTTCACTTCCTTCGTTAGAGTCACGCCGAGATATTTTATATTATTTGTGGCTATTGAGAAGGGTGTTGTTTCCCTAATTTCTTTCTCAGCCTGTTTATTCTTTGTGTAGAGAAAGGCCATTGACTTGTTTGAGTTAATTTTATATCCAGCTACTTCACCGAAGCTGTTTATCAGGTTTAGGAGTTCTCTGTTGGAATTTTTAGGGTCACTTATATATACTATCATATCATCTGCAAAAAGTGATATTTTGACTTCCTCTTTTCCAATTTGTATCCCCTTGATCTCCTTTTGTTGTCGAATTGCTCTGGCTAATACTTCAAGTACTATGTTGAAAAGGTAGGGAGAAAGTGGGCAGCCTTGTCTAGTCCCTGATTTTAGTGGGATTGCTTCCAGCTTCTCTCCATTTACTTTGATGTTGGCTACTGGTTTGCTGTAGATTGCTTTTATCATGTTTAGGTATTGGCCTTGAATTCCTGATCTTTCCAGAACTTTTATCATGAATGGGTGTTGGATCTTGTCAAATGCTTTTTCTGCATCTAACGAGATGATCATGTGGTTTTTGTCTTTGAGTTTGTTTATATAATGGATTACATTGATGGATTTTCGTATATTAAACCATCCCTGCATCCCTGGAATAAAACCTACTTGGTCAGGATGGATGATTGCTTTAATGTGTTCTTGGATTCGGTTAGCGAGAATTTTATTAAGAATTTTTGCATCGATGTTCATAAGAGAAATTGGTCTGAAGTTCTCTATCTTTGTTGGATCTTTCTGTGGTTTAGGTATCAGAGTAATAGTGGCTTCATAAAATGAGTTGGGTAGAATACCTTCTACTTCTATCTTGTGAAAAAGTTTGTGCAGAACTGGAGTTAGATCTTCTTTGAAGGTCTGATAGAACTCTGCACTAAACCCGTCTGGTCCTGGGCTTTTTTTGGCTGGGAGACTATTAATAACTGCTTCTATTTCTTTAGGGGATATGGGACTGTTTAGAAGGTCAACTTGATCCTGATTCAACTTTGGTACCTGGTATCTGTCCAGAAATTTGTCCATTTCGTCCAGGTTTTCCAGTTTTGTTGAGTATAGCCTTTTGTAGAAGGATCTGATAGTGTTTTGGATTTCTTCAGGATCTGTTGTTATGTCTCCCTTTTCATTTCTGATTTTGTTAATTAGGATTTTGTCCCTGTGCCCTTTAGTGAGTCTAGCTAAGGGTTTATCTATCTTGTTGATTTTCTCAAAGAACCAACTCCTCGTTTGGTTAATTCTTTGAATAGTTCTTCTTGTTTCCACTTGGTTGATTTCACCCCTGAGTTTGATTATTTCCTGCCGTCTACTCCTCTTGGGTGAATTTGCTTCCTTTTTTTCTAGAGCTTTTAGATGTGTTGTCAAGCTGCTAGTATGTGCTCTCTCCCGTTTTTTCTTGAAGGCACTCATAGCTATGAGTTTCCCTCTTAGAAATGCTTTCATTGTGTCCCAAAGGTTTGGGTACGTTGTGGCTTCATTTTCATTAAACTCTAAAAAGTCTTTAATTTCTTTCTTTATTCCTTCCTTGACCAAGGTATCATTGAGAAGAGTGTTGTTCAGTTTCCATGTGAATGTTGGCTTTCTGTTATTTATTTTGTTATTGAAGATCAGCCTTAGTGCATGGTGATCTGATAGGATACATGGGACAATTTCAATATTTTTGAATCTGTTGAGGCCTGATTTGTGACCTATTATGTGGTCAATTTTGGAGAAGGTACCATGAGGTGCTGAGAAGAAGGTATATCCTTTTGTTTTAGGATAAAATGTTCTGTAGATATCTGTCAGATCCATTTGTTTCATCACTTCTGTTAGTTTCAGTGTGTCCCTGTTTAGTTTCTGTTTCCATGATCTGTCCATTGGTGAAAGTGGTGTGTTGAAGTCTCCCACTATTATTGTGTGAGGCGCAATGTGTGGTTTGAGCTTTACTAAAGTTTCTTTAGTGAATGTGGCTGCTCTTGTATTTGGAGCATAGATATTCAGAATTGAGAGTTCCTCTTGGAGGATTTTACCTTTGATGAGAATGAAGTGTCCCTCCTTGTCTTTTTTGATGACTTTGGGTTGGAAGTCAATCTTATCAGATATTAGGATGGCTACTCCTGCTTGTTTCTTCATACCATTTGCTTGGAAAATTGTTTTCCAGCCTTTCATTCTGAGGTAGTGTCTATCTTTTTCTCTGAGATGAGTTTCCTGTAAGCAGCAAAATGTTGGGTCTTGTTTGTGTAGCCAGTTTGTTAGTCTATGTCTTTTTATTGGCGAGTTGAGACCATTGATGTTAAGAGATATTAAGGAAAAGTAATTGTTGCTTCCTGTTATTTTAGTTGTTAAAGGTGGCATTCTGTTCTTGTGGCTGTCTTCTTTTAGGTTTGTTGAGGGATTACCTTCTTGTTTTTTCTAGGGCGTTGTTCCCGTTCTTGTATTGGTTTTTTTCTGTTATTATCCTTTGAAGGGCTGGATTCGTGGAGAGATAATGCGTGAATTTGGTTTTGTCGTGGAATACTTTGGTTTCTCCCTCTATGATAATTGAGAGTTTGGCTGGGTATAGTAGCCTGGGCTGCAGTTTGTGTTCTCTTAGTGTCTGTATAACATCTGTCCAGGCTCTTCTGGCTTTCATAGTCTCTGGTGAAAAATCTGGTGTAATTCTGATAGGCTTGCCTTTATATGTTACTTGACCTTTTTCCCTTACTGCTTTTAGTATTCTATCTTTATTTAGTGCATTTGATGTTCTGATTATTATGTGTCGGGAGGAATTTCTTTTCTGGTCCAGTCTATTTGGAGTTCTGTAGGCTTCTTGTATGTTCATATGCATCTCATTCTTTAGATTTGGGAAGTTTTCTTCAATAATTTTGTTGAAGATGTTTGCTGGACCTTTGAGTTGAAAATCTTCATTCTCATCCACTCCTATTATCAGTACGTTTGGTCTTCTTATTGTGTCCTGGATTTCCTGGATATTTTGAGTTAGGATCTTTTTGCATTTTCCATTTTCTTTGATTGTTGTGCCAATGTTCTCTATGTTGTTAGCATCTTAAAAGTCTGTATGTGAAGGCTTGGTCCTTAGAGTGCTCTATGGGAGATGGAGGTGTCAAGAGGTGAGGCCTTATCACTGGGGGATGCCAGTGAAGAGGATCATATGATTCTGTTGACCCATAATCTTTTTTTTCCTGTCTCGTTCATCTCCTTTCCTGCAGGATTAGTTTGCATACCATGGACCCAAAACAGTAGACCCAATGTGTCTTGGGTTTGAACTTCCATTCTCTAAGTTAAATTAGACTTTTTGCTGTGAAAATTTCCTTTCTCATTGTATGATTATAGAATCAGGTGAGAGACAGCTTTCCCCCATTTTCTGTTTATTTTGTAGTTGTGATACTGCTCATATATTTGCAGACGGCCATTTGTAGTTTGTCTAAGAGTGCTTCTCAATGCAAGACAGTTTTAGATATATGAACACAAACAGTGTAGTAACTAAAGAAATCTCCGAGTACCAGTGTGTTCTTTATTTCTTAGAAAAATATTTGACCAATATACATAAATCAATAGTGGAATGATACATGAAAAAATAACTTTTGTGCAAGATATTTTCTCAATATATCCCAGACTCCTCTCATGTACTGGAAACTGGACATTTCTTTTTATCTTTTTGCTATTATCAGATTTTCCTTCTTGCTGGCAAGAATCAAGTAACACCTAGACCAATCAAGTATGAGACAATATTCCTCTTATCTCATTTCTGGCCAAGAGTTCATTTTCATATATTTGGACATTTCTCACCAAGCACATACCAAACTCGACGATGATATGTCACCACTCATGGAGTTTGCTTTTATGTTGTCTACAGACTATAAGAGAAAATGTACGCATTGGAATTTTTTATGTATCTATGTCTTCCATAGGATAAAAGGAGAAAGTCAGTATGTGAAATGTCTTTTATTATTTTAATGCAGAAAATCAAATGATGGGTGCTGGTGAGTTGGCCTAGTAGTAAAGGCACTTGCCAACAAGCCTGAAGACCTAAGTTTGTAAATGTGAGCCCTGAAACCTTTGTGTGTGGTAGAAGGTGAGAACTGAGTCTCCAAACTTGTTCTCCAAGTTCTGCATGTGCACCATGGTGTTTGTATTCCCCTCCCCACATAAATAGATGCAATGAAATATTTTTAAAAGACAGAGTAATGATTTGTGTGTTTATGTTCTATCAGACAAGAGTTAAAATAGCCCCAATTTGTTGGCTGGCTACTAATTTGTTATATAGCCCAGGATTATATATCTTGACCTTCTCTTTCTCTGCTCCTAAATACTGGCAGAGAGCATCTCCAGCTTGTGGTGAGGATTCTGTGGTTCATCTATGGCTCCCGAGTCATTTACAATGCTTGTCAATAACTTGAATTTTCTGATGGCACAGTCCAAGTTTTGACTGGACCCTCAGAGGAAGACAAGCATCAAATTTTTGAAGAGTATTTTGTGATCTATCAGTCATTTCAAGGGTTTCTCCACTTTCAACGTGTTTAAAAAACATCATCTCTACATGTCCCTAACTTTAAACTACTGTTTAAAGTCTTGTTCGTACTATAGCCAAATACAACACTATTCTCAAACACTGCTATGGCTGTAGAATGTGTCTTCCAGAGACTTAGGGTCCATGTTTCTATGAAATAACTATTGTTTAGGGGTGACTCCAAAGTCCCTCTTTAACTCAAATGGGCTTTGGGGAATTGGGGTGGGGAAAAGATTTCCTTTTTGATATAATTTCACTATGTAGTCAGGGTTGGTCTTAAATGTGTGCTCCTCCTGCTTCAGCCTCAGAGTTCTGAGACTACAAGTTCTGAGACTCCAAGCCTCTCTCAGTTCTCAAGGTTTTGTTGTTGTTGTTGTTGTTTTGTTTTGTTTTGTTTTGTTTTTCGAGACAGGGTTTCTCTGTATAGCCCTGGCTGTCCTGGAACTCACTTTGTAGACCAGGCTGGCCTCAAACTCAGAAATCTGCCTGCCTCTGCCTCCTGAGTGCTGGGAATAAAGGCGTGCGCCACCACCGCCCGGCTCCAGTTCTCAAGTTTTATGTTCCATTTGTGTAACCTGCTTTCCATGTTCACTGCTGGCTCATTGATACTCTGAGCTGGTGACACACTATTTATGTACAGAAGATGGTTTAGTAGCAACAGTGAACTGAAAATGCAAAGAAATAAAGCTAGTCACGGCAAGCTAATTTGTTGCTATAATATAGCATAGCATAAACCCATGCACGTGTAAACATCCCTTGGCAAGCTAGGAAATTTCCCAGATAAAAGCCAAAGGCACAATTCCTAAATATAATTGATGTTTAACTTAGTATGATATAAAACTGACAATCGTAACAATCTATCTAGAAGAAATAATGTGAGAAGTCAGCGGCCTTAAGAAATGGGCCAGAATACCAAGAAAGTGGAGCTGAAACACAGTTACGTCCTCTGCCATCTATTCAGGCTGTTCCCAGATTTCAGTTTTGATCCATTTGCATGGTCAAGGTGATAGATTAATAAAAAGCAAGGACAAGGTACTAGTCTAATATCAACTTTACTTTGTTAATAACACCATCTTGCATTTTATTTCTCACATTCTCTATTATCAGGATGGCTAGTTGACAGCAATTTGTTGAAGAGTAATTGTCCCATAGATTCAAAGCCTCAAAAACCGTGTTCCTATTAATTTACTAGGTTTAGGCTTACGAATGCAAGAGAATATCTGCTTTGAAGTGTTTTATTTCAAAGGATATTTATTGCATTATTCTATTAATGTAAATAATAACAATAAAGAATCCTATATGTTATATAAAAGGAAATCAGTTATACATACTGTACAATATTTTATACATGTTTTATAGGTATAAACTTGGGTTTATACAAATTATACATTTCTTGTATATAAAAATTTATATATAGTTTTTTTTAAGAGCCTCCTGTAGTTTACTCTGGCCTCAAATTCATTATGAGAATGACACTGACCTTGAAATATCAATCCTTCTACTTGTATCTCAGTGAGCTAGTATGTCCACTGTACCTGAGTTTTTAGCTACATAACTATTATAATTTAATAATTATTAATTATCTGTAATATTTTTATCATGTTAAAAAGTTAGAAATATTTTTTCATGTAACATAACCAATTTGTAACATAGCAACACAGCAAAATATAAATTTTATTTTTAAAACTTATACATGCATTCTGAAAGAAAAGAGTTAATGAGGAAGACCAGGGAGATTGGTAGTGGATGAAAGTTCTTCCCTCCAAGCCTGGAAACCTTAGTTTCATCACCAGAATGCAATGAAGCCGAATATGGTGCTTCATAGCTAAAACTCTAACTCCTATACTGAGATGGGAGATGGGAAGGCAGAACCACCCAGGAGCAGGTCACCTAGATAGAGCAAGAGAGGCAGCAGAAATTGAGAGATCTGCATCAATAGACTGAACAGAGAAAAGTGAGTTTAAATGTTGATCTCTATCTCCACATGTTCTGAACACACATAGGATATGACTTTCCCCCAGTTTCTTTTTATTTCTAAGTTTCTCTCTTTTTTACTTTTTTCTTTTCTCTTCTTTTCTTTTCTCTTCTTTTCTTTTCTCTTCTTCTCTTTTCTATTCTTTTTTTTTCTTTTGTCAGTAAGCTCAATGAAACATCATGATGAATTTTGGAACAGTCTGGCATATTAAAATGTTGTTTTTCACTATTGCTCTGTAATACAACTTGAGGTCAGGGATGGTGATTTCCCCAGAAGTTCTCTTATTGTTGAGAATTGTTTTCACTATCCTGTTTTTTGTTTTTGTTTTTTGTTTTTTGTTTTTGCGGGGGGGTTGTTCTTTTGTTTGTTTTTTGTTTTTTGATGTTCCAGATGAATTTGAAAATTGCTCTTTCAATCTTTTTGAAGAATTGTGTTAGAATTTTGATGGGAATTGCATTGAATGAATTGCTTTTGGTAAGATGGCCATTTTTACTGTCATTCCTGCCAATCGATAAGCATGGGGGATGTTACCATCTTCTGAGGTCTTCTTCAATTTCTTTTTCCAGAGACTTGATATTCTTGTCACACAGATCTTTCACTTGCTTGGTTAAAGACACACCAAGATAAATCTATATTATTTTATATTATTTGTGACTATTGTGCCGAAATACTAACAAAGGAGAGATAGAACCTGTACAGACCAAATCCAGGGGTTAGACATGGCTCCCAATTGAGAGATGAGGCCACCCACATATCTCAAAATATTAACCCCAGAGTCTAAAGAAAATGCAGAGTCGAAGAGTGGACCAGAAAGTGAAGAAAAGGTCATCCAGAAACTGCCCCACCTAGGGATCCATCCTATCTGCAGACACCAAAATTAGACACTATTGCTGATGCGAAGAAGCACTTGCTGACAGGAGCCTGGTATGGCTGTCCCATAAGAGGCTCTGCCATAGCCTGACCAATTCAGATGCAGATGTTCACAGCCAATCATCAGACTGAACATGGGGACCCTAATGGAGAAGATAGGGGAAGGACTGAAGGAGCTGCAGGAATTTGCCACCCCATAGGAAAAACAATATCAACCAACCAGCCCCCCAGAGCTCCAAAGGACAAAACCACCAAGCAAAGAGTACACAGGGAGGGACTAATGGCCCTAGCTGCATATGTAGCAGAGGATTGCCTTATCGGGTGTCACTGGGAGGGGAGGCCCTTGGTCCTTTGGAGAATCAATGTCCCAGTGTAGGGAGATACTAGGGCTGTGAGGTGGAATGGGTGGGTAAGTGCACACCCTCATAGAAGCAGGGGAAAGGGGATAATATTTGAAATGTAAATAAATCAAATATCTAAAAAAAAATGTTTTTCTTGACTGTTCTTGCCTGATAGAAAGTCATGTGAGGTCTAAATGTACAGTTAGAACTTATTTGGGGGCTGCTGAGATGACTCAGTGAGCAGCACAACTTGATGATGTGCCTTCAATCCTCAGAATGAACATGATGGGGAAAGATAACCAACTCCCTCAAATTGTTGATGACTTCCATATATGTGCCAGGGCACCCCACCCCACAATAAATAAATAAGTACCGAAAAACCACTGTTATTTTGATGTACTTACCTGGGTGAGGATTGGGTTTTTGTTTCTATGACATTGATATTTTATTAAATAGCAAACACATGAGCACGAGAAAGGCTTTGTTCTCTAATATTTCATTAGTCCACATTCCTCAGATCCCAGAAGTTCTACTAACAGATGGTGGCTGGCAAGTGATTTTACTTGTGGAGAAGGAAGTAAAAATGTTGGTATAAATCTTGTATCTTAGAAACAGATTAGATGCACCTAAAGAATTAGGAACCAAAGCAGATACACAAATCAAATCTCAAAAGAGCATCCCCCTAACAAACAATGGAGAACACAGGTACTTTCAAAGGATATTTTTAGTCAAATCTCATATTTATGAAGATTAAATCACTGGGTAGAAGAATAATGGGCTGATCTTATCAGTATGGACTGGGGTTTTAGATTTAATTTGTCTCAGTCGTTGTTCAGAGTTGCATTTTTCTAATTTTCCATAGAGGACCTACACGTTTGTAAGAAAAAACAAAACCAACAAACATTGGTGAATAAGAGAGAATGTGTGATTTGAGCATCCACACTGTCTAAAACCTAGTACAACTCACTCAGTCTTAACCTCTACTGATGACAAATTTATAAAATATATAAAAGCGTGGCCTGATTCACTATTTCAAGTCAGAAAAACATGAATCTGTTAGAAAAGGTTTAGCCAGCTGCTGAAATCCTCAAGTGTCTAGTGGGTAAGTTTTCTCAGTGCCAAACAGATTAGAAGGCTAGTGAGTCAGGACAGTTCTCCCATTTGATCACTGAAAAGGAAATGCTTTCTAATTTACTATTAAGTACATAGTTGGAGTATATATATGATAGGTAGATATACATAGAGAGAGATGGATAATAGATATGTAGATAACAGATAGATATAGATAGACAGATAGTAGATATATAGATAGATGGGTGGATAATAGATTATGGATCGACAGATAGACAGAAAACAGATGAATGAATAAATATGTAGATACATAGATGATAGATAATAAATGAATGGCTACGTAGATACATAGATATATAGATAGATGATAAATGTGTAGATAGGTGTGTAGATAAATAGATGGATAGAGAGAGAGACAGAGAGAGATGGATTAATACATTGATTGATATAGTATTTTGGGCAAAGGCTTAGGGGACTGAGAAGCAGTAGTCATGGTAGTTTTTGGCTCCAAGTTAGCACTTACCAAACTCTGTTGCTGAAAAAGTTCGTTTCTGAGGTTGTGTTTAATTCTGTAGTTGCTTCACAGACATGAAACTTAATGGATAGAATGTTTTAATGGACGAATGTTTTAATTAGCAGTCGAAGTTGGTTAGTTCAGAGGGCAGGGCTGATGTTTTCAATTCTTACCTAAAACGCCTTTCCAGGGAAAGAGAAGCCTGTAGTCCTGCTAGTATTTCTTAATCCTTGGAGGAAACCTACTCTGCCCTTCAGGCCCATCGTTTTATGGTGAAAAGTTGCAAACTCAGTCTTGTCTCTAGCTCTGTCATTTCTATTTGAAATATGTCAACAGATTGTCAAATTCCGCAGACCTCAGGAGTAATTAAGCCATCCAAACTAGATTGAATGTAAAAAAATAATCTTCACTGAATGTGACTACTCAGACCATGCCTTCCTTATCCCCCTTCACAGATAGATCCCCGTGACTCCATTATTCTTAGATTGGGGGAGAACATCTCTCCACAAGAAGCCATGGTTCCAGATGGACGATCAGTAGGAGAACATCTATGACTCCACATCCTCTGGGTTATGTTAACATCCATCAGGCTCTCCTAATGACCAGCATTTTCTTTCCAAATCAAATGTCGGCTATAAAATGACTGAACTCACAACATTTAATAAAATGGACCCAAGAAAAATGAAAAAAAAAACCCATATGAATTGTTTGATTTTAAACACCATAATTCTGAAGCCTCGTGAGTAGGTATAGATGCAGTTTTAAATTATTTATTTTCTCTAACTGGGTCCCAAAGGCACTATGATTCTAGAGGGATTTTAATTTCAGAGAGCCTTAAGAAGTTCTATTATTTGGGAGTCAGAGATCACAACTGAACTGGAAGCCAGAGTTCCTAGTCTACATCCAGCGTATTTATAAAGCCATGTAATGGATCCATTTTGAGTTGTCACATCTCATCCAGATGTTCTCTCCAACAGAGGGGTGTTTATAATCATGGAGACAGGCAATATAAAAAGACATTTATTACTAAGTGACAGCATTTAGTTGCCACCGGGTGTCTGCTTCTCCCTACAGGAAGCCAGGCCCGTTGAGCACAAAGCTGAACTGGAGGGAGGGAAACTTAGCTTGGAGCAGGTAGTTGCAGAGCAGTATCTCTGTTGGTGATGAGTCACCAGGCAAAAACACCCAGAGACAGCTTCTGAGAACTGGTTCAGTTTATCTGGGATAAATGGGGAATATTTATGACCCTGGGGAGGTAGCTAGGGTCTTTGTGGGCAAGGATTGTGAGGCTGTACACCATTGGCCAGAACAGCTGTGTTGGAAGATACTTCATTTGCATACTCAGAGGCTGTAGGGTAGATGGGTGGAAGCCTTATAAGGTCAAAAACTGGAGCCTGTTAACTGTCAGGATAATAAATTCCTACCAGGATTGATGATGGCAAAGTTAGCTTTATGGTACCAGGTTGGGAGGAGAATCGAGCCAACTTCTGCCATCTTCATGTTTGAGGTATCGTGGTTGAGGCTTTCTCAACCCTTCCTTTTTTAACCCTGGGCCACTATGGTCCCACATATAGTTGCTGGCTTTTCTTAGGTGGATGTTTACAATGGACATTCTCAGAGGCACTGTGCACCTAATAAAGCAAGGGAAAACATTCAATGATTCTCTTCAATACTCTATCTTTGCCTTCTCCAACCTCTGTGTGTGTGTGTGTGTGTGTGTGTGTGTGTGTGTGTGTGTGTGTGTGTGTGTGTGTGAGAGAGAGAGAGAGAGAGAGAGAGAGAGAGAGAGAGAGAGAGCTTGTTTGCATGTCCTTGTGCATGTGCACATTTATGTGGCTAAGCCAGGTTAACTCAGTAGTAACTATGCCCTCTGTAATTGTTAATCACACCATCAAAGCATTGCCCTGATTTGTGTGTTACTTTTTCGTTGTCCCTGCTCCCAAACCTCAGCTGCATATTTCTCTAACAGAAATATTTTTCTGTCTTCTTTTTTTTTTATCTTACAAACCTCCTTAAACATCTTCTGACAGCAAATTGTACTTTGTAATAAATGCCTAGGAAGTGGCACCAACAAGCTCGCTGTCAAGGTTTTGTACAGCATATCATGGAAAACGAAGCAGCAAGCTTTGTGATCCTCATCCTAGCAAGCAGAGCACATTGTGAGGAAGGGTGAACTACTAAATATGGCATCTTCATGCATTTTGGCTCACATCTGATTTTAAGTCCCATAAAGTGATGTTTGGCAAACACCTAACTTGATTTTTTTCAAATTTTCTTATTTTTGGATAAATAATTAAATGCTTTCTTGTAGAAAATGCAATTTCCTGACTGAATCTGTCAAACATATATTTTATAATTGCCTTTTATAGAGGGAAATCTGGCTTGGGCTTGTTACTGAGTGAATGACTAATGTGTACAGAAATTGTTTTTCTGATGAAGTGACAAGAAGTCAGCAATGTCTACTTGGTGTGTTCTGGAAATAGTGTCTGGGAAATGAGGTAGCCTTGAAAGTTGAAATTATGACTCACAAAAATGAAAATGAAATGAGATATAAGATTTTGCATGATTTTTCTAAGAAGGTAATCTTCAATTATTAAATGAGGAGGTAAAAAATAAACTTGTGGTTCTAATATAAAAATAAGAGTGAATATATAACATCCTTTAGTGTTTCCATAAAATGAAACAAGAGATTAAAAGATTATGGAACAAATAATACTTACATGAATACTAAAATATTTGAATTCTAATTTCAGGACCAGGCACTGCCACAAGTTTCTATGTCATGGATAAATGAATACTTTAATTACAATTAATCCCTGAAAGTTAACCATGAATGTTTGTGCCTGTATGTAACTCAATGAGAGTATATAGGAACAACGTGAAGGCAATCAACAGAAAGCATAAAATACATGTGTGAATTTTTCAATAAATAAATTAAAAGCATGCTAAAGAAAGGAAAATAACATAGCGAAAATTATGTTTAAAAAATTGAGGCTGACACAGGTGGAAAGGGCCTGTTCACCTGTTTATGGATTGGAAAAGTTTGCATTGTTAAGGTGTAATACTGTCCAAGACCCATAGATGCAAAAAGTTCTTACCAAAAATTCAATGTTATTTTGAATAGTAATTGCACCTAACAATATAAACATTACTAGGGAACCCAAAAGACCCCTAATGATCAAAACAATCTCAATCAAGAAGGAAGCTCAGGGTTTGACATTTCCTCATCTCACATGTACTTCAAAAATATGGTAATAAAACCAACATACAACACAAGTAGGTACATAAGCCAAGGAAGCACACTAGCTATGCAGAAACAGACGCACACGTACACAGAAGTGTGGCTTTAGCAGAGTGCTGAGGGGACAAATCAGAAACGGCGGGTCTTCAAGATCCTGATGCTGCAAACACTTGGTCCATCTGTGAAAGAAGGAAGTTATCCAAACAGCTCATAGCATACAGCAACGCAACTCGGGACAGAGTAACAATAAGTGAAGTATTGATTGACTGATTGACTAGTGAACCTGTCAGTACAGATGCATACTTTGTGAGATAGCATCTAGACTTTCTGAAGAATTTATACTCTTTATCTTTGAATTTATGTATCATGCATGTGTCACATGTGAAGGTCAGAGAGCAACTTTGTAGAACCATTTCTGTCCTACCGCATTTACATAGATTCCAGGAGTCACGCTCAGGCTGCCAGACTTGTGTAGCAAGCATCTGTACGAGCTAGTCATCTCTCCATCCTGCTGAAGGATGTTTAAACGGTATGAGATAACACTGTGTGGTTAAGAAAGCACAAAATAAGACTGTAACTGTTAAGATTTTTAAAAGAGACTACAATGAAAATATTTTTAAATTATTTGATGTTTTCCTTTGGGTAAAAAATTATGGGTCATTATTTTGCTCTTTCTTACACTATTCTTTCCAAACAAACAAACAATAAATATATGTAAAAAGTTATTCTTTCCAAGGTTGCTGATTTTAAAAGTATCACAGATGGCATCATACTCTCGGGAATGACTGAAAATATGTACCTCAGTGCCTACTTCTATTTACTGTCATGAAAAATTCTAAATGAAATGGAATGACAAAAATTCTGAGTTCTCAACAATAAGGTGACTATCTGGTATCAAGCATTTCCAAAGAGTGACAGTTCAAAGTTGAGTGTGTCCAGAAGGGCCTGGCTTTTCCTTTTGATGTGCCACTGGAGCATCTCAGAAGGAAGCTCATTTGCATGAAGACACCTTTGCATGCTCTATCAATATTCCACTGCCCTGGTTCTCTCAATATAAAACTCCTTAGGGTAAAATGTCTAAGGCTTTGATAGGTTCCAGAGTATCAGGGAATGTCCCATTAAAAACTATACTTGTATAGTTCAAGCTGTGAAGTCTCAGATATACTCTGAAATTTTAAGCTATGTGGAGAACCCAAGAGAGTAGGAAGGGTGAATCTTCAAAGTTTCTGTGGGTAGGTAGATGACATGCTGTGAATAATGAATGGTGATTACGGAAGAGGCTCAGGTCACCTGATCTTGCTGTTTTATGCAGGTACTCATATTTGATGTCCATGGTAACAGTTGCTGACATTGCCTGATAATGGGATCATTATGCTGAGCTAAATTGGTCACTTAGCTATGATGAGATTCAAAGTTCTGAACAAGTTCCTTAGAAGTACCTCCAAACCCTGCCAGCAAGATGGCTCAACAGCTGAAGGTGCTTGCCACTGAACCTGAGGACCAGAGTTCAATCCCTGGGTTCCACATGGTGGAAGGAGAGAACCAACTCCAACAAGTTTTTCTCTGTTCTGTCCACTCACACCACAGCAAGCAATGTAAATACAGAGCTACAAACAATAAATGTGTGTAATAAGTTAAAAGCATACCCCAAACAGCCAAGCACACAGAATGAGTCCAGAATCCTCAATTGCTGTACTTGGATATCTTGTGTTCTGAAACTGTGATTCTTAGCTGTCAGTGTTACTTGAGAAAGTGATGGAAATCTTTTTTTTTTAATTAGGTATTTTCCTTGTTTACATTTCCAATGCTATCCCAAAAGTCCCCCATAACCACCCTCACAAGCCCCTATCTACCTACTCCCCCTTTTTGGCCCTGGCGTTCCCTTGTACTGGGGCATATAAAGTTTGCATGACCAATGGGCCTCTCTTTGCAGTGATGGCCGACTAGGCCATCTTTTGATACATATGCAGCTAGAGACAAGAGCTCCGGGGTACTGGTTAGTTCATATTGTTGTTCCACCTATAGGTTTGCAGTTCCCTTTAGCTCCTTGGGTACTTTCTCTAGCTCCTCTATTGGGGGCCGTGTGACCCATCCAATAGCTGACTGTGATCATCCACTTCTGTGTTTGCTAAGCCCCGGCATAGATGGGAATCTTAAGAGGTGAGATTTAGCTTAAGGATGTAGGTAGGTCCCAGTGGTCTGACTTTGAAATTGGTATCTGGTTACAGCCCCATCTTCCCTCTCTGCTTCCTGAACACACTGTGAGGTGAGCAGCCTTCTCTTCCATATTCTTTCATGATGCTTTGCTTCGTTTTGGTCCAAATCATTGGAGGCAGGGATCATGCATGGACTTACATCTATAGAACCATGAGCTCAAACAAATCCCTCCTCCTTTGAGTTTGTGTCAGGTATTTTGACACGAGCACAAGAAGTTAATGCATCAACATAAGAATTATACTGTTAGGTGAGCATGGTAGACCATGTCTGGAATCTAAGGACTGTGTTTCGAGGGTGTGTACTGAGGCAGGACGGTCACCTCTGAATCTGAAGCCAGTTTGGGCTACATAGTGAAACAGATTATCTACTACCATACTCAGGTGGGTGGAGTCTAAATTTTCCAGCTGAACATACTGTGAAGTCAGAAAACTCTATTCCTTCTCTATATTGAAGGGAGTACAGAGTGAGAGATGGCTAGGTTAGTTATATCCTGCTTTAAAAATCAATCCTTATTTAGTGAATAAAGACTGGGACTGCATTTGCTACCATCACTGAATTGCTTGGCTCTAGTAGGTGTGACACAAGGACTCTGTGATCAAATGTTGTTTAGGATACAACAGTTACATCACTCACAGCCACTTGCTTTACAAAGTACCATGCCCTTAGGACAATTAGAGGACAGAACAAAACTGAAGGTCAAAGGTGCCTGCAGTGCAGAAAGTGTGCTATCTGTGTCAGGAGAGTATTTCCTTCGAGTTGGCACACACTATAGAGTTCATGATTCATCTTGCCATCAGGGGGCCACCTTCAGTGGCTTCGGGAGGGAAGTGGAAGGTAGACAATTACTCTTTCTTGTATACTTCTTGAAGAAGATTATCATAACCAAGGCTTGATTTTCAAGCATTTTTTTGTGTCCAATATTTCTGAGCTGTCATATCAATGTGGGCTAGATTTATCTACAAAGTGACCCTCCAGCTATATACAATCCAGTCGCCATAGGGTGTGTGAAAAAAAGGACTATGTGGAGAGAGTATTTCCTGTGCTAAATCAGTGTTTGACCTCTTGTTCTTTACAGGGCCCCTCCGTGGAATGCTGTGTGTATTCACTGGAGTAATAAATGTAAACACAATGCAGCTTTCAACTAAAACTTTATTTTGTCATAAATGACATAATGAATCACACTTGTGTGTCAGGGGTGGTGGTACACACTTTATTTTTCATTATTTAATCTATTTTTTCACTCCATATCTTATTCCCCCGCCTACCAACCTTCGACTGTTCCACATTCCATACCTCCACCCCACCCACCTGTCTCCATGAGGATGTCCCACCCCCATCCCACCTGACCTCTAAACTCTCTGGGGCCTCCATTCACTTAAGTGTTAGGTGTATCATCTCTGAATGAACACAGACCCAGAAGTCCTCTACTGTATGTATGTTGATGGCCTCATATCAGCTGGTGTATGCAACCTGTTTGGTGATCCAATGTTTGTGAGATCTCGGGAGTCCAGATTAATTGAGGCTGCTGATCCTCCTACAGGATCGCTCTTCTCCTTAGCTTCTTTCAGCCTTTCCCCAGTTAAACCACAGGGTTCTGCAACTTCTGTCCATTGGTTGGATGCTAATATCTGCATCTGACTCTTTCAGCCGCTTGTTGGGTCTGCCCGAGTGTGGTCATGTTATGTCCCCTTTTGTGAGTGCTCCATAGCCTCAATAATAGTGTCAGGCTTAGGGACCTCCCCTTGAGCTGGATCCCACTTTGGGCCTGTCACTAGACCTTCTTTTCCTCAGGCTTCTCTCCATTTCCATTCCTCTAATTCTTTCAGACAGGAGCAATTATGGGTCAAAGTTGTGACTGTGGGATGGCAACCCCATTCCTCACTTGATGTCCTGTCTTCCTGCTGGAGGTGGGCTCTGTAAGTTCCCTCTCCCTACTGTCAGGCATTTCATCTAAGGTCCATCACTTTGAGTCCTGAGAGTCTCTCAACTCCCAGGTCTCTGGTGCATTCTGGAGAGTCAGCCCAACCTCCTATCTCCCAAGGTTGCCTGTTTCCATTCTTTGTGCTGGCCCTCAGGACTTCAGTCCTTTTCCCTCACTCAATACCAGATCAGGTTCCCCTCTCCTCCCCTCCCTCCATCTACTTTCCCTCCCAGGTCCCTTCCTCCCTCTCCACTTGAGATAGCTTTCTTCTCTCTCCCAAGTGGGGCTGAGGTGTCATCACTTTGGCACTTCAGCTTGTTGACTTTTTGAGTTCTGTGGACGACTATATCTTGGGTATTCTGTACTTTTTTTTTTTTTTTTGGCTAATATCCACTTATTAGTGAGTATATATCATGCATGTCCTTTTGGGTCGGAGTTACATCACTCAGTATGATATTTTCTAGTTCCATCCATTTGCCTGCAAAACTCAGATTGTCCTTGTTATTAATAGTTAAGCAGTATTCCAACTGTGTAAATGAACCACATTTTCTGTGTACATTCTTCTGTCTTGGAACATCTAGGTTGTTTCCAGATTTTGGCTATCACAAATAAGGCTGCTATGAACATAGTGGAACATGTGCCTCTGTGGCATGGTGGGGCTTCTTTCAGATATATTGCCAAGAGTGGTATAGCTGGGTCTTCAGGTAAATGTATTTCCAATTTTTCTGAGGAACCTCCAAATTGATTTCAAACTAAAACTTTATTTTGTCAAAATGACACAATGAATCATACTTGTGTGTCACGGGAAGTGGTGCATACTTTAAGCCCACACTTGAGAGGCATATAAACTCAGGAAGATCAGGAGTTCAAAGTCACCCTCAGCTAGGTGTTAAGTTCAAGGCCAGGTATGGCTAAGAGAGAAATTTTATTAGGAAGCAATACTAACACAGAAACAAAACAAAACACGTTGTAGTTGTATTTTTCCTAAGATACAAATGAAAAGCAATGCATATAAGTGTGGGTTTATTACAATATTCAAAAGGAGACAAAGAAACAGTATATGTTTTGGGGTAAGGATCCAGAAAGGAGGAAAGAGGACATGTATATGGTGGTGACAGAGGACATGAAGCTGCTTTTCTAGTTCACCTCTGTCACATTTTTCTCACTTGTGTAATTAAAAAGCAACTGGAGCTGAGACTTCACTGAGGCACTTTGACCCTTTGTGCCTTAGTTCTGGGCACCATTCGATAGACTCCTATTAGCATTTAGTAAGGAACAGTTGCCCTACACTGAATTTGTAGAGTTCCAGTTTCACAGTCCAGCCTCATTATTTTCTGGTTATGTGTTCTAGTGAAGGACATTACTACAATTTCTCAACTCTAGCACCTTTTCTTCAGAGGCATATTTTTATGGTAGCTATTTCAGAGCAATTCTGCAAAAGGAAAATGAGATATTCAGCCTGATGGTTGCTATATAAAATGTAGATTAATCTTTACAGAATATACTGTGATTTTGACACTGACGTATTTAAGAATCTTTTCCCCTTTATGTGATCTCACATTTATATGCTTAACCGAAAAGAGGTAGAGTGGTCTGTTTTCCATTGTCTGTTCTATTTCTGTTCCCAAGGCTGAACAATGTACAAGATAAGAGCTTTATTTAGTACACAGCTTTGCAGGCTGAAAGTTTAAGTGACACAGTGCTGACTTTGTGAGCCCCTCCCCTTCAGCTGCTTTATAACATGGCAGATTCATGGAAGACATTTGTGAAAAGAAGAGATTACACAGCAAAGGAGAAACCCAGAGAGTTAGCAGGGGTTACAAATTACACTTTCATAACAACCGTTTTCTCAGGAACTAAGTATAGTCTTCCCAAATATCAATTCTTTAAAAATCATACTCCTGCCCTAAAGACATAAGAACCTATCACTATCCTTATCTCTTAGAGACCTCATATTACCACACTAGAGAACCAAGTGTCTGACATATGAGTGATACCTTAGGGAATACACTTAATGTACATCCACAGATAGCAACAATCAACTGGGTGAACAAAGTGTCTAGAAATGAACTCCACCTTGCCAGGCTTAAGCATACAAATCATAAAGACAGGAATCAGAGTGTCACTTAAGAAATAGACTCCATTCCTTAATTGTCACCTAAATTCAAAGTGCTTATTTAATAAATGCCTTGAAGATTCACAAAGAAGATTATTTTCCCATGGTTTATTAGGGCTTTTAAGATTCTTCCATTCTGGAATGTTAGATATTTAGAACCATAATGCCCTGTGGTTGCCTCTAACCTCAACACGTATGTGTATCCATACATGTATGGACATATGCACACATACACATACATAAAAAAGGTTGGATAAAAATAATAGGTCCAGTGTCAGTAGTGTTCCTTAATTTCTTTCTCATTTTCATTAATGTAAGAAAATGCTATGTATCAGGGTATAATGTGAGTTAACACAGATCATGAAGTCAGGAGTAAGGCTATTTTCTTGTGACATCTTTTTTTTTTTTTTTTTAACATGCTGATGTTTATATTCCACGGAATGCATTTCCTGCTTCAGACTACATAGGGGAATTGCTTTAGCATTGTGTCATTGGGGAAATCCATTCCTCACATTAGTTCTTTCTGCCATGTTTGAGCCTATTTTCTTTTTGTCCTTTTAGGGACTGTCAATAGTGGAGTGTCCCTTGCCTAGGGTGTCCACAATACAGTGTGACAGGAGAAAAAAAGTCAACAGATTGCTGAGTCACAATGAATCATTACTACAAAAACTATGCTTCCTTAGAATGAACAGATAAACCCAAACCAAATTAAACTACTTAGAGTATTTAGGAGCTAGAACATTCTAAGGTTTGAAATAAAATTATGTGCTTGTAGTAAATACTATCAAGAAAATGAAGATGACTAGTTAGGGGAAAAGTTTCGTTTGACTACCTTTTCTTTTTTTACTCTGATGTTATATTATACACTGGTGGACATAAAGAGTAATATCAACAAAGTCCGTGGTACTCATATCACCATTTTGATATTAATATTTTTATTGTACAATGAGATAATTTCATGTCTTCCTAAATATGATCTACTACCAGTGTCTATCTTTAGGAAAAGGTAATACAAAGACAGAGTTATCATTTCTGTCCAATATCAGACAGTAATTTGGCTTAAGAATTTTTGGCTAGGTCAGTTTATTATTTACTTCCAGAAGTCCTCTACCATCACATCAATATGGTTTGACCCAATATGTGTTTGTTTGTTAATAAATGATGGTGCTTTCTGAGAGTTTGATATCAAGCAAATCCTTGTTTTCAAGAAGAAGAAAGGTTAATGGTTAACTGCACACCCACTTGATAAAATGCATCAGTCTGTTATTATTCACATGTGTATCTTAACAAGTACTTTTGGGGTGTGTGTGTGTGTTTGTGTGTGTGTGTGTGTGTGTGTGTGTGTGTGTGTGTGTGTGTGTGTGAGAGAGAGAGAGAGAGAGAGAGAGAGATGTCTATGTGTGGGGCCGATTATGGCATAGCATGAATTTCAGGTCAGAAGCAACTTTATGGTGCTGATTCTTTTCTGACATATTTATGCATGTTATGGGACTCCAACTCAAGCTATTAGGCTTGTGTATCAAGTGCCATTATCCACTGGGCCATCATGAAGCCTTTAATAACCACTTTTAAAGATAGAATACTCAGAGATATATGGCAGTACACATCTAGAAACCCAGCACTGGGGAGGCCAAGATCAAGAAGGTTGACTCAAAACAATAATAAATAAGTTAAAAACTAAAGTTACAAGGAGAAAATATGGTCAAAATATATTGTATGAGAAAAATAATAAAAATTTAAAAACAAAGCTACAGCTACATACAGACAAATGCAGCCAGTTTGCCTTTTGCAGTTATGATACTTATATAAACATGTGTTAGTAGTGACAGAAAAGTAAGGGTCTATAGAAGCAGAGAGATTGAGGTTATTATAATGTTGATTACACAGTACCAACTGTAAATGGTACTGAGTTGAAAATAAATAACATTGGGTCTTTGTCAAGTGGTTTTCTATATGAAATGTCAAACTTTAGCATCACATTCTCATTGTAGCATTGTCTCGAGCTGAGCAAGCTTCCCTGGACAATGGTATTGGAAGGCTCCATAGGACTATTATTCTCTGGAGTAGTTCAAGCAAGCCCTACCTTCCTCAGTCCTTGTTTCTCTCCTTTGATATTGGAGCATGAGGAATTTTAATGGGACAAAGTAAAGCAGGATTCCATTGTAATAGTAATTGCTCATAATAAGGATGATTTGTGTTGTGAAAGCTGAGATGAAACTACCTTTCAGATGAATCTTATCGAAAGTGCTAGGCCATCATGGCCTAAAGTGGGGAGTGGGGAGTAAGCCTTCAGATCTTAGGAAGAACTTGGTTAGGAGAGACAGCCATTGTGGACGTCATGGTGTGGATGCTGGAAGGAAAGAACACTTAATTTCCTTCATGCTCCAGATTATGAAAAGTATGACACCTTACCAAAGGTAGCATGTATGGTCCTGAAAGGGAGACAACACTCAATTCTAATAACAGTTTCTGAGTCTTAGAGACAGTGTGTGTGTGTGTGTGTGTGTGTGTGTGTGTGCATGTGTTTGTGAAGGTGCATAAATTTGACATTGAGTTACCTAGCCTGCATTCAGAAGGTAAAATGCAGAAAGGCATTAGATGAACAGCAAGATTATTTGCATCTGACTGTCAAAAGGAACTGGGTTTACTCACAGCTGTGTGGAGAAGGAAGGACTCAACTCTTTATGAGTTGCAGAGTTCCTTACCAAGTCTCTAGAGAAAGGTTCAAGAGTAAGGCTTGATTTTTGTGAGAAAGTCCAGTAGCCAGAGTGTCTGTAACATAACACTAACTCCATAATATCCAAGCTATTCCTTCTCTTATGGTTTCATACAAATATACAGCATTCTGCTTATAATTTCCAATTTCAAAGTTTTGAACTGCATTGTTGCAAGGAAAATTTAAAATTGAATGAACTATCTATTGTATCCTGTCATCAAAATATGTAAATTCATTATGTTTGCTGTTTGGTAATTAGTCATGATCACTTCTGTCCTGATATTGTTCAAACTTACTGGTCTGTCTAATGTTCTAAATTCTTCCATATTTGTTTTCTTCTCAGATTTACAGAAAGGATTTCTATCTACTAAGATGACACTGCCTCTTACTCAAGTAGGTTGGATTAAACACAGATATAAATGTGCTAACATTACATCACCAGTTCTCCTAAGAGAAAGCACGTTTCAGATTCCTAAGCAACTACTATCTTCTTGAGGGATAATGAAGGAAGATTTAAAGGTTACCAGTCTTAGGAGGATTGGGAAATATGCATATCAATCACCCAAAACCAGCTATGTCTGTGGACTCTCAGACTTCAGGACTGAGCTGACAAAAGAACCTGCACTTCTGCACATAAAGTTTCACTTTAAGTCACAGCTTGCTCTGTAGATAGTTCTATTCCTGAAAAAAATAGCTTACCTGTACAAGGCCATCATTTTTTAAAGCAAGATATGCCTGGTGTTCTAAATATTCTATCTGTGAGTCTTAGTATCATTACTGTTCCCTTAGCTACAGATATCATGAGTGTTTCAGACAGGAATTTTACAGTGGCCTTCCATGGACATTTGATCCTCTTGTCTTTTGAGTTTATTCTATTTTACTTTATTTTATTTTTTTTCCCTGTTACGTAGTAAAATCACAGGGATGCAGAGAGGGATGCATGGAGGGTTTCTTCTCATGGATAGGTAGGCAATGAAACTCCTTGACTCCTCATACTTGGTCTTGAGGATTTTAGAGCAGATTTTCTAAGACATTGAAGGGCAGGGAGAAGGGATAGACAGTGGGTTGGTTTTGTTGTTGTTGTTGTGAATTTCAGTACCGAATAAATGCTACTTTAAGAAGTGTGTAATAGCTACTTTTTAGAAGTGTGTAATAGCTTTTTATCCCACACCTCAGGATTCAGTGGACATGTGAATAGAGAGGAACGAGATAGGGGTTAGATTAGATATAGGAAAAAAAGTCTCATAACCTGGAAGCTTTATATACATAAAACAAAGCTCAGTAGATCATGGCCAATTCCAGAAGAGTACTGAGACTTCATTTGTAGATCAAAAGACCTTTACAGAAAAACACAAGTTTCTAGACAAGAAAACAAGTCTCCTGTCACTTCTTTAAAAACAAAAAAATCCAAAAAACCAGAACAGTAGTTCTGATTCAGGTGAATTTCAGTAACTTGATGATTCATGAGAAGAAAGACTAGAATAGCATGCTAGCACTTGTATAGTGATTAATGAGTCATGCATCTATTTTGTTTATAACCCCACACACTTTTGGGAAGTGAATGATGGATTTGTAAAGATTTTATACCATTTATATACCTTCATCAACCTGAATTGTAATGAACCTGGAGAACAATGACAAATAATGCGGTCCCATTTTTCTCATTTTTGTGTTTAGTATTAAAAAATATAAATGTATTCACTGGGGATATTCAAGCCTCAGTGCTTTAAGACAGAGGCTCAGGAATCAGCTATAGAAATATCAGAAAAGCCATAGAAGATATTTCGTTAACATCCTAAAAGCAGTGTAGAATTACAAAGAACAACAGCTAGAAAAGTTGGTACCTAAGTAACTCAGTGTGAAATTCCCAGGCAGTTGGCAGAACAGCTATTCATCTAGCTAAATAGCATGCTGACCATACAATAAAACTAGTCTACAGGTTGACTGACTCATGGGTGTACCTGCAACTACCTCAATTTCCATGGCACTTCAGGGTCTGTGAGATCCTGGAAAAAAATAAAAAGGGAAAAGTTAGAATTGGTTAGAAATCAATGGAAATCACAGCATTTATATGTGGTGGAGGGGGGGTGGAGTGGGGGTGTGTGTGCTGGTGCTGGTGCGGGTAGAGAATCCAAGAAGAAATGTTGCAAATTTGCATTCAATTGGGCTTATTGGGCTCTTGTAGCTAAATGGTGGTAGAAGCAAATTTTTCTTATTTGACAATAATTTTAAGTTTACAATTAGCAAATGTATATTTTTGCAGAGATAAGTGGTTCAGTAAAGACTCTATCTGGGGAGTTTATATACTACTGGGCCAGATTAAAAGATTTACTAGAGGTGTATAAAGCAGAGTTCTGGTCTCTTCTTAGTCATCAATGAATGCCAATTAAGTAGAACAAGCAAGCCAATGAGTCAAAGTCTGTAAGTCAAATACTGTGTGAGACTAGGCTCTGCTTTACCCTTCTGATCAGAGCCTCTGAAACTTCTTCCCACTTAAAATTTCTTCTGCTCTCTCCCACCAATTTTATGCAACCCCAAGTGTACAGGCTTAGAAAGTCAGTACACAAATTTTTATTGTAAATAAAAATTAGAGAAATTTATTTCAAAATAAGTATTTAAATTTTATATAATATATCATTAATTAAAGATGGATGGGAATTTATATACTGAAAGATAGATAAGGTTGATATTTTTACATAAAGAATTGAATCTTGCTGATTACTCAATAGGGAAAAACAGAATATCTTCAGTGTGTTCTAGAATTGTTTGATATTTTGATTTTTAATTATTAATTATGAAAATGACACTTTGCACAAATAGGTAGTTTTAAAATGGCAGAAGTATGCTTAGAGCCATTTAATGAGTTATTAGAAATTCCTTAATAATCCCCAATCAAAAATTCACTTAATGGTTCAAGTCAGTAACTCAAACAGCAGGTTTTAAAATGAGATATTCTAACATCACAAAATCCAAAGATATTATAAGTTGATGTACTCTGAAGATCAATGGTAGAAAAATATTAAAAGCCCTTATTTTCCACAAAACATATCATTTTACTACTTAAGAACATAAAACTGACTATTCAGAAAAATTTGCAACTTTTAACAAACATAAGTGCCTAATCTAAGTCTACAAACACTGTCTCAGTGTCTCAGACACTGTCTCTGGCTTCTTGTGGTGGGAAGACAGCATGCCCAGTACACAGTGCAAGTCATCTGTGTTTAGAACCAAGGCTGCAGTGGAGCTGTACCATGTCACACAGATGAACACTGTCGCAAACATCAGATACTCTCTATACATAGTATTTTGAATTAAATTTAAGTCCTTGGCATTCAGAAACCTTTAGTGAGGTGGAATTTTTCATGACTCATATATTTAGTTGCATGACCCTATGTAGTTGTACACTTACATGACTATGACCCTCACACAGTACAAGAAGCTGTGATCAATGTTGGCTTTCTCATCAGAGAAATTCAAATCTGTTCTTTATTTCTTTATTATTTGGAGTAACTTGTAAAAATTTTTATTCTCTTGGACACCATATATAACATTGAAAAGAAGCAATGTTTAAGAAGAATTTCTCATCAGAATCATTATTATTTTGTAAGTTTTGTTTGTGCATGATGTTTGTGTAGCTCAGCACTCATGCCAAGTCTTAAAACTGGAGGGCAGAGGACAGCTTTGTGGAGTTGGTTTTTGGTTTTGTTTGTTTGTTTGTTTGTTTGTTGTGGTTTTTCGAGACAGGGTTTCTCTATATAGCCCTGGCTGTCCTGGAACTCACTTTGTAGACCAGGCTGGCCTTGAACTCAGAAATCCACCTGCCTCTGCCTCCCTAGTACTGGGATTACAGGCGTGCACCACCACACCCGTTGTGGAGTTGGTTCTTGTCACATTGACATGGGTTCTTGGAACAGAAATTGGGTCACCAAGCTTGTGAAGTCAATGTCACTCACGTAGAGAAATGGCATTGACAATTGTGGCTGTGATCTAGACCCTTTGCTACCAAATATCCTTGTGTGGTCACGCACATAGTTTGTGCCTGTGGGCATATACTAGTGGCCAACCTTACTTACTGTGTATACACGATGTTGCTATATTTTCATTGAATGTATTTCAGTTTTGTGAGGTAGCAGAGGATGTGGATGGAGTAACAGGCTTTTTAAAAAATAAAATAGCTGTCTCTTGTGAGACTATGCCAGGGCCTAGCAAACACAGAAGTGGATGCTCACAGTCAGCTATTGGATGGATCACAGGGCCCCCAATAGAGGAGCTAGAGAAAGTACCCAAGGAGCTAAAGGGAACTGCAACCCTATAGGTGGAACAACAATATGAACTAACCAGTACCCCGGAGCTCTTGTCTGTAGCTGCATATGTATCAAAAGATGGCCTAGTCGGCCATCATTGGAAAGAGAGGCCCATTGGACTTGCAAACTTTATATGCCCCAGTACAGGGGAACGAACGCCAGGGCCAAAAAGTGGGAGTGGATGGGTAGGGGAATGGGGGAGAGGGTATGGGGGACTTTTGGGATAGCATTGGAAATGTAAATGAGGAAAATACCTAATAAAAATATTAAAAAAATAAAAAAATAAAAATAATATAGATAACCAAGGAATTCTGGGAAAATGCACAGTCCCTTACACACAAAGTTAATACAGATCAAATGCAACAAAGCCTGCTTGTTTCTGCAGTCTCCTAGTTGCTCTCAGTATCTCTTTAGGGGAATAATTGCCAGTTTGACTAACAACTTTGCTTGGTTGTTTCTATGTATCTGTTTTTCATTCTTCCTTAAAGGAAGACATTATTGTAGAAGTGGGCCAACCTTGCCATAATCCACAAAAAAGTCATATATTCTTTCAGTTATATTTAAGGCACAATCCAAACCTTCAGTTATTCTATCTATCTCTCTATCTCTCTATCTCTCCTTCTATCATCTATTTATCTATCATCTATCTATCTATCTATCTATCTATCTATCTATCTATCTATCTATCTATCTATGTTGGTGTTTTGAGACAGTGTTTCTCTGTGTAGCTCTAGCTGTCTTGGAACTCACTCTATAGACCTGGCTGGCCTTGAACTCAGAGATCCACCTACCCCTGCCTCCTGAATTCTAGGATTAAAGGAGTGCACCACTATGACCACATGAGCTGTAGATTTTTAAATGTTTGAGAAATGTATATATGAATAGTCTTACTTGTTAGAAGCAAACATTAAAACAGGTTACTAGTGTTCTTGGTAATACCCTAAGACAGCAATAACAGAACCCTTCTGTTTTAAAGTAAGACTGGGACTCTACTTAAGAGTTGTAATGCTTGTTTTTGTTTGTTTGTTTGTTTTAACTTGAATACTTTTTTAAACTTAAGAAGATCTTGAACTTAGTCTAACCTTCTATTAACTGGTAATTAATTGCATTTTCCATAATCCCGTTCTTTAATTTCTTTTACCTTTGAGGATTCTAGACTTGTAAAATATAGAAAAAGCATAGAATGTCAGAAAGGCTGTACAACTCTATAAATTCACTGGAAGTCAATAAAGTGTATAATTGTAAATATATCAATAAATTTTAATCATATGTAAATTATACCTCAGTAGAGCCTCTGGCAATATTTCAGGTTTTTCAATGTGGAAACTTTCTTAGTATGCTATTGTTTTTTGCACATGTGAAACATATTTCTAATAGCTGCATTGAGGTATAACATTTATCTTCAAAATCACTCATTGTGTGTGCACAGGTCAATAACTTTCAGACTTACTGTGTCTATATGTTTGTATAGCTACGGAATCCATTCCCAATTTCAGTTAATGAAGAATGCCACTTAGATTTGAAATTAGTTTGCTATTTCACTGAATTCTTGCTATTATAGTGACCAAATGCAAGGGTTCATTATACCCCTGTCTTGCTTACATCTATTGTTCTGTAATCATTCATTAAGTGATCTTTTAATAAAAGGATTAATGTCTGAGATAGCTCAGTGTTGAGACTGCTATTTGGCTTCTTACTATTGTCAGATGGGTGCCTCATGAGAGTCATATGCCCTAATAAGTTGACTGTGGATCTTCATTTAATTCAACTTTGCAAGATTTCTTCTTTGCTTAGAAAATGGGTAGAAAAAAAAAGAAATTAGGGTTATTACACCTTAGATTTCCTTTGAAGGGAAGAGAAAATGAGTGGGCGAGACAGACCAGGTTTTCCTTATTATGTTTCTTGCTTGTTTGTGAATTCCTCAAGGAACAAAACTCTGAAACAATTCCTGCAGTGTCTAAAACAAATAAACTGGGCTGTGCAGTATGCCAAAGATTTCCACATATTTGTGGTATTCTTATAAAAGAGAGACAGAGAAACAGAAAGGAGGGAAATGGTTTGATTTAATTAAAGGAAAAGCAGGTCTGAAGACACAATTTTCAGTGAACATCCTGCATCTTGCCTCAAAAACTTGTATCAGTGATGAATGATTCTGAGTTAAAGATTCTCTCCTTTTCTTGTCTCATGTCCTGCCACATTAAATACCACATGTGTGTAAAAAGGACACACCCAGCTCTTTAGCCACTCCTTTTTATCCAGATGTACTAATGACCTAGTCAGAACTCCCTGCTGGCACCACTTACACACTGGTAATCACACTAAACAATAGTATGATTTTGGTATAATTAACACACCATAAAATTCACTTAAACTCTAAAATCAGCACTTAACATAGATTTGTGTAGTCATCATACCACACAGTCAAATCTAAAACATTTCACCACCCTTAAGAGAAATCTTGTATTAATTTTAATAATTATGATTTTATTCACATATTTTTCTCTAACTTTGCTCTACAAGAAACTAGTAGACTACTTTTCTCTGCATATAGTTTCCATTTCTGTACTATTTATCCTTTTTGTATGTAAATAGTATTTTGTTATAAAGAAAGCCAAATAGTGATGGAAAGGCTTATATTCTCTTTCTTTGTGTATATCTCTCTCTGTCTTTGACTCTCTCTGTGTCTTTGTCTCAGTCTCTCTCTCTCTCTCTCTCTCTCTCTCTCTCTCACACACACACACACACACACACTGCTGTTTTCTGAACTATAGCACAATATCTGAGATTTACTCTTATAAAGGAAAGAAGTTTATTTAGCTCATAATTCTGGAAACTGAAAAGTCAAATGGCATGGTGATGGTAGCCACAATAACAAAATACTTTCACCTTTCCAAAAATTAACTAAGTCTGAAAGCGCAGGTGCCCAGGCAGTAAAGAGTTAATCATCTTTTAGACAGCCTCTTACAACAACTGCCTGGATGACAATCAAAGTTCAGTCTGAGTTTGGGAGGCTACAAAGCATGCCCTAACACCACCCCCTCTTCTGAATATTTGAAAATGCACTTTTATTCCTCTATGAGAAGAAAAAGTAGGCATAAGGGTCTTTATATTTAGCATTTCAACAAATGACCAAACCTTTCCAAATGGCTACAATATCTGCAGCCCCATTGGTACTGTTTGGGGCTACTAATTCTATTATCTTTTAACCAAAATTTTGCCTCTCCAATTATACATTCCAGTCTAAGAAATTATATTTTATTTTAGCCTTCATTTTTGGTTACCTATTTATAGCTCAGCATACTTCAAACATCCTGGTATACCTTTCTACTTGTGTATCTCTGTGTGATGCTTTTAAAACACTGCCTTTGCCTGAATCCCTTAAAAAGCAAGGGAACAAGTTCGTGGCCTTCATGCTTGATGCAGCCTAATCCTTCCCTATGACATGTTCAGTGCATCAAAGCTATAATAAAAATAAGGAGGCCTATTTAAATAACAGTATTTTTCAGGCTGTCAGCAAGACCAATTCAGAAATAAAAGTTATATAAGCTGTTACCTAAGTAAAGTCATCTTTAAAATATATTGAGTGGCATTTCAGCTACTGGAGTTTGGTCTACCAAAAGCCATAAACAATAGAAGGGTAATAAACTCCAGGATGTAGGTTCACTATTTCTTCTTTTCCACTGAAATGAAATAAAAGTTAAAAAAAATACTAATAAACTTTCTTCTTTTTTTTTTCTATAGGCCAGAAGTCTCTGTACTATAGAAATAAATGAAGAACAGAATCATCTGAGCATTTTCTCACTCGTCCAAGTGGTTTCTACTACTTATCTCTCTCTGAAGGAATCGTCCTAAAGTGATTGCTTTTTTATTAAGGCAAACTTGATCTAGGGACATTATTGTCTGTTATGCAACCAACAGATCCATATATCAAGGACTATGGTGATATCAAGACAGGCAGAACTATGCAAGAACTGGGATGCAGGACCACGGATTTATTAATACAAATATTTTGTAATTTCACATGTTTCTGTCTATTCCTTGTACCAGGGATATCTTAACTCTCATATCATTTGACAGCAATTGCATCGTGGCTGCTTGAAAAGTTAATTAGGATTCCTCATCCTTCTAAAATCCAGATTTAGGAGCCAGGTAGATATAGAGTGACTGGATATCTCTTCAGTTTTCATATTTTTAGATAATTATGTTCATGCAATTAATCAATTAATACTACATATTATTTTAAACTACTAGTTTCTTCTTAATATATTTTAGGTAACATTTAGCATCATTATATCCTTTTGAGAAACAGTAGTATATAATATACATTTTATGTATGAATATTAAATAATTTTTAAATTTCCTTATTACTTCAAAGACATATACACTATATATACTTATGTATGCATACAAATATGATAAGTGATTCATGGTTGCACAACATACATGCATACATATTTAGATAAAAACTTATAGGACATAGTAAATAAAAATACAGAATCACTGATGAAGTCCATTTTTAATATTTTAGTATATAATATCAACTCCATCCTTTTTTCAAAAACTGCATTCCTGTCTTTTGTGTATTAGAACACATATTTCTTTATATTTACTTAAAATGAGCTTTTCCATGTTCGTTGATGATGATATTCTATGTCATTTTATTGTAGAGGTCTTATTTCTCTTACTTATCAAGATCACTAGTGCTGATCATAAATTAGAATCAAAGCAAGCCTTCAGTTTTTAATCATCTAGGCAGCCATGTTTTGTATATGTGAAGGGTATTCAATTCCCATTTTTACTGCTGAGGAGGTATAGACTCAGGGGAAGTAGGTCACTTGTGGGAAGCCACATGTGCCGTTGCAGAGTGGCACTGACTACTGCTGGCCACCACGCATAAGTTTGAACAAACAACCAATGTATACATATGCAGTAAAGTTTTTTGCAAAGACACTGCCTGGCCCGGGCATGATAATGAGGCTTTGAGAGTATAACCAATCAGATGTGAGACATGCAAATGAGGTATGATAATGAGGCTCTGTGAGGTACAAAGAGAGAGTAGCCAATCAGATGAGGAACATGCAAATGAGGCTTAGTGCATAACCAATCTGGGTGTGAGACACGCCTCTCCTAGGCCTATATAAGCAGCACCGGTTCTGGGCTCGGGGTCTCTTCGCCTCTGCAATCAAGCTCTCCCAATAAACGTGTGCAGAAGGATCCTGTTGCAGCGTCGTTACTGCTGGCCAGTTTGGCATGCGCAAGAGTCACTCCTCCTCAAGTCCTGGAAACTCACAAGGTGCCCAGATTTGCATTACTTGAGCAGAGAGAAATTTCATCTGCTGACTCTGTGTTCTTCATCACATGGGCATACCTCATTTTTTCAGGTATGTAGTGGTCATGATTTTAGCCTGTTGGGACAGATGTTCTAGCTACTTTGGAGGCAAACTTCTGTATTCATTGGGTTTGGAAATTATGATGATGAAGGTCAGCTTTCCCACCATCCACTCTTCAGAATGTCACATGTAGCTCTGAGATGATACATGGACATGACATGACTTCTTCCTTCTTTCATTATGAGAAGAAAGACATGACATGATGTTTTTATTGTAAAGTCAGGTTATTCAGCCTGATAACCAGCATGCCTGTTTACTGCAGATAGAATACTTAGAATACTTAGAGTCAGAGTATGATTATAAAGTGTCTGCCCTTGGCTCATTAATTAAGCAGTTGTTTCCCAATTGGTGACACTATTGTAAAGGTTATGGGACCCTTGGATGGTCAAGTCTGGCTGGTCACTAGGAAGAGCTTTGAAGTTTATATCCACCCATTTTCAGCCTGCACACTGTTTCCCTATATAAATGTCATATGAGGAAACAAGACTTACCCTCTCTCACCAGGAAGCTACTCTATCAAGCATCAATTACCATGATGTACAGCACACTCTGGAACATAAGGCTAAAAAGAGTTCTCTTGTAAATTGCTCAGTCAGATACTTTGTCACAGAGATAAAAGAATTAAGAAGTTTAGTTTAGATACTGGTGACCTTATAATAAATATGAAGTTTTTCTTATTGTGACTTTCTATAAAAAAAAAAGAAGGTGAATTCACCCAAAGAATAAATACTGCTTCTTGGAGATTAACCATGTGCTCAGTTGAGTAGATTCAGCTCTACTAGATAATCAATTCATGTGGCCCTACACAAGTCATAGCAGATCTCTGAACCTCTGATTTCTTTTAGCTTTGTTTGTGCCTTTATTTAGTTTAATCGTATTGAGACATAAGGCTTAGTATGCATCAGGGAAGTCTCCTACCATGCCTTGTACTATGTACTGAACCTGGAGCCTTGATCATGTATCTAAGAAAGTAGAATCAGCAGTACCTCCTTCTTGGATTGGTAAACAGTTGACTCAAGCGAGGTTAAACTCATAATTATCACCTACATGTCTCTGCTTCTTTTTCATCCTGCCTATTGTTAGAGAGCTACCAGTTTAGGAAAAGAAGATGAAAGCCACTCATGCAGCTAGAGGGAGCTGGATGTAATTTCTAAGTTCAATTATATTTGTAATTAAAATAGAATATTTGTATGACTTTTCCTTCTCTCTTTTCCTTCCAGCACCTCCTAGTTAACTCTTTCTCAAACCATTGCTATGATGCTTCATTCTCAAGATTATATATGTGTGTGTGTGTGTGTGTGTGTGTGTGTGTGTGTGTGTGTGTGTGTAACTAGCCAAGATTGATTTCATTGTTTCTGTGTGGGGGTTTCAGAGTTGACAGCTCTGCATTGGACAGCCAATAAGAAAGCTCATTCCTGAGAGAGTCTGATTCCCTTTTTCACAAATGTTATTAATTGTTTGTGGTTCTTTGTCTAGTTGTGAGACCTTGCAAATTTTTGCCTTTCCACATTAACTTGTCTACTGATATTTCCATGTGTCTGGTCTTGTTTGTGCAGCCATTTCAAGAAAATACTGTTTAGCATCAGACTTCTTTGTATGTTGGCTCTTAGAATCGTTCTGCCCTCCTCCATGTTATTCTCTGAGCCATAGATGCAGGAGCTGTAATGTAGCTATATCTTTTGTTGGAAGACACCGTAATTTGTGTTGGCACAAGTTTAGAGTTATAGGATCAGGGAATGAGCAAAATAGAGGCTGATAATGCACCAAGAGTTCCAGGTCAAAGTCATTGCTGACCACAATATTACAAAGAGTATATAGTGGTGATGTGAAATATAATGTAATCAAATTGAGGAGGAAAATAAAATAAATTATAAAATTGGCTATTTTAGTCCCTTAGCTTGAAGCTAAGGAGCCAAAGTTATGTATGATACCACATCACCATATATATATGCCTGTATGCCTATCTATTATCTATCTATCTATCTATCTATCTATCTATCTATCTATCTATCTATCTATCTATCTATCTATCTATCATCTGTCTGTCTATCATATATAATCTCAAAGTTCTTCCATGCGCAAATAAGAAAGAAGGGTAAAATAGTGATAAAGTTATCATGTAACAAACCAAAGATGCTTCTGGAAGAATATGGCCAATGATGTGTGTGATCTGAGGAACAGATGGGATACTGAATGTGAGAGAAAGGCATAGAAGAGGTTTTGGAGGGGATGTAACACAATAACCTGGCAGAGAAAAGTTTCAGAATATGCTTGGTACTGGAGTTAAGTGGAAAAACAAAGTTTGAATCACACTGGGCAGCACATCTCTCTGGGATCTGGCATCTCTTAGGTGTCTGAGATAGTATATGTACAAATGGAGCTTGTGGTTCTGACCATAATCTGTGGTTCACTGGTATCCACAAGTGAAAGCTTAGTCAGGAGAGTCCACATTTCTTCTTCTAGCCAACAGGGGTCAGTATTCCGACATTTTGCTCACCTGGGCACAGGCTGATATCCAATGGGGTTTACAGACAATGGAGAAGTGAACGTACATTCCTTTTGAGTCCCAGAATCTTTACCTTTTTCTATTCATCCTCCAGGCTTCTGCTCCAGCATAAGACTACTTTAAGTACTCTGGACAGAGAATCTTACCACATATATGTTAAGGAGAGGTAGAAAGAGGCATGTTTTCACAGTATCCTGTCTCTGACAGATTGTGTTTATGCTTGCTGAGGTCTGAAGTCAATGGAAGTTCTGGTAGTAAAAGAAGCTGAAGATCTACAATGCAATAGAATGGCTCTATGTAAAAAGGAGGCACGTGTGCATTCATAATCAACCAATGAGTTTCAATGTAAATGTAAAGCCATTTGTCTTTGTTCCTTGAAGTGGAAACTTTCAGTTTCTTTGTAAAGTCATCTATGTCAAAATATGTTTTCCTGAAGTGGAAAAAGGTGAAAAGATGTTTTACTAAGGCAAACACTTGATAGGACTCACGATGAAGGATTCTTTGCTAACTCCATGCATGTATTTGTTCACCTTATACTGCCTTGTTGAGCTCTGTTTCTCTTGACTCCATTGAGAGACACAAACCAGAAAAACTTCTTGTATTCTAGAGGCTTCTTGCTGTTTCTGTGGAGTTGGCCGATTGGCAGAGTGATATCAACTGATATAGGTCATGTGGAGTTTTGCTAAGACAGACTCACATGGTAAGGCAAGACCATTGGGACAATATGTAATTTTTGGAGGGAGTATAAATAGGACTCAGCTGACAGTGACAGGAGGCTTGCTTGCATAGCTAGCTTTGCAATGCTTCATCGGTTTCCAGTCTTCACCTTGGTTGATTGTTACTTCGTTAATAGAGGCATAACATCCCTGTTGGTCATAATCATTACTGTTGACTTGTGTGGATTCAGTTGAGGCCTGGTTGTTTTTGCTAGGTGGTTCCACCACTGTTGATTTGTGATTGCTACTCTGACAAAACTGAAGCTAAGTGCTTTTATATTCCTGAAGTGTTTGCAATTAGATCAAGCTGCCACTGCTGATTCCTGTGAACTGAATTGTGATTTCCTGGCAATGCATATTTGATTTACTCCAAAGAACAATTTTTAAACAGGTTCACCTCCCCCATATCCTAATAACCTTTCTTTCCCACTTCCCTTGGATTGGGATTCAATGCACTCAGATTAGTTTTTAAATTGCTGACCAATTCATCAATGTTCCCAGTATCCAAATGACTTCAGCTAATATCTGAAATTTCTGACTTCAATTGTTACATATCGTGTGGAATATCTGTATCCTTTCACTCCCTGCAAATGAGCCTTAGTCTTTTCCCAATCAATGGTTGCATTGTAAGGTAATGATGTGTGTGACACATATATACTGAAATGAAGCATGACACTTAGTAGTTAACCTAACCTTAATATTTACTATATCCTGTCCCAAACTATTGCTAACATAGCATCATAGAGAACTGTAGCTATCTTTCAAATATGTCTCTAAAAATGTCCAGAACCAGCCTTCCAAATGAAGATTGTTAATTCCAATATTGGATTGATTATTAGAACAGTCCATGATTGAGTCAGAATAACTGGTCACATTAAAGGAAAGAGAATATTCATCATAACTTCTCTTTTTGATTAAGTATTTTGATTAAGTATTCATAATCATACTAATTAACAATATATGGGTGAGTTAAAAATCATAAGCTTGTGATCAAACTGCAAACTGCAGTCAATGGAATACTTGCAATTTCAACCATAATTTTTAAGTTTCATTTGCCATATTAGAATATATTCATAACTTTTGGAAAGCAAAAACCAATTTAAGACAATTTATTCCCCTTAAAATCAATACCAGAAATATCACTTTCACGGTTCGAAGTTTGGCTGCCAATTCGTATATATGAATACATGACAGTGCAACTTTTAATGCTTCATTAAAGAGACATTGTTTTAAATATTATCTCTTATAAGTCTAGGTTCTAGGATAAGAATTACATAAAATATTATCCCAATTTAGAAGTATCTTTAGAGGCCTAGTTTCCTGGGCTGGTGCATGCTACGTGCTGTTGTTTAAAATGATACCAACTCTGAGTTACCAGTTTTAAGCTAACTTTCTTGTTAGCAATGTTACACCTTTTTAATCATACCCAGTAACTTATAAGCCAATACTCTATGACCAAGACATGGAGAGCATATTTACACCTTTAAGACCAATCAGAAACCAAATGAAGCAGCTACACGAATCTTATAAGTTTAGACCAAAGAATTTTTACTTTTTCTAGCTATAACTTTAAGATAAAAAGCAC